>NW_026695215.1:21477500-21802500 GCF_021218885.2 Marmota monax
TGTTTTTTTTTTTTTGTTTTGTTTTGTTTTGTTTTTGTTGTTGTTGTTGTTTTTAGAGAGAGAGAGAGAGAGAGAGAGAGAGAGAGAGAGAGAGAGAATTTTAATATTTATTTTTTAGTTTTCGGAGGACACAGCATCTTTGTTTGTATGTGGTGCTGAGGATCAAACCCAGGCCGCATGCATGCCAGGCGAGCGCACTACCGCTTGAGCCACATCCCCAGCCCCAACATTTGTACTGTTTTTAAAAATATTGATTATTGGTTCTCAAGTTTTAAACTTCCAATGAGTCTGGACTCTTAACATGGCTTGAGTACCTTCATGATTAAAACTAATTTTATTCTCATCTAGTTGAAATTATTTATTTACTTATCTTGTTACCAGGGATTGAACCCAGGGCACTTACCCACATTCAGTAATTAGTATTTTTTACATATATGACTTACTTAAGCTAAAGAAAAGTACTAGTATTTTTACCTAATATTGAATCAATTGATATTATTAGAAAAGGGTTTTAGTCTATAGACAATTGTCAGATGACTTCACTAAAGATCACATTTTGTAAAATATCTTTCTTTTCTTCATAATTTTTAAATGGAAATTTTCATAACTGAATCAAATGTTTAATTTACCATTTCTCCATCTAAAAATGTTGTTGCTGCTGGTACGAGAACCTCAGTTATCTGTATAGAGTTACAGCTCAGACACTATGAAATGTTGTCAAATTTTTTATTGTAAAATAAATTGATTTTGGGAAATAATTTTAGTGCTTTTTTTTAGTGCATGATGGTTATACATAGTAGTTGGTTCATTTTGACATGATCGTACATGCGTGGAATTTAATTGGTTCCATTCTAACCTCTGTTGTCTCCTCTTTCCCTTCTTCTCCTTCCTTTACTTTGCTGATCTTCTTTCTACTTATTTATCTATTTATTTTTAATTTATCTCATATATATAAAGTTGAAATTCACTGTGGTATATTTATCAATGTACCTAGTGTAATTTTGTCAAATTTATTTTGCATTTCCTCCCCTTTCCTGTTCCATTCCTTCTCCCATCCACTCAATCTCCTTCTATTCTACTGATCTTTCTTTAATCTAATAGTATTCAATCCCCCATCCACCATTTTTTTCTTTCCCCCTTTATTTTGTTTTAGCTTATATATTTGAAAGACAACATTTGACTTTTGATTTTCTGAGTCTGGTTTGTTTCACTTAGCATGATGATCCACCCATTTGCCAGCAAATGCCATAATTTCATTCTGCTTAATGGCTGAGTAATACTCCATTGTGAATATATATTTTCTTAAACCATTCATCTATTGACAGACACCTGGACTGGTTTCAAAAGATGTCTATTACTGCATTGCACTACAATAAACATTGATGTGGCTGTGTCACTGTAGTATGATGATATATGCCAAAGTGGGATAGCTGGGTCATATGGTGGTTCCATTCCTAGTTTTTTCAGGAATCTCCATACTGCTTTCCAGAGTGTTTGCAATAATTTGCAGTCCCACCAACAATGTATGAGTGTGCCTTTCCCCATGTTCTCACCATTCTGGATGATTGTCATTCTGACTGGAATGAGATGAAATTCCAATGCAGTTTTTATTTGGATTTTGAGGGTAATAATTTTATTGTTTCTTATGTGACTATTGAAAGGGAAAGTCGTAAATTCACTATTTGCTCAAAATGTCTGTAAGTATTGTTCAATTTGTTGTCCTTAATTTTTTACTTAGTAATTTGCTTTTTTGTTTTGCTCTGCTATAACAAGTTGCAGTTGCCATTCATCATAAAATATGTATAGAATTTCTGCCAGTCTCTTTTTTTTACTGTTCTTGTCATAATATTAACGTCTCCACTACATTCTGAGTTTATGTTTTCATTTTAAACTTAAAATTTTGTTCATAGGTATTTTCTAAGCTAGGAAAACTGTTTCATTACCAATTACAACTTACATAGCTAGGTCTCACTGTAACCATGTTATCTATATAGAATATTAAGGTGTTATTTCAATATATAGAAAAAAATTCATACTGAATCAGTCTGTTAACACCAGCTAGAAACCTAATGTGCTTATGTGTCTACAAACTGTTGTTGACCACAAGATACAATAATATATAATGCAATAGTTAAATACAGTCCTATTGGCTTGAATAAATTGTGTTTATTTTCTAAATTTTAAATTGCCACCTTTGCCACATTTGTTTGGAAAACACACTGAAAACAGTTTGGCAGCTTCTTAAATCTGGTTAAAAACATAACCACATTGAAAGGGTGGGGAGCCAAGGAGGTGACCTAAGGAAACTTGGAAGTGCACTGAATGGATATTAATGAGGCTCATCATGAGAGGAACTCTACACAAACACTAGGCTGTGGTCGACTCTTAGGGCTATGAGTAGACAATTCCAAACTGGTTTATATGTATACCAAGTTTGAACAGAAAAGCAATAGTATAGATAATGACAGCCCCTTTTTGGTCAGAAGAAGTCTCAAATAAGCCCCAATAGGTAGTGTTAGAATGAACCCAGTGATGTCAGATTAGAGCTGGGAACAGGTGTGAACTCATGTTGCTATCCAGATGGATAGAGATAGATAGATACACAGATAGGTACATAGAAACATAGATACATACATATATACATAGATACAAAGATAGAGACACAGATAAATACTAGATACACACATAAACAGACACATAGATACACAGACACATACATACATACACAGATACATATATAGAAACCGATACATAGATACATAGAAACCTAGATACACACATACATAGATACATAGATACAAAAATAGGCACATACATACATACAAAGATAGATAACATAAATACATAGATACATACATACACAGATACATAGATAAATATATATATATACACATAGATACATACATACATACATAGGTAGTTAGATACATAGAGACACAGATGCATACATAGGTACATATCTACATACATAGGTACATAGGGAGATACATGGATACATAGATACATACATACATACATACATATAAAGCCAGAATTAGACAGGGAGTCAGTACAGACAGGTAAATTGAGTCAGATTGGATCAAAGAGGCCAATTCGAGTAAGCTCTGGAAGTTGGAGACTGCTCCCTGAGGGATTGAAATGTTCAGAGCCCTTCCTCCACCCTTATCAAGAATCTGCCCCTGCTCTAACTTGTGGCTAAGGTAACCTGTCCCAGGAATTGCCCCTCACTAAAGGGAGTTATAAAATTGTTAATTAATGTGTCCTGCGCTGCTCCATCCTGCTCTTCCCCCACCCATCTGCTTCTCACCTTTTGGCCATCCCACCCAGCATCCCCTGGGCCTAGTCACATATACAGGAAGGAGAGATAAGGGGAAGAGAGCAGGAGAACAAAGGAAGCCTAAGACATAGAAAAAAGGCAGAACACCTCGCTTCTTGGGATACCAGCTCTGGCCCCCTTCTCCCTCCAGGAGAAGTCTATGTTACTCCTTTTTAAGTAAAACCAGCTTTGTCTGCTTGCCTTGGCGTGCTTCTCTAATGTTACACTTCAACATGTGAGGGAGCAGGACTCCTCACCAGTAACTGGTGGTATCACATACATAATAGATAGATAGATGATAGATAGATAGATAGATAGATAGATCCATCCACATACATGGGTTAGTACACATGCACCCAGTTTCTTGCTCTGTCCTCTTGGACAGTGCTACTGTTGGGATGACTGTCCCTGAAAGGCCCCTGTGTCCTGGGCTTGGTCCCTGGGTGGCACTGCCAGGAGGTGCTGCCTTTATGAGGCAGGGGAGGTCCTTAAGTCACCAGGCGAGTGCTCTTGAAGGGATGGTGGATTCCCAGTCTCAGTGTCTTTCTATCTCCCAGCTCATGAGATGAGAAGTTGCCCACCACCCCTCTCCATTTTGCCAGCTGTGCCCCTCACCAGCCCAGAAAGCAATGGGCTTTCTGGTCTTGGATTGGAAACTTCAGAACCTGAGCTGAATACATGCTTACTCTTTATCAGATGATTGCCTCCAGTGTTCCAATACAGTGACATGAAGCTGAGCAAGACAGAGGGCTTAGAAGCAGTGATCTGTCAGTAACAGTAAGAACATCTGGAGAGCCCAGAACCAGGATACAGAGAACCAGGGCCCTTGGAGAGATGCTTGATACCAGGACTAGGGAAGGGAAAAATATAAGATCCAAGGGAAAATATAAGATCTGGAGTAGAGAACGAGAAAATGGGGCTGGGACATAATTCAGTGATAGAGTGCATGCCCAGCATGGACAAGACTGGGCTCAGTCCTGGCTCAAAAACAAATGAACAAATGAACTGAACAAATAAACAAAAACAAAGGGTGGGGGAGAAGGGAGGAAGGAAGGGAAAAGAAAGAAAAAAGCAAAGGAAAAAGAGAAGGTTTAGGCATACAGAGCAAAGAAGCGAATCTGAAAAAAATATACAAGAAAACAAAACTCCCTATGGTCAAAGTTGAAGCAATTTGAATAGAATGAAAAATAATACTATTGGAATAAAAGCCAAAGAATAAAATAAATGCCCACAAATCTATACTGAAAGAAATAGATGGGAGAATACTTAATAGCTGGTAAGGAAGGAATAATACTTCTTTAAGATAATGTCAATGAACGAATGTAGAAGAAATAAGGGGAACGGGAAAATCACCATTAGCACAACACACTAATCAGCAATTTCAACTCCCAGTACTGGAAAAATAAAACCCACAGAAATAGTAGTCGCAATCAAGATTCAAAGATGAATGCTAAAATTTAGGTAGGAAAAATACTTGCATAGACTTAAAAAGTATCTCCCCCCAGGTAGTTACTAAATACAAATGGAAAAACAATGAATTTACAGAAAAGAAACCTCACCAAAACCACTTGAAGCAAATGATCAAAGTTCACATTACCAGTTAAAAGACATATTGACATACAGGGACACTGTATTATCTTTGCAATGTTTCTATAATTATAAAGTTATTTCAAAATAAAGGGTTTTTTTTTAAAAAAAAATTAAATGCAGGTCTTTAAGAGAAATGAATAATATTTCACAACATGTAGAAGTACAATGTATGAAAATAACAGCACAAAAGTGTACAGGGCAGGAATAGAGGTGTATTATCACACGGATCTTGAATTACAGGTAAATCTCATGATTTTACATGATAGACTATGCTAAATCTAAGATGCCTACTGTAAACCCTGATGTAACCCCCAAAATGAAACAACAAAAGAGGTAAAATGGAATCAGAAAAAAATACTCAATCCAAAAAAAGTAAAAATCTAGGGGAAAAGGAGTAAGGAGCAGATGAGACAAATAGTAACAGTGCAATTGATAGATTTTAAGTGGAATCATATTAATGATTACATTAGATGTAAACTTGTCCAAATGCCCTAACAGAAGGCAGAGAATGTCCATGTTGATAAAGAAGCGAGAAACACAATTTCAGTCAAAAGGATACAAATTGTAACAGCTTAAAAAAAGAAAGTATGAAAAATATACTGTACTAAAATGAATTAAATAAAAGTTGAAGTGGTTCTATTTATATCAGACAAAGTAGAAATTAAAGCAAATAATACTGCCTGAGATAGGGAAGGTCCTTCCATAATGGTGTATGGGTCAGTTCATTAAGAGGATGTGAACATTCTACGTGTTAACTAACATGCCTTGCGCCAGAGTTGCAAGACACATGAAGCAATGATAGGTAGAACTCCAGAGAGAAATAAAGAAGTTCACAATGACAACTGCTGATTTCCACACCCCTCTCGTTGTAGTTGACAGAAGTAGAAGATCAGTAGGAATATAGGAGACATGAACAGAACAGCCAACCAGTTGATCCAATGGACAACTGACTATATTACACTTCACCTAACAACAGCAGAACAGGCCATCTTGTCAAGGGTATTCAGAAAATTTGCCAAGACCGACCATATACAGGGACATAACATAAGGGATTTTTGTTTGTTTGTTTTGGTTTAGGTACCAGGAATTGAACCCACAGGCACTTTACCAATGAGCCCTATCCCCAGCTCTTTTTCCAATTTTGAGGCAGGGTCTTGCTAAATTGCTTAGGGCCTCATTAAGTTGCTGAGGCTGGCTTTGCACTTGGAATCCTCTGGATTCAGCCTCCCAAACTGCTGGGATTACAGGTGTGTGCCACCGTACCCAGAAAACAGAAATTTTAATACTAGAAAATTTGGTGTTTGATTCCAAAGAAATTAAATTAGAAATTATAACCAACTATTTCCTGAACATCCTCAAATATTTATAAAGTAAATAACACTATTCTAAAACTAACCATAGGTAAAACAATAAATCAAAAGGAAAATTAGAAAATATGTTGAACTGAACTAAAATGAAAACACATTAAAATTGGTGGAATGACTTCTTTCATTTGGAGTGAAATTTATAGCAATAAATGCTTATATTAAAAAATAAGATATTTCAAATCAACACATCATCCTTCACTTTAAGAAAACAGAAAAAGAAGAGCTAATCAGACTCAGACTACAGAAAATAAAGAAAGTAATATAAATAAGAACAGAAATCAATTTTTTTAAAAAAGAAAGCAACAGAGAAGATCCATACAATCAAATGCTTTTTCTTTGAGGTAAACAGTAAAATCAATAAACTTCTAGACAGAATGATGAGGGGGAAAAAAAAGAACAAAACACAAACTACCAATATCTGAGTGAGACAACTGATACCACTAGAGGTTCTACAGATTTTTAAAAATAATTAGGCAATATTATGAATAGCCTTATACCAATAAATTATATAACTTAAATTAAATGGAAAAATTCCTTGAAAGACACAAACTACCACAGTTCCCTCAAGAAAAAAGAAACCCAGAAAACTTTGCTGAAGAAATTGAATTTATACTTTTAAAAATCTTCCCACAAAGAAAATGCAAAACCAAATGCTTCATTGGTTAATTCTATCAAACTTTAAAAGAAGTTCAGAACTTTTATCATTTCTAAACTATTCTAGAAAATTGATGAAACCATAATACTTCCCAGGTGATTCTGTAAGGCCAGTATTACTTTGCTATCCAAAAAAAAAAAAAAAACAATACTACAAGTTACAGGTCAGTATTATTTACAAACATAAATAAAAGATATTCTTCACAAAATTTTATTTATTTATTTTTGGTACCAGGAATTGAACCCTGTTGTTGTTAAATTGCAGTATTTAACAACTGAGCCACATCCTCAGCCCTTTTCCTTTTTTATTTTGAGACAGGGTCTTGCTAAGTTGTTAGGGACTTGCTAAGTTGCCGAGGCTGGATTTTTCAACTTGCGATCCTCCTGACTCAGAATCCTGAGCTTCTGGGATTACAGTTGCATATCATCATACCCAGCTTCAAAAATTTTTTAAAAACTGAATCCAACTATATATAATAAGAATAATATGTCATGACCAAGTGAAGTTTATTCAAAGACTACAAGTTGCTTAGTTTTGGATTACCAATTAATGTACTTTATTCTAATAACAGACTAAAACAGAAAAACTATAAATATTTAGAACTGACAGTAACAAAATCAAACATTCTTTTCTGACTAAAAATCCTCAGCAAGCTATAAATAGGAAAGAATTTATTCAACTGATAAAGGCTATCTACAAAACAAAACCTTTAAAACTAAACTAATGAAATTATCATTTCTACTGGTGAAAAACTTAATGCTTACCCAAAAGATCAGGAAGAAAAACAGAATGTTAACCCTCATCACTTCTATTCAATGTTGCATTAGTGTAGTGTTCTAACCACTGCAGTAAGGCAAGGAAAAAAAATCTGGATTACAAAGAAAGAAGTAAAATTGTCTATATGAACAGATGACATAATGTTATATGTAGAAAATCTTATGGAATCTACAAACAAGGACTTCTAGAACTAGTAAGTAAATTCATCAAGATTACAGGAAACAAAACAAATACACTCATATTAATTATACTTTTATACAGTTGCACAATTAGAAATTGAAACAAAAAACAATACTGTATACAATAATATTAAAAATGTGAAATACTCAAGGATAATGTGACAAAATATCTCCAAGTTATTTATGCCGAAAATCATAATAGTGTGCTATGAGAAATTAAAGAAATAAGTAAATGGTGAGAGATGTCATGTTCATAGGTCAGAAGGCTCAGTGTTTCTAAGAAGCCAGTTGTCTTCATATTGAACTGTAGTTTCAGCACAACTCCTAGTTTGAAAAAGATAGCCAGTTTGTAGAAATGGAGAAGCTTATACTAAAAGTTTATTTGGAAATGCAAGGGTCTTGAAATAGGTTTCTTTTTTTGAAAGAGAAAAGAGTTGAAACATTTACATATTTAAAACCTGTCACGGATCTATAATAAAGACAGTGCATCATTGGCATAAAGACAAATAGATCAATTGAACAGAATAGAATCCAGAAATAGACTCACATATAAATAGTTGATTGATTTGAGACAATGATGCCAGGACAATTCAGTGAAGATGAAGTAGTCTTTTCAAGAAATTGTGCCAAAGCAATTAGATACCATACATCATTAAAAAAAAATTATACCTCACACTACATACAAAACTTAACTCAGAATATATTGTAGAACTAACCAGAAAACCTAAAATTGTAAAATTTCTAAAAGAAAATGGGAGAAAACTTTGGGGCAACCTTGTGTTAGACGAAATTTCTATTATATATCACATTCATAATTTAGAAACTGGCAAATTATATTTCATCAAAATTAATTAGTAATGTTGACTCTGAAAATCCTGGTTAAGAGAATAAAAAGACAAGCCATAGACAGAAAGAATATTTTATAAGTCATATATTTTTAAAATATTTATTTTTTAGGTGGATACAATATCTTTATTTTGTTTTTATGTGGTGCTGAGGATCAAATCCAGTGCCTCATGCATGCTAGGCAAGAGCTCTACCACGGAGCCACAACCCCAGCCCATATTGACGAAAGACTTGAGAGTATGCTGTGCTTGGTGGTGCATCCCTATAGTCACAGCCACATGGGAGGCTGAGGCTGGAGGATCCCAAGTTGAAAGCCAGCCTCAGCAACTTAGTGAGACCCTGTCTCAAAATACAAAATAAAAAGGACTGGGGATATAGTTCAGTGGTAAAGTGCCCATGGGTTCAATCCCCAGTACCAATTAAAAAAAAAAAGAAAAGAAAAGACTTAAGAGTATAATGTATTAAGAAATCTCAAAACCTAAACAATAGGAAAATGAGCCATCCAAAACTTCAGTCAAATAAAATATACGAATGTCTAACAAGTACATGAAAAGATGCTGATCATCATTTGGGAAATGTAAATTAAAGAGATACCACCATATGTATATAGCATGGTTAAAATTAAAAACACCAACCAACTGACTATGTAACATGATTGTATTTATAAGAAATCCAAAAAGAAGTTATAGATAACCTATTACATTAAATAAGTGAAGTCATCATGATGACTGGATATAAGGTCAATTATGAAAATCATTTGTATTTCTATACTCCAGTAGTATAAAATCATTCATTGAAATTTATTAAGTTATACCTATTATAATACTATCAGAAAACAATAAATGCCTATCAATAAATCCAATAAAAGAGGTGCAAGTTCTCTACATCACTGAAGAAAAGGAAATCATATTGTGTTCATGGATTGCAACACTCAATATTGTAAAGATGTCAGTTTTCCCCAAACTGATCTGAAGAGTCAATGAAATTCCAATCAAAATCCTCTCAGAGAGGTTTGTGGTATGAGTGTGTATGAGCATGTGTACACACATGCATGTCCAGGAATTGAGAATCTGTTTCCCAAGGGTATTTGGAAAATATAAAAATGAACAAGTTGCTTTCTGAAGAAGGCATTGCATTGTTTGTTTTACAGCTATCATGATTTAGAGAGTGTGGTGTTGGCCCAAGGAAAGACAAATGGACCAATGGTGAAGAGAAGCAGGTCTTAGAAGAGTCACTCAGCTTACAAAAGAGGTAAACCTGAGTACTATGTGGAAAGGAAGGTCTTTTCCATAAAGTTGGTTTCTGCACTAACTAGATATCTTTATGGGGAAAATAGGATTCCCACAAAAATCAATTTTGTGTGTTTTATAGACCTCAAAATGAAAGGTAACATAATGTAACGTCTACAAGATAAAGTATGTTCAGACTCATATCTTAGAGTGGACAAGGATTTTTGCTGGGAGCCATTAGCCAAGTAGGTATGACAATTTCCTTGCCAGCGTACCCCATGTTGCTTAGTGGAAGGACTCGTGGAAATAGGACATTTTGCAGTGACATTGCATGTAGGTGACCTTGCTCAAGGACCAGGGCGGATCTGGGTTTAGGGTGTTCCCGGTTTAGGATAATCGGGTTTAGGGCGTTCCAGGTTTAGGGCGTTCCAGGTTTAAGGTTATTCCTGCTGGGAATAGGGCGTATCCTGCTGCCTGAGTTCCCCTTGAGTTCTCATGGGATTCAGACAGTATTTTTTGGGAGACAGAAGCCCAGTGGGGGTGGATTTGGGCAGAGAACGTGGATTTCCCCAGAACGTGATTGTAGACGGCTGGTGTGAGTTCGGGAATAAAGAGTTGCTGTTTGAATCTACAAGCTGTGTGGTGGCTGGTGATTTTGTGCCCAGCCAGACTGCAGCATTTGGCGTCCCGTGCAGGGAACTTCTAAAGCTTGGAGGTAAGTGAAATTGCTCGCCCCTGAGGAAGAGCGAAAGAATGGGTGACCAATTCAAAAAACAATGTGTTATTGTTTTGATTTATTTTGTTTTTGTTTCAAGCTGCCTATCACTAGAAATTTCTCAGGCAAACTGGAAAAAATGGTTGACTAAAGGTTTGAAGTTTGTCGGCCCTGAGGAAGAGAAAATTGATACAACGATTTTTTATTCCGTTTTTGTTTCATTCAGTTTCGGTTTTGTTTTGTGTTATCTTATTGGGTTGCGTTATCTTTATAGTAGATTAGAAATTAGTAAAAAACAAACCGAAAAGATGTTAAGTAAATTGTTAGAGGTTCAGACCATGGAGAAAGACATTTTAGATCAAGCAAAAGAGAAGGTCTCTCGAGCTAGTCAGACAGAGGAAGAAAATTTAAAGGAAAAGGGGTTGTTAGGAAAAAGGCCACAACAGGAGGCTGTTACTAACTCCGTTTTATCACAAGAGGGCGTAATTCAACCAACAGCCCCACCGATGGAGACAGCTGAGTGGCCCTCAAACCCCGTAGTTGATAAATGGGATCCTGAGACAGGACCTCAAAGATTAGCATGCCCTGTACTTGAACAGGTAGGAGGGCAGCGAATTCACCGTGCTTTAGATTTTAAAACAGTGAAGCAGTTAAAGGAGGCTGTAACAACCTATGGTCCCCAAGCTCCCTTCACGGTAAGCATGGTCGAGTCCATTACTAACTTGGACATGACGCCAGCAGATTGGGCTAGCATGTGTAAATCTGTACTAAATGGAGGACAATATTTGTTATGGAAGGTTGCCAATGAGGAATTTTGCGCAGAGACAGCTAGGCGAAATGCAGCAGCCGGTTACCCTCAAAGAAATCTAGATATGTTGTTAGGAAAAGGACCTTATGAGGGTCAACGGCAACAAATTGAATATGATCCTGCTATATATGCACAAATTGCTGCAGACGCAGTTAGGGCATGGAAGACTTTACAAGGACATGGAGATTTACAAGGTCAGCTATCTAAGGTAATACAGAGAGCTAATGAACCTTACGCTGACTTTGTAGATAGACTAATTCAAACGGCTGCCAAAATTTTTGGGGATACAGAACAAGCAATGCCATTAATAAAACAACTGGCTTATGACCAAGCAAATCGTTGCTGCAGAGAGGTTATTAGACCATGGAGACATGAAGATTTAAACACATATATTAAATTATGTAGAGATATTAATGAACAAGGGCAAGTCTTGGCAGCTGCAGTACAACAGGCTTTAGATGCCAGGCCAAAAACATGCTATGATTGTGAACAAACAGGACATTTTAAAAGGAATTGCCCCATAGGAGGAGGGTTTAACAAAAGTAGGTATCAAAGGAATAGAATACCGGGTATTTGCCCACGATGCCATAGAGGGAGACATTGGGCTAATGAATGCCGTTCTCAAACCACCATAGAGGGTACTCCCTTATCAAAAAACGGACAAAGACCAGGTATTTATCCACGATATCGTGGAGAAAGGCATCAGGCTCCATTGCCAAAAAACGGACAGGGGGGCCCAATGCTCCGGGGCCCACAACCACAAATCTATGGGGCAGTGGAGGAACCCAGCAACACCATCAGGGTAGTGCCCAGGACACATTGTCCATTAAATCCCTCATCAGACAAACCCGAGGGAGCACAGGGTTGGACATCTGCGCCTCTGCCAGAGCAGTATTAACTCCAGAGATGGGAGTTCAAATCATTCCCACAGGAGTAAAAGGACCTCTTCCCCAAGGAACAGTAGGCTTATTATTGGGACGTAGTTAATCTACATTAAAAGGACTTATGATAAGTCCTGGGGTAATTGATCCCGATTATGTAGGTGAAATAAAAATTATAGCTAGTTCTCCAAGAGGTATATCAGTAATTTCACCTGGAGATAGAATAGCACAGTTGTTAATAATACCCAGCCTACATAATAAATTTCCTAGTCGTAGTGTAGAAAGAGGTTCCAGGGGATTAGGCTCCACAGGTGTAGATTGGGCTATGTTGTCTTTAAATTTAGATTCTCGCCCAATGCTAAAACTAAATATTCAAGGTCATGAGTTTAATGGACTACTGGACACAGGAGCTGACCTTAGCATCATATCTCGTCAAGAATGGCCAAAACATTGGCCATTACAACAAGCCACTCAAACGCTTCGAGGCCTAGGAGTGGCGACTAATCCCCATAGAAGTTCTATGATATTAGATTGGAAGGATCCTGAAGGATGTGAAGGAACTATACAGCCATATGTATTGGATCATCTTCCTATAAATTTATGGGGATGAGATGTCCTAGATCAATTAGGTTTGACGTTAACAAATAACATCAATCCTAATGTGCCCACTACTAGGGCTAGACAAGGCTTTAGGAAAGAAAAAAGATTAGGAAAACAAGGGCAAGGTATAGCAGCACCAATACAAATAGATCAAGGAACAGATAGACATGGATTGGATTTTCAGAAAGGGCCACTGAGACAATCAAAATTACTTGGAAATCAGAAAGACCAGTGTGGGTTCCTCAGTGGCCCCTGACTAAAGAAAAGATACAAGTAGCCCATGATCTGGTCAAACAACAATTAGCGGAAGGACATATACAACCTTCCATATCTCCCCATAATACTCCCATTTTTGTCATCAAAAAGAAATCTGGTAAATGGAGATTATTGCAAGATTTAAGAGCCATTAATAATGAGATGGTTATTATGGGACCTGCTCAATCAGGGATTCCTCAATTGTCTGCTTTGCCAAAAACCTGGCATGTTTTAGCTATAGATATTAAAGATTGTTTTTTTTCGATTCCAATTCATCCCGAGGATAGTCCACGTTTTGCATTTACTATCCCTGCATTAAATCATGAAGGTCCTGATCAGAGATATGAATGGAAAGTACTCCCTCAAGGGATGGCTAACAGTCCAACTATGTGTCAAATATATGTTAACAAAGCAATCCAGCCACTTAGAAATCAAAATCCTGAACTACAAATATTTCACTATATGGATGATGTATTATTGGCACATAAAGATAAAAACATATTGCTGGAATGTTATGCCACACTTACAAACTTATTAAAAAATTATAATCTAGAGATAGCAATAGATAAAGTACAATTAAATTTTCCAATTAATTATTTAGGAGTTCTATTATCCTCAACCATGGTCCGTCCACCAAAAATTCAAATACGAGTAGATCAACTCAAATCACTTAACGACTTTCAAAAGTTATTGGGAGACATAAATTGGATAAGGCCTTATCTAGGTATACCAACAGGAGAGTTGGGACCTTTATTTGATAGTCTAAAAGGTCCATCAGATCCAAATTCACCCCGCATGTTAACTCCTAAAGCAAGAAAGGCATTAAAAATTATTGAAACATATATGGAAAATATACATTTGGATTAAATTGATATAAGTTTGCCTTTATTATTTATTGTACTACCAACAAAAAATATTCCTACAGGAGTATTTTGGCAAGAAGGTCCATTATTGTGGATACATTTATCTTATTCTCCTAACACTATTCTTACTAGGTATCCTGAGGCTGTAGGACAATTAATACTCAAAGGAATAAAAGCAGAGAAGGGAGTGTTTGGAATTTCTCCCAATAAAATTATTACTCCATATACTATGGATCAAATTGATGAGTTAGCTAATGAGTTAAATACTTGGGCAATAATCATGTGTAAATCTAATGTTACATTTGATAATCATTTACCATCTAATCCTTTGTTGTCTTTTTGGTCTAAGCATCCTGTAGTTTTTCCTAAAATGACAAGAAAAACACCTATCATGAATGCTCCAAATATATTCACTGATGGGTCTAATAATGGTACAGCAGCAGTAGTTACCCCAGATCGAACTTTTACATTTTTAGTACCCAAACAATCAGCTCAAAAGGTAGAGCTTAATGCAGTTTTACAAGCTTTTTTGATGTTTAAAGATTCTGTATTTAATTTATTTTCTGATAGTATGTAGTTAATGCTATAGTATCTCTTGAAGATGCTGGTAGGATTTCCCCTTCTTCTACTGTTTTCTCTTTGTTTTCCACTATACAAAGTCTAATCTGGGACAGAAAAGATCCATTCTTTATAGGACATATTAGGGCACATACAGGATTGCCTGGAGCCCTTAGTTTAGGCAATGATTTAGCAGATAAAACTACACATGACATACATATTTTCTCTACATTTGAAGAAGCTACAAATTTTCATAAAAGGTTTCATGTTAATGCTAATACTTTACAAAAGCATTTTAAAATAACTAAGGAACAAGCCAGACATATAATAAAACAATGTCAAAATTGTGTGACATTTTTACCACAAGTTAATCTTGGAGTCAATCCTAGAGGACTGATACCTAACCATATTTGGCAGATGGACGTCACACACTTGCCAGAATTTGGAAAATTAAAATATTTACATGTTACAGTCGATACTTCTTCCGGATTTTTGATGGGCTCCCTTCATGCCGGAGAAAAAGCTAAAGATGTTATAGCTCATTGCTTACAAAATTTTGCCACTGTGGGCGTTCCTAAACAGTTAAAAACCGATAATGGTCCTGGCTATACCTCTACCTCTTTTAAACAATTTTGCTCATCATTTGGTATTACTCATATAACAGGAATCCCATACAATCCACAGGGACAAGGCATAGTTGAAAGAGCTCATCAAACTATTAAAACGTACTTATTAAAGCAAAAAGAGGGAATTGGAAGGGGATATATATCCCCCAAAGATAAACTTAAAATAACGCTTTTTACTCTAAACTTTTTAAATTTGGATTCATCAGGACTTAGTGCTGTGGAAAGGCATATGTATCCAAAAAATGTACATAAGCCTAAAGTACTTTGGAAAGATATTCTAACAGGACAATGGAAAGGTCCTGACCCAGTGATTGTCTGGAGTCGGGGGTCTGTTTGTGTTTTTCCACAGGGAGAACAGCAGCCGATTTGGATTCCAGAGAGATTAACTAAAACAATTTCTACAGATCGAAAAGAAGATGATTTGACTCAAATCCATAACAGCTGATATCCAGAACTCCAGCTTGGCCATTCTTACATCTGCGACAGTGATTAACCAGGATGCTTTTTTCAATAGCTATTTTATTATTGCATTTTTCCACATCATAAGGTTCTATTTTTATTTTTTGAGCTCATACAAACCTAGGTTAATGTTTTTCTGATCAGTTTTATTTTTTGACTGTGGAGTTTTTAAACATTGCAATGGAGATTTCACCCAGGTAAAGCTACAAGGCCTTTACTATTTTCTTATGTGTTGTACGTTTGTGTGCACATTTGTGTTTTGTGTTGTATGTCTGTATGTGCGTATGTCCATATTTCTTATATGAGGAGCGCTCATGAAAAAATGGATCCGAATTATTATTATTTTTTTTATTCACGTGATTTAAATGGTTTAATTTAAATTAGGTAAACAGCTGTTAAGGATTGTTTTTAAAGGTGGTTAACAGATCTGTTTGTTTACTAATTTAAATTAGGTAAACAGCTGTTAAGGATTGTTTTTAAAGTAGGTTAACAGATCTGTTTGTTTACTTTCACCTTTCCTTTTCATTATATTTAATAATTCTTTTCAGGATAATGTCTCTTTAGCATCATTGCCAGAATTCCTATCTTCATCCCAGTGCCGGTGAAGACAAAGATAAAACCAAACTACAGCTTCTATGATAGCTATCACAGTAAACTGTATAAACTGATGCATCAATGAATATAACTCAACAAGTAATGCTCAATCAAGGAGTCAACTTACTTTGGGAGGAAACGGATTTTGGGAGGAAATGGACATATTGATAGATTCCTCTGCTTTGAACTGCTTGCAGAACTTGCCTGGACTATGTAACTATCGTTTGGTGCAGCGAATTGTGGTAATGCTGGCATATCTTTGCTGATGGTGTCACCAGTGATGCAATTTTTATTTCCTTGCCAGCGCACCCCATGTTAATTGTGGTAGTGCTGACATATCTTTGCTGATGGTGTCACCAGTGATGCAATTTTTCCCAAGGAGCCGTCAATTGGCTTGGTGTCGTGGCATTTCTGTATCCTCCTCCCTTCTGCTAGTGATGGTCTAAAATTTGGGGGCCAATGGCTATATGCTGGACCGGTAGTCAGTGACGGGTATGATCCAATTGCAGTGGTATCAACCTAAGACAGGAGGCTGACGCCTAAAGGTCAGTTTTCCGATGACGGGTAAGAACCATATGTTGAATTGGACAACCTACCAGGCACGGTCCTTAAGCCACATTAACCTCACTCCCCCACTGGCACCAAGGCCAAATTTGGGGGCCAACAGAGGTGAGGCAAAGAACCTCACCCCCACCACTGGTGCATAGACCTATCCACAAGTATGGCTGTATGCTGGACCGGTAGTCAGTGACGGGTATGATCCAATTGCAGTGGTATCAACCTAAGACAGGAGGCTGACGCCTAAAGGTCAGTTTTTCCCATGACGGGTAAGAACCATATGTTGAATTGGACAACCTACCAGGCACGGTCCTTAAGCCACATTGCTTGTTGTTTAATTAATCAGAAGGGGGGAGATGCTGGGAGCCATTAGCCAAGTAGGTATGACAATTTCCTTGCCAGCGTACCCCATGTTGCTTAGTGGAAGGACTCGTGGAAATAGGACATTTTGCAGTGACATTGCATGTAGGTGACCTTGCTCAAGGACCAGGGCGGATCCGGGTTTAGGGTGTTCCTGGTTTAGGATAATCGGGTTTAGGCGTTCCGGTTTAGGGCGTTCCAGGTTTAAGGTTATTCCTGCTGGGAATAGGGCATATCCTGCTGCCTGAGTTCCCCTTGAGTTCTCATGGGATTCAGACAGTATTTTTTGGGAGACAGAAGCCCAGTGGGGGTGGATTTGGGCAGAGAACGTGGATTTCCCCAGAACGTGATTGTAGACGGCTGGTGTGAGTTCGGGAATAAAGAGTTGCTGTTTGAATCTACAAGCTGTGTGGTGGCTGGTGATTTTGTGCCCAGCCAGACTGCGGCAGATTTTGTTAAACAGGACTCAGAAAATCCTAACAAAAAGGAGACAGCATATTTGACTACATTAGAAATAAGGTCATCTATTCATTGAAAGATATTATCATTAAGAAAGTAAAAAGGCAATCCACAGACTATGAGAAGATTCCATAATACACCTAATTAACAAATACAAAAAATATATACTCCCACAAGTCAATAATTTAAAAAAAGAAGCCAGAAAATCAAGTAGAAAAGGGAGAAAACACTTGGACAGACACTTCTTTTGTGACATTATCCAAATGTTTAAACATGAGACAAGATGGTCAATGCTTAGTCATCAGAGACATACAAATTAAAACTACTAAGAGATGTCACTACAAATATACCAAATATATAAAATTAAAAGATTGATAAAACCAAGGGTTTGCAAGGCTGTGAAATGTTGGAACTTTCATAAATCACTGGTGCTGGGATGACCATTTTGGAAAGTTGGGAAGATCTACTAAAACTAAACCTAAACTCTATGGGGTATATACTTCAGTATATACCCAGAAGACATAAGTATATATGTTCAACAAAAACCACATAACCAGTTTTCATTATAGCAATATTTGTAGTAACCAAACACTGGAAGCAATCTAAATGTCCCTCTATAGTGGAATAGATGAATAACTGTGATATAATCATACAACACTATTATATAGCTATGAAAATGAATCAACTACAACCACACAGCCCATGGGAGGATCTTACAAACCCAATATTCAATGAAAGAGTCACTTGCAAATGAATACACTCTGATTTTGACTCAACTTATATAAAATTCTAATATGAGCAAAACCAATCCATGCTGACATATGTGAATGGTTATTTCCTTTGTGGGCAATAAAGTGTAATGACTGGGAAGGGTATGAGGGAAACTTCTGGGGGTACTGATAATATTTGTTTTCTTGGTCTGGGTGGTGGCCATATGGATATAATCACTCTTCATAAATTCATTAAGCCATATACTTATGATTTTTTTTCTTTTATGCATGTATATTACATTTCAATATGTTTATATTAAAATATGTATGTGGAAAGATGACAGAGATGTACTTTTCTCTGTTTCTCCTGCTAAATACAATGGACTCTTTAGATACTGTATATAAAGAAAACTCTGAAAGGTGGGTAAGAGAAGGTAGATCAGGTAGGGTCCTTGAGAGCCAAGGAACAACATTGTGATGGGCTCCTTGGGTTTTCTTTTTATCTCATATGTCCAAGATTTGGAGCTGAAGAAGCAAGAACCCTAGAAATGCCAACAAGCACAGACAAAAATGAATACCCAATGAAAGTTTGATCTTTAGTCAAAGGACCAGGAAAGGGGTAACCTAGAAAGACAGAAAACTTAGTAACTGCTCTATTCCAGCCAAACACCACAGAGAAACTTCCTACGCAGCAAAGTCCAAGTGGTGAGTACAGACTTCCACCATTACCAGCCTTTACCAATATGTCTGTCTTGGTCTATTTTCCATTGCATTTACAAAATACCTGAAGCTTGGTAATTCATAAATAATTCAGGTTTTGGGCTGGGGATGTGGCTCAAGCAGTAGCATGCTCGCCTGGCATGCGTGCAGCCCGGGTTCGATCCTCAGCACCACATACACACAAAGTTGTTGTGTCTGCCGAAAACTAAAAAACAAATATTAAAAATTCTCTCCCTCTCTCTCTCACTCTCTCTTAAAAGAATAATAATAATAATAATAATAATAATAATAATTCAGGTTTATTTAGCTCAGGGTTCTGCAAAGTCTAAGAGCATAGCACCCATATCTTCCTGGCATCTGGCAAGGGCCCTCTTGCTATATCATAACGTGGCAGAGGGTATCACACGGCAAGACAGAACAAGTTTGCAGGAGAGAGCTCACTATTATAACAAAACCACTCCCTTGTTAATTCATGAATCTAATAATTCACAAATAGATTCATCCATTCATTCACAAATAGGGTCCTCCAGACTTGAAGACCTCCCAGTGATCGCACCTCCAGATGCCATTAACATAAGAATTTGGGAATTAAGTTTCTGAAATCTGGAGACACAGTCAAATCACAGCAATGCCTTAACCCTTTGGCTAGGATGGGAGTGTCAGAACCAGAATTTTCGCCTATGCTGTGTAGGACTGCCATCTCCCATCTGCAGTGTCAGCAGAAACCATGTGGGGAGTCTGGATTTCCACACCTCCCACAGTAATCAGACCCAAAAGATTTCTGACAAAGGTTCAAGAGCAATTCAAGGGTGAATATACAGCATTTCAACAAGTTGTGCTAAAGCAACTAGGCATTTGGGCATTCATAGGCAAAAAAACAAAAAAATAACCTCCATCCCAAGTCTTACAACTCATAAATTTAACTCAGAATGGACCATGGTCTTAAATATAAAACATAAAACTATTTTTAAAACAAAATTTTGGGAAAACACAAGAGTAAACCTTTGAGATTTTAAGGCTTTGTAATGAGTTCTTAGACATGATACCAAAAACATAAAGGAAAAAAAAAGAATAAGTAAGTTGTATTTTATTGAAATGAAAAATTTTTTTACTCTGCAAAAATCCTTGTAAAGAGGATGAAAGGACAAGTTGCAGAGTGGGAGAAAATATTTGCAAACCACAAAGCTAACAAAGGAGTAGTTTCTCGAACACATGAAGAAAAAAGTCAATTAAAAATGGAGGAAGGAAATAAACAGACATTTCACCAAGAGAATATGCAGATGGCAAAAAAAAAAAATGAGAAGAGATGTTAAGTATCATTAACCATCAGGGAAATGTAAATTAAAAACTGCAAGGATATATCACTACATACATCTCTGGGTGGCTTAAAAAATAAATATTGACACAACCAAATCCTGGTGAGGGTGCGAAGAAGCTGGATCACTCATACATTGCTGGCAAGAGTATAAAGTGGTAGAGCCATTCTGGAAAAGTTTGGCAGTTTCTTTAAAAAAACAGACATACATACATATGGCCCAGTATTATTTTATAGGAAAAAAAAAACCCTTATGTTCACTCAAAAACCTGTACATGAATGTTCAAAGCAGTTTTATTTTTAATGGCTCCAAATTGGAAATAATCCAGATGTTCTTCACAGGTGAATTGAAAAAAAAAATACTATGAAATACTACTTGGCACTAAAAGGGAACTAACCATTGATGTAAACGATAATTCTGATGAATCTCCATAGAATTTTCCTGGGTGAAAAAAGTCAATCTCCAAAAGTTACATACTGTGTGATTCCACTTACATAAGATTCTTGAAATGACAAATTCATTGGAATGAAACGCAGATTAGAGGTTGACAGAGGTTAGAAAAGGACAGAAGTGGGAGGAAAGTGGGCATGGCTATAAAAGGGGAAATAGGAGGGACCCACCTCATGGAAATGCTTCAGTGCCTTGACTGTCTTAATGTCAATGTCTAGGTGGGATATTGAACTACAGGACCTCGTCTTGCAAGATGTTACCATTGGGGAAACCAGATAAGGGATACAGAAGAGCTGTCTTATTTCTTACAACTGCTTGTCAATCTATAATGATCTCAGAGTTAAAACCCAGACTTTAATAAAATAGCCAAGTCCTTCTCAAAGAAGAAAGAGAGAGAGAGAGAGAGAGAGAGAGAATGTAAGCTATATGACCTGACAACTCTCTTTAGAAAGCAGTGTGTCATAAAATTAAACATACACTTTGTTCTATGCTGTAATTTATCTCCCCAATACAGATCTTAAGGAAACTTTTCACTGATGCATCAGGAGAAGTGTAAACAATGTTCCTAGCAGCATTATTTGTAATAGCAGAAAGAAAGCTGGGTGTGTTTTCCAATGTTAATTTCCTGGCTTTGCTAATGCACTGTGGTTATATAAGATGTTATCATGGGGCAGCAGGGCAAAGACACACAAACTTCCTGTGATTTTTTTTTTCCTTTTGGCAACCTCTATGCCATTCTAAAATTATTTGGAGTTTTAAAAACTGGACACATTTTATTGAAAATGATTTAAAAATTGGGGCAGACAGTGGAATACTAAACAGCAGTGGAAATGTAAGCACTGCTGCTGTGCGCAGCAACAGAGGAATCTCAGGGACAAAATGGGAAGAAAATGCAAGTCATAGAACAGAACATACACTTTGATACCTTATATAAACTTCAAAAGATGAAAACCAAAACAATGTATAGTTGAAGGACATGTTCAAATGTGATAAAATGCAAAAGAAAAGCCAGGGTTCTAGATTTTCAAGTTGCTGGGGAAGGAAGGAATGCACCTAGGGACATCATAAGTGTTGCAATGTTTGGCTTCTCCAGCTGGGTGGAGAACAAATGGGCATTCACAGTGACAGGTTTTCTTTATAACTTCGCTATATATAGTGTACACTCAATAGGAAGCTCTGCAGACTTCTTAAAGATGGGACACAAAGATGTTATGTCGAAGAAACTCTCTCTAGTGGGGTTGTCAAGATACTCTTCAGAGTGGACACATTTTCTTCAACCCAGAGAAAGGCTGATGGCTCTAGAGCAGGTCAAGGGCAAGGCCCAGAGTAAGAAGAAAAAGCAACGGTGGCTGGAGAAGGAGGGAGAATGGAAGCAGAGTGGACTTGGAATCTCTAAGGCTCTAATTCCCACAGTGTGATGATGACATTTTGTGAGCATCATTAGTACCTGCCCCAACTACAACAGCCCAGAGATTGGAACTGGGTTTTTGTCATTTGAACTGGAAGAATCTTGCCAGGGTCCAGCAAGGCATTCTAGCAAGCTGCATCTGGCAAGCATCTGGGTTGATACAGAAATGCCCAAAGGGCCCATCGCTTTCTCCCCTACCACCATTTCACCTTGTGTGTGAAGGTCCAGATGATCAGGGAAGGTACTGGACTGGCTTACACTGACCCAAAGGATGATGCTTTTTCTGACACTACTGAGCTGCTTTGTTTTGCCACAGATGATCTGAGCACAGCATAGAGGGTGCAGGAAGACAGCACCAGGTATTTGGAGAAGGTGCAGTTGGAGGATGGTTACCTGGTTGGGTGCCTTGACCAGCAGGCACCCTGGCCCTTCGGTGGAGGGACCACTCACAGAGGCAGGAAGAGTAGTGGCTTGGGAGTCTCCTCTTTCTCTCTGGAGCTCCCTTCATCCCCATGCTGAATGCAGTTTCCTTAGAGAGAAGAACCCCAGAGCAGAGGTAGGGTGGAAGTTGGGAAGGTTGCCCTCACTCTGATGTCAAGCACAGCTAAGCTGATATCTCAGAGTGTTGATCTACAACCCCTAGGGCTCCAAAATGTAAGAACAAGAACGGTTTTTCTGATTTGGGGTCTAGACATTTATTAGAGCATTCAACAAGTATTATTTTAAGCCCTGAGCTTGGTTCCTGGGGTCCAAGAGTGGAATCCCAGCTGCTGGTTTCAAGGCACTTGCTGTCAGGGGTTTAAAAAGCAATGAGAGGCTCTGGGAGAAGCAGCAGGGAGACAGACCAGGAACTGCTTGAGCATATCCAATAAATTCTAAGGTGGGGGAAATAACAAATGTCTCCTGGTGAAGAAATGTCTCCTGTTCCAAATGAACAGGTGAAGGCTGCCCCCCATTCCTCTCTCTCTCTTCCTATAACCCCTAAAGTGTATGCTGATGATAATCAGATATGCTGATGATAATCCCCCCCAAACATTCATTGTACAGCACAAATGAACAAGACCATGGGGTGGCGGGAGAGTAAGAGGTAGCTTTGTAAAACCTCCATTAGCCAGGATGGGAGCTGTCCTGGGAGTGTTTCTAAGCTTGGCATTTGCTCTTTGCTCTCATCCACTCACAATTTATCACCTGTGCCTCAGTGGGCCAGGCGAGTACAGAGGCACTGGGAGGTCAGTGCTGTTTCCTCTGAGAATTCATTGTCCAGATACACATAATTACCAAGGCTAGGAGTGTCATCACTGTCAGCCTGGCCGCCCCAGGGTCAAAAAACTCAGGCCACTGTCCTGGAGATAGGCACACTGGCATTCAGGGGTCACTGTGCCTTCTCTCCCATGGGGCAGGTTAGGATTTAGCACAAAATAAATGGTTGGAGGTAGGCGCGCCCTATATTGGCGCCTCTTCTCTCGCTACCAGGTCTGCGGGGACATCAACAGATCCAACACAGGTCGCCCAGGTGAAGGATCTGGGCTTAGAGGGGAGGACGGGCTGGAGGCCACAAGGGAGACAGTGGAGCCCTGCTGCCCCCGCCCCTCCTTCCCGCCTGCGCCTTGTACCCATACAGCTCCCCATTCCCCACCACACCCTGGCTTTCCCACAGCCTGCTTCCTTCCTTCCCTTTTGCCCTCTCGGACAACTGCACTGTACACCGGTGTCTGGCGAGGTGGAGGAAGGCACAAACATCTAGGTTTAAAAGACGAGAGACAAATGTCCCCTGATAATTTTGTGTCATTTTTTGGGGGTTCAAAACAGAACTGCTCTGGGGAAGACAGAAGTAGCCGGGCCGCTAAAGACGGTTGGATGACCCTCTCAGAGGCAAGGAGAGGTGGCTCTCTCCCGCCGGGTGCGGGCTCCAGGTGGGCGGGCGCACGCCCCCCAGCCCCGCAGCGCCGCGGGCCCCGCATGACATCAGAGGCTGGGGAGCGCGCAGAGCGCAGGCGCCGGCAGAGAAGGCAGGCTGGAGGGGGCCGACTGGCGCGGCTCGGGAGAGCGCTCCTCCGCCCCGCGCGCGGTCCCTGCGCCCCGCTCCGCCCGCGCCTTGCTGCCCGCGCCGCTCCTCGGGCGTCCAAAGCGCGTCGCCCTTGGCAGCCCAGCTTCAGTCTTCCTCCTCCTCCACCTCCTCTCTCTCCTCCTCCTCCTCCTCCTCCACTGCCGCTGCCGGACACGCAGCCGCAGGCCGGGGCCGGGACGCAGCTGGGGAGTCAGGGACGCGCGCAGCCAGCCCTTCCCCCTCCGGCTCCCGCACCGCCGGCCGCCTCCCCTAGCCCTCCTCCTTTCCCCTCCCTGCTCCTTCGCTTCTTCCTCCTCCTCCTCTACCGGCCCCGGCTGCCAGCATCATGTCTGCAGGGGGAGATTTTGGGAACCCACTGAGAAAATTCAAGTTAGTGTTCCTGGGGGAGCAGAGCGGTAAGTACCCGGCTTATTCTCTTGGCTTGGCGCCGAGCCTTCCCCGCCGCCGGTTTACCCAACACCACAGGGACCCCCGGCCCGGGCTCGGAAAGGCCCTTCCACGCCCGGGTGGAGAAGAGGGATGGGGATGGGGAGATGGGGTCAGCTGGGGTGGGGCTGAGCCAGGGAGGGGACGAGAGTAAGGGCTGAGGGAGGTGCTGGGGCCAGGGGTGGGGACGATGTGGGATCTGGGTGGGGGTCCGGGGTGCAGGTGCAGGTGCTGCGAGGCGGGGAGGCCGGAGGGCGGCGGCTTGCTCCACCTCGCTGGCCAAGGCGTGAAGGCGCCGGGTTCGCTGGCTCACTCGCACTGCGGCACCGGCTGCGGGCGACAGCGCAGGTGGCCCGGCGCCGGAGAGGGTGGGGGCAGGGGACGAGTGCCCCTTTGGGGAGAACAAGGTGGGGCTGGGGGCTGGCCGCACCCGCAACACGGCTGCGCCGAAGGGGTTCCTTGTGGCCCCTGCCTGGAACCATGTGAAAGAGAACGAACGTCCAGACCCTGCAACAGTCGCTGGGTAGTGGTGGTGGGTAGGGTGGCGGGGAGGAAAGACCGACACCTGCCTTCTTCAAAGAGCGGGTGCAGGCCATGGGCGAACAGCGCACCGACCTCCCCAAGCTTAGGTCAGACTGGGCAGAAGGTTCCAGACCCGCTGTCCTTCGTTGGCACATGTCAGCCTCCTAGGGGTCCAGGGGTGTGGACGATTGACGGAAAGGTTCCTCCAGTGTCAGGCGATTTGAGGGATGGTTACAGGGGCACCTTGCATTAGAGACTGTGAAGCCCGGGCGATGGGCAGAGAAAGGCCCAGGCGACACGCCCTGCCTGGCTTCCCAGCCCCCCTCCAGAGAGCATCAGCCGAGGCGGAGGATTCTTCCCACCCCCACCTCCCTGCTCACCGCCCTTCTTGGGGGGAGGGGAGGTCACCGTGGCAGCTGGCCAGAGCCGGGGAAGGGGGAGACTGAGGGCTTCTCTGCTGCCACGGAGCCTCCCCTAAGAAAGCATATTTGAAACCCAGGTTGGCCCAAGGTGGGAAGCCCAGATTGATGAGCAGGGACCCCTCTGACACCTGTAGGAAGGAGTGGCTCCCAGCGCATCTCTCCAGGGGCCTCCTGCCTTCAGGAAGACAAGCTGGGCACTTAGAAAAGGATGTCCCTGGGTGGGCAGGACCTCCAGCTCTAGCTCTACAGATCAGTCCTGTTCAGCTGGCTGAGTGCCTGTCTACAAAGGTCCAAGAGAAGGGAGGCTGTGGGAGGCCCGGGTAGGCTCGGGAACAGTGTTGCTGTGACGTGTGCATGTGGGCAATGGAGATCACGTGGCTGCCTTCTGTCTGCTGATGCTCATTTCCTGAAAAAGAGGTTGAGAGGTGGTCAGCTGGCCCCAACATGGAGAGATAGGTTTGGGGCATTTCATATCAAGATCAACTCAGCCTCCTAGCCCTATGTTGGGGACTCTGATTTCCTGTTCTTAATAGACCCCCAGTGTCACAGAGCTGACTTTTCCATGTCTGTAAGGGATGGGGTGGTCTTTGGCTCTAGGAGAGAATCTGCAGGCTCTGCAGCCTGGGAGTTGAATTCTTAGCCAAATTTGAGGCCACTTGGAGACTGAGTTTCTGTCTCTAAAAAGTGGTTGCTTGAAGTTCTTACACCTTCATGTTTCCCTGGTGCCTGGACTATATGGTAAGGTCTGAACAAACATTTGTTTACTCTATGTCTGAATGAACACACTTCAAAAGAACTAGGAGTTTGATGAGGGAAAACATCTCTGGTGAGAAATCTGGGCTCCCTCAGAAACTCTGCTGAGGCCCCTTCTGAACCCTGCAAAGCCCCTTTGTTCCTAAAAATCACAGAACAGAGAGCCAAAACCTGAGAAAGAGGCTACCACCTCCCTTGCATGTTGAGATGGGAAGGGAGCCCCAGGGAATAGGGAGGGCTTTTCCAAAGTCCCATTGAGTTGTTAACATTTCTGGGGGCGGAAACCCACATCTCCCATGTCCAATCCACCATTTTTCACTAGCATGTCATTAGGAAATAATATGACCTTGAATTGGGAAAGCCAAGAATCAGGGAGCTTCCCTAAGAGGGGGTGAGGATTCAGGAACAGAAACGTCTGGATTGGGTGACCTGGTGGGACTGCTGGGCTCGTTGGTTGGGGGCAGGGTTTGTGGGCCCTTGGAACATGGTCATTAGGGAGGCAAGGCACTGCCACTGGGGAGATTGGCTGCTGGCCATGCTGGTCCCTTCTGGCAGGGAGCCCTAGGGCCCTGAATAGCTTCCTTCTACTTTGTTGTATCATTAGCGGGTTGCTTACCTTAGGTTCTACAGAACTTCGGGGGTCTGTGAGTTAGGTAGGGGACATATATAGCCCTCCACCTGGTGGGTTGGGGAATTGCCACCACTGTCACTCTTCTGTCTTGCCTCTGCAGTTTAGCATCTGCTGGTCTCATGTGCCAGCATCCTCTGCAGACTGTGTGGTGGAAGGAGCCTGCAAGGTCTGGTGCTCAGCCGCACCCTGGCTCTCCCTTCCCTTCCTTGGGGTCCCTCACCTTCCGTACAGGAGGGACTTGGGCCAGCTGAGCTCTGCGGAGCCTTCTAAAGCAGCAGTGACCTGCCTATAAGAGCTGAGTCCATTACTCAGGACCCAGAGGAAGGGAATGGAGAGATGTGACCTTCTACTGTTTCTTGTGTCTGATATTGTGGTTGCATTTCTCCAGACCAGTGGATAAGTGCTGCTGGGTTCCAAAGAGGAGAGCCAGGCTAGAGCAGGATGAGGAGGAAGACACTCTGAGCCAGACAATCTCAGGTAGACATCAGGCCTTCAGAGATTCTAGGGAACTGATTTGAATGGGAAGCCCTCGAGGAACCAGCTCTTCAGAGAACACCTCAGTCTATGAGAAAACCCGCCTCCCAGTGGTAGAGTAACTGCTGTCCCCTGGCCCAAGGGATATAGGCTGGCAGCCCTGCCTGGGGTGAGATTGTGAGCAGGGTGCTGTGGACCAAGGATGAGGGATTTCCTTGCTGCAGGGAGTCTGCGCAGTCCTGCTGGTGCGTAGATGGCTGTCTGGGCCTTCAGGACATGCCTTCATGCTGCTGGCAGAGATGGGGAACATAAGGGGATGACGCACACCAGTTACGACGAGGGCATCCAGAGAAGACTGGCAGGAGCAGTTGACTGAGGAAGGAGAGTGGGCCCGGAGGAGGCAGATGTTCCTCCTGAGTCTGATGGCGTCCTGTGGGGAGCCAGGCTTCACACAGCACATCTGCATGGTGTGCATGGTGGGAAGGGGGTGTCAGGGACTCATCTGCTGTACTCTGTCCTCTTCTTGTCTCCCCTTCCCTGAAACTCCTCCAACCGAAGGAGGATTGGCTGCACACAACTCAAGCTGTCTGCTTTCCCAGATGGAGACCAGAGAGCAGCTTCTCCTTCTGGCCACCACCTCCCTGCACCCCCACCCCCCAGCAGGTGTGCATCAACCTCCAGTGGGATGTGCATGGTGGCCCCTGGAGTTAGACACCAGTGGCCCCCTCAAGCAGCTGCCCTCTCCCTTCTCTCTCCTTCCCTCCCTCCTTTCATCATCTGTTTATTCATTTAACCAGATCTTTGAATGTGTCTTTGCCCTCATGGAACTTACAGTTCAGTAGGGGGCACAGATGTCTAGATGTAATTATTGCAAGGCTCAGGAGAGCCACGCAGGGGAAGAAGAGATGCTGTAGGAGGCGATGGCTGGGGTGTCTGACCCACCTTTGGGGCAGGTTTCAGAGGGCCTCTGTAAGCCTCTGTAGACAGCAGGATGCATCTCCTTTCTCATTGGGCTGGGTGTGGGGAGAAGTTCTTGCAAGGAGACCACCCTCCAGAGAACTTCGTCTGTCTTCCATCCTCCTCAGTAGGAAGTGTGGGGGTGCAGGCACAGAGACAGGGGGGACTCTCAGGCGCCTGACTTGCTGGCAATGAGTAGGGACTGTGCCCCACTTCTGTCCCATTCCTCTCCAGTTAAGTTGAAGGATCATTCAGTGGCCCCACAGCCTGGGAAGCCCACAGCCTGAGCCCTGCTCTCTGGGCAGCACCAGCACACAGAGCCCTTTGCTGGCCTGGTGCTATGCCTGCTGCCTCCCGCTGAAGCTCTCTCCTGCCCACCTGTGCCCAGACCTGCTTGGCTATGAACTGTGGCCTCCAGCATGCCTCCACTTTTTTTTTTTTTTTTTAGCATTTAAAAAAACAATTGATCACGTGCTGTCCCATGACCTTTCTTTTGTAGTCTGTTAATTAAGGATTTTAAAATGTTTATTAACCTTTTCAAAGGTTACAAAATACCAAATTGAATTTAAAGTACCTAAGGATGACCATAAGCACTTTTGGAGGACCATGTCTTAGCTTTCCTTTTATCCCTCCTTACCCCCCATGTGCGGGTGGTTTATGCTCACTGAATATCTTTTTTTAAAAAAAAATATTTATTTTTCAGTTATAGTTGGACACAATACCTTCATTTTATTTATTTATTTTTTATGTGGTGCTGAGGATCAAACCCAGGGCTTTGCACGTGCCAGGCAAGTGCTCTACCACTGAGCCACAACCCCAGCCCTGCTCACTGAATATCTTGATTCCAAAATGATGGCATTCTTCTCTACGTGTGAGATTTACTGATGTCCCATCAGTAGATTAAAGTGAAGAGACTCAAGGTGGCTTTGAATTGGATTCTTTTATCCTGGCACCTGCCTGTCTCAAACCAGATTGTTGCCAGAGACACTTGAGAATCTTTTTCAGAGGACTAGATCAATGAACATCGGTGATGCCCAAATCACAATCCATCTCAGGAACCTCAAGTTCTCTGGAAATCTGCCCCCCCCCCCATAGCTTTGAAGAAATACAGGACAGCTGCTGGGCCACCAGAGATAGGAAGGGACATATCAGACCTGACCTGATCCTGCCAGAGGTTCCTTGGAGATCCAGAGTCAATCACCAAACTGCACTGTGCCTTACCTAGTCTGTCTTGCTTTCTCTCCTCCCAGTTTTTCTCCCTTTCTTACTGGCTAGCATGAGAGCAGAGCACCTTGGATGTTGGATGTTGATGCAGAACCATCACTTTTTATTTGCTTAAGGAGGTGTATGGGAGAGCCACACAGACACCAAGAGGAGTGTATTAATCCATTTTCTGTTACTATCATGGAATACTTGAGTCAGGTTAATCTTATAAAGAAAAGAAGTTTATTTAGCTTGTAGTTCTGGAGAGTCAGAGGCATGATGGTTTAACTCTGGTAAGGACCTCATGGCAGGTAGTGAATGGCAGGAGATACTGTGGAGGCAAGAAGTCCCATCACAAAACCAGGCTGGAGAGACTGGGGTTCCATGATCCCTTTTGAGGGCACACTCCCCAGTTGATCTAAGAACCTCCTAGTAGGTCCCACCTTATATTTATTTATTATTTTTCTTTAGTTGTCAATGAACCTTTATTTTATTTATTGATTTATATGTGGTGCTGAGAATTGAACCCAGTGCCTCACACATGCCAGGCAAGCGCTCCTCTACCACTGAGCCACAACCCCAACCCTAGGACCCACCTTTTAAAGGTTCCACCCCTACACTGAGGGCTCAACCTCGAGCCTTTGAATGACAAGCCACATCCAAACTATAGCCATGAAAACAAACCCGAATTTAGCAAAAGAGAAAAATGATAGATACAAGATTCCAGTGATAGACATAAGAGAACTTACCAGCTGAGGAAAAAACAAAAAAAGAAAAAAACTGTTAGGAAAGGTTCTGGATGTGCAGTAATAGTAATTACCATCTCTTGCATAATATGATCATCATTATCGCTTACAGTCCCCAAATTATAATGAATCATATTAAAATGTAACAAAATTATTTCATCTTCATTACGTCTCTAAAATCAGTCCCTGAATATTCATCCTCATAGATCAATGCCTGGACACTTCATACTAGTTCAGCAGGCTCCAGAGTGGTCCCATCCAGGCTGCAGGGTCCCCCTGTGTAACCCCCACCCCATGTCTTCTCCTGTTGCTGACTGTGCGAGACTTCCTTAGTATAAATAATTAAGAGAAATTGTTGGATGGCGAAAGAAGGTTAGATAAAATGGCAAAATCTGTAAGCGGAGGGGAACTGAGGGAGTTACCTGTGTGGGCATTTCTCCACTGTCTGTCTGTGTGTGGTCCTTTTCCACTTCTCAACATGGAGAAGAGAAAGTGGGGGAGCTCTGGGTGGAGGTCACTGGGGGGAGAGGTACCAGGCAGTCCTGAGATGGGCAGCTCTTTTGTTAGAACCAGAAAGACCGGCTGCCGGGAAATGGGGCTTCAGGCAGCGCCTGGGGACTGAAAGTCCCAAGGGGGACTGGGAACGTTGGCTAGTCTCTGTTTCCTAGAACAAGGGAAAGGAAAGATGAAGACCTACTCCTAAGAGCTCCTGAGCCAGATCTTTATTTATATCTTGAGGCTTGAAATTTCAATTTCCTTTAATTATTTCTATACCTTTTGCCCCAAATGAAGTGGGGTCTTTTTAAAGAGTCAATTTTTCACTACTCTGGATACTTTTATGTAAAGTGATTTATTTTTAGTAGAAAAAACATATTTATCCTGATCTCTTGGTAACAAACCCAGCGGGAGCCCGGGGAACTGGGCCACATGTCTTGGCTTGGTGCCACTTGTCCCCAAGGGGTGACATACCTAAGGAACAGGTCTGGTTCCTGGAGGGTGCAGATGATAACTTACCCTTGAGGGCAGAATAGAGCCTTTAAAGCTTCCAAGAAATGCATAAAAAGAATGGCAGCTGTGTCCTTCCTGAAGTTCACCTCAGGTGGCATTTATTGAACACCACTGTGCCCAAGGCTCTTCAGGGATACTTTAAACCTTTCCCAGCCCCTGTGATGGATGTGGAATTACCCCATTTTGTGGATCAGGAGACAGAGTCTTGTAGAGAGCTGGCCCTGCCCAAGGACACACACTGTGTGTGTGTGTGTGGCAGAGTTAAAATTCAGACTCAGGTCTCTGTGAGGAACACAGTGAACTGCTGGGTCTCCTGACAGAAGAACACCAAGCCTTATGGACATGAGGTCTGCCATGACTGGCTTAGTGCCTGTCCCTGACTAGCTGAAGAAGCAGCAGGGCCCAGCACTGGTTAAGCTGCCAAGGAGTGTTGGGGTCACTGGAGGGCCATGGAGCCATTAAGAAGGAGGCAGGGTCCCCCTGAGGGAGTCTGGTGGGGCTGGCATTGTGGGGCAGGCCTTCTGTTGTTACTGGAGTGACAAACCACCCCTGCTTATTGGGGTGGAGTCAATAGAGTCAGCCGGCGGCCCATCCCTGCAGAGAGATGCTGCCCAGGCTCTGGCAGAGAATTAGTTACTAGGTAATTGGTTCCCACCTACTGTAGTGTAACCCTTCCTGGCCACAGTCTCCCTCTAGGCCTGGAGGTATCAGGGGCCTGGAGACCTTGATTCTGTCCTGGGTCGACCACTGGCTGCTATGTGTTGGATGAGCTCCAGCCCATCTGTGGCTCTCTGAATATGTTCCCTGCCCAGACGACTGGACAGAGTGACCCCTGGGGCCAGTGGAGCTCCAACTCTGGTTCTAGAATTCGGTTCCAGCTCTGAGCTTAATGCCAAGCTAGTAACGCTTCCAGTCTGGTCAGAGGGGCTTCAGAGAGGTGGGCATGGGATCAGGGGCTCTGCCCACTGTTTCCTCACATACAGTCCTCTCCAGCCTACCTGTTCCTGGGGTCCAGCCCTCCCCAGTGTGTCCACGGCCCTCTAGCTCCTCTCTCCTGATATGTGCCTGGCCTGAGTTGCTGGGTAACAGGGGCAGCCTCATCCTGCACTTCCTGCTGCTAGAAGGCATCTCAGGTAAGGACAGTGGGGCCGGAGACTGCTCCGAAGTACTCCTTGTGCATAACCAGGTAGGTGAGAGTGGTAAGTAGTGAGGACAGGAACCAAAATGGGTTTGCAGTGTCCCCGCCCATCCAGGCAGAGCTCAGAGACCCCAGCTTGCATTCCAACCCTATCACCGCATCAGGCCTCCTGAGTCCTGGGCTTCTACCCTGGCTCACCCCTCTCTGTCTGGATGGACTTGGGGTGCAATAGCATCACCCATGCCCATTTTCCTCATTGGGCATAACATTGGGGTTTTACAGGATCAAATGCATGAGTACATGGCCCATTGGTAAAAGCTCAAGGGCTAGGTGGTTTTCTCAATGACATGGTGACAAGTTCCCTCAACCCCATAGCTGTTCAGGAAAAGAGAGTTATAGGTGCACTGACCACTTCTGTAGGTGAGCTGCGCTCCACAGCCTCTGACCCCACAGCTAGAGCTGCGCATCCCATTTATAGCTACAGAAAGCAAGGCCCTGGGAGGAGGAGGCTCTCACACACAGCAGGACCCAGAAATGGCTACTGCTGAGCAGGAGGAAAGAGGGCCAAGTCTCTGAATCCCTGGTCCATAATTTTCCCCCTGGGGACACCTGCTCAGAGGCAGGAAGCAGGACAGACTTGCCCCATCCCACTCCTCAGGGGCCGTCACAGCTGCTGGTGGGAAGAGCAGCTTGTCTTCTGCTTGACCTTCAGGGCTGAGGCTTCATGGTGGTGTGATTCTAGTCCTTCAAGCAGGGAAAGAGTTCAGAACAGTGCCTGGTCCAAGGTAGGCAGGCAAGAAACCTGCGCCGGTATTCATAGGAGTATTATGCACACAGGCAAAGCTGTGAGCAGGGTCTCCTGCTGGGAGTCGGTAAAGGCTTCCTGCAGAGGTTTTGCATGGTGAGCAGGAATTCACCAGCAAACCAGGGAGGCCGGAGGACAAAAGTCCTGGCCACGCCACTGCAGTGAGGGGCTTGGGGCTCCCAGGGAATCAGGCGTGGTTCAGGGTGTCTGGACCTGGAGCACACAGGTGGCAGTGAGCCCACCCCTGGAGGGCCTGGCTTCCCACTGTGGGAGTCTGGGTCATCTCTGCAGGCAGTGGGGACCCCCAAGGGCTTTGAAGGAGGAGGGTCATGCTTATTATTAGAAGGTGAAGGCAGGACATGGCTGAGCGGAGATCCAGGTGGCTGAACTAGGTCAGGCCTGAAACGTGCATGGGATGGAATTTAGCAGGAGCTCATGGTGGGGCAAGGGTTCAAGCTCCTTCCAGCTCTGCCCTATTCTGCTGGGGACTGTCATTGCTTGATTCCTTCTCTGTAAAGTAAGGCCCCAGGGACAGTGCAGGATTGTCGGGGAGGGGCTTCTGTCCTTCTCCACACTGGACTCTGGTGCACTAGAGTTGGACACCTTGAGCTCCCCTGTCCATCCTGTCTCCACAGTGGTCTGGGTGCCCTGACTGCTCTGATCTACCAGGGGTAGGTTCAGGACAGCTGGCAGCCCTTCTAGACTCTTCCTCTTCGCCGCCTACTCAGGAGGGATGGGGCATTTGGTGAGAAGCTGGTCACTGGGTGTGTGATCCCTCCCTATCATTGAGACCCCCTCCCCCATCTTCTGGTCTCTGGAGGTATGAGCCCCCTTGACCCTCTTGAGCAGCTTCCTGTCATTTCTTCTGTTCCTGTGGACACTTGGCTTTCTTCATCATGTGGATCCCTGGAGGCTTTCTGTTGGCTTCTGTCTCTCCAACAGGCCTGGGAGGACCTGAGAGAAAGCAGCAGTGTGTGGGGGAGAGTCCCCTTCTGTACAGTGGAGACAGAAACTCAGTCTAGAGCTGACTGCCTGAAAAGTGAAGGCTGAGAGCCAGGAGCCAGAGTGGAGGCAGGGGACTGCCATGCTGGACACACCGTAACCCAGAGGGCAGCCTGTTCAAGTCAAGTGCTGCAGATGCCCCCAAATGGGTCAGCTCGCGGGCTGTTCTCAAGGCCTGGTGACCTTTCTTCCCTGCTGTCCCTATCTTCTGCCAGGCAGCATCTCCTGGTGGCTACAGAGCACCAGCTTGGTATTCCTTGGCCTGTGCAGAGATAATCCTACCTGGACCTGGTCAGTGATGACCACCTTTCAGTCCCCACCACCCATGACCTCTCTGAGCAGTGCCAGGTTAATTGTCTCTGAGGTCGTGGGTGGGGGAGCTGTCCTGTATGCTTAGTGCTCAGCAGAGGTGTCTCACCCACCCGGACATGCTGGTAGTGACAAGAGGAAGAACGGCCTGGTAGTGACCGCTTTGACCTGTTCCAGTCCCCTGTGGTCCACCATTTCCTCTACCCCTGGAACAGGCAGGGGCAGGACCAAGAGACCCACCCTTGATTCAGGATTGTAATGCTGTGACTATGGCCATGGTGTACCAGAGACAGGTCTCTAGGGACAAGAAAAACCTCTCCCTCTGGGGAGTGTTTGTGCTAATTCCAAGAGAGGAAGAGAAAACGTTCTGTTCTGACCCCGTGATGAGCGGGGAATAAATGCCACACAGACCAGAGTGCACCAGGCATTTAGAACACCCTTTGTGTTTATGTCCCTTGTCCAGCAGAGGCAGAGGGCTGGAAAAGAAGCAAGCGGCCTAGGGGAAGAGAGACCATGGAGATGCTGAGTCAGGGAGGGAGGTGTGTGCTGGCCTCTTGCAGGCCTAGGGAGCCAAGTGATTGGCAGCTGTAGGCAGGGGTGCTGTCCACTCCAGGGTACTGACCAAACCCAGTTAAAGGCTGGACCTTCCCAAGGATGAGTCTCCAGCCCCACAGGGCAGGACAAGCAAGTGAGGAGGGCCCTTGCCTGCTTAGGGTGGGGGGTGTTCATCAGTCCCACCGCCTCATCCTGCGTCCTGCTAGCTGTGGCTGTGAGAAGCAGACTGAGCTTTCTCTCTCCTTCCCGAAGGTCAGGGCTCCTCCTGGCTATGACCCTGCAGCTCCCTGTCTCTGGGCTGTTGCAAATAGAGCTGGGTCTTGGGACCAGGAGATCTTTGTCTAGTTCTGCTCTTCCCTGAGTTAGAGAACACCTCTGAGGAGGGTTTCTTTTTTAAGGAGGAACCACACCCACATTCTTTTTATTCTAGTACCAGCCCCTCCTTATAGCACCAGGATCTAGAAATTCTCCCCCAGTTCTGATCCACTAACTCTTCTCCTCCCTCCTCCTCATCCCACCAAAACTCTGTAGGCTGCTGCCCAGATTAGAATGAGGATGAGAGGCCTGGAGAGGCTGCTGGCCAGCCCACAGCCCTGGGTCCCTCCCACCTACGTCTTGCAGAGGGCCGAAGCCCAGATGCTGTGCCAGTGAAAATCAGCTCCTCTCCTCCTTCAGCAAGGAGCAGAGGGGCCCCTCTGGGCTGGAGCAGCAGATGAGGCCTCTACTCATCCATCCCCTTCAGCTAGGAAAGGGCTGGCCATGAAGTAGGGGAGCTGGGCAGACCTCAGCTCCTGCTCACCCGGGGCCTAGGTCCAGGCTGACTGTCAGAGTTTGGTCTCAAGGCAGAGAGTCCTGCGAGCTTTTCCTCCAGGGGATCAGCCCAGTTCACTGCAGTAGGAGGAAGGCAGAGGCTGGTGTCGGGCAGAGGCACATCTCTTAGGATCCTGTCAACGTGAGCAATGGTGTGGCAGGCACAGCCTGAGGTGACCCGAATGAGTCACACCCTTGCAGAGGTCCCTCCTGAGTGCCGTGGAACTTGTGACTTGCTTCTAGCTAACACAGTATGGCAGAGTTGGAGGAATGTCACTCCTTTGGCAAAGGAGTGACATGACAGAGGTTATATGACAAAGGCGCAAAGGTGACAGGCTAGTCACTCCCATGATGATGCTTCTTTAGAGACTCCTCTTGCTGGTCCTGAGAAGTAAGCTGCCAGGTCATGTGCATGTGAGGTGGGGGGTCTTGTGGCAAGTGGAACTGTGGTTCACCTCCAAGAAATAAGAGCAGCCCCCAGTCAACAGCCAGAATCAAAGGGGACCTCAGTCCTACAACCATAAGGAACCAAATTCTGTGGAAGAGGACCCTGAGTTCAAGAAAGAAATATAGCCCAACACCTTGATTGCAGTGTTAGGAGACCCTGAGGACCCTGTAAGCCATGCCCAGACTCCTGACCCACAGAAACTGTGAGATCATAAATACGTGTTGTCTGAAGCCACTGTATTTGTTACACAGCAACAGATAGCTAGTACAATTAAGGTGAGGATTTTAGAGGGAGGAGATGTCTTTAACAGAGAAAGAGGTGGAGTTCCCAGAAGCCACCAGAACCAGCAGCCACCCAGAATCAGCCTGCAAAGCACCCATGGGGGTGGCAGGGTGGGGTCTGGCTCTGATTCTTGGTTGGCTACTATTCTTGTTCTTCCCTAATCACAGGTCTTGCTCCTTGGTGTGATCCTGAATAACCCCCCCTGCTTCCTTGGACTCGGCTTTCTCCTCTGTCACATGCAGGGCTGCACCAGACATCCTCTAGGCCCTTCTTAACATGACTGGCTGTACTGAGATCACTCTGATCTAGAAGCCTGCTCTGATCTGTTCTAGAAGCCTTCCAGAAGCTTCTCTGCTGCTCCTTGGCACCTCCCATATTGTGTGTTTCCCCTAGGGCTCTAGTGAGGAGGATGTTCCTGTCCTGGAGACACATTGGTCAACCTTGTGGGCTCAAATTGTGGCAAGGACAGGAACAAAAAGAGCAATCCGTGAGGTTGTCTCAGTTATGCACCAGGAGAGAGAGTGTCACGGTGACCTGGTGCTCTGTCACCCTGGGCAAATAACCCCTCTTCTCTGGCTTCACATCTCCTCTGGCAGAGTCATTCCAGAATCCTCAGTGGCATATGATGCTGCTTTTGAGAAGGGCTCCTTAGGAATTTAGAACTTGCAATACGGGGAAGGTCAGCCTGGTTACCACTTCTCTGTCCTGGTGCCCAGGTATCCAAGCCCCAGGGGCTGATCTGAACAGTGACCCATTTCCCCTTGTTCACTCCCCCAGCCTGTCCCTCTGGGCACCCCGGTGCCTGTCCAGCAGTTGTCTCTGGACAACAAGAGCTGGGGATACAGCAGCCCCCCACTTTACTGGTGGCTTGCATCCACTCCCAGGCCCAGGGTCCTTGCAATCTAGACGTGCATCTTCCTTCCTAGAGACGGTGGTCTTCATTTCACAAGGAAGGTCCCTATTCTCAAGTAGATCCTGAGCAGGGGACATGAAGTCTTTCCAGAGGGTGGAGGGGGCGGGGGTGGCAGTTTGTTTTACTGACCGAGTGAGAAGGCCTGGGAGTTCCATTCTCCCTCTTGTGCTGCCTCTACAGCGGGCCCTGGGGGAGCAGAGGCTGGGCCGGTGCCCGCCTCCTCTGCAGGCAGCAAGGTAAGCAGCAGTGAGCAGGCTGCATGAAGTTCCATGAGGACAGGAGGAGGAGCACTGGGACAGCTCCCTGTGCTCACGGAGGGCTCCATCTGGGTTTAGCAGTCAACACCAGGGCTGTCCCTCCAGGGGGAACCTCTGAGAAGGTGGTAGACATCTGGGGACATGCCCTGTCTATATCAGCCTGTGGTATGGAGGCCTCTTCTCATCTTCCTGAGCAAGCTTGGTCTCATGGTCACTCCAAAGCTGTGTTTCTGGGGTTGGGGCTCTGGGCCCACTGATCTTGTCACAGGTCCCTCTGTTCTGGACCCTGGCTGACAACCTGGAAAGTACATCGTGCCTCTCAACACTCTGTGCACCAGTCTTGCTGGCCTGCTGTCTTGTTATTGAGGCTTTTAACATCCACGCCACCAGCAATGACCCTTGGGAAGAGAAGGATGAGCATGTACATTACCTCTCCAGACTCCATGCTGGCTGGGCTGTGACCTCCCATCAGTTAAATCAGCTGCCAAATTGTAACAACACCAGCCTTGTCACAAGATCAGCTGCTCCTGGGCAGTCTCCTCCTCCACCACGTACATGCACTCGCTCTGAATTAGTTCTTCCTGACACGTGCAGCCCCTCAAATGCATGGACATGATTGGACTATGGTGCCCCCTGGAGTTGAGCTGAGCCCACTCTAATCTAGCCTTGCTGAGAGCTATGTCAGAAAGTTGCCATGTGTGCGGTGGCTGGGGACTCTTGTTCTCTGAGCTGCAGGCGAAGGGTGACTGGCAGGTGCTGATCTTCTCTTGGGTCCTAGAGGGGAGACTCTGTGCTCTATAGAAGCTGCCAAGGAGTGTTCAGGGTAACTCAGCGAGGCAGAGAGGATGCAGACTGTGGGCAGGAGGAACACTGAGGCTGTGGGGTCAAATCCTAGCTAGTTTTCAAGAATTTCTGAAGGTGCTGCCCATGGCTGTCAGTCCTCACAGCAAGGACACCAAGGGAACCAAAGAGTTCCCGTACTTCCCAAGGCCTCTGGTGCCTGCGGATTGAGCATATGTGTGTACGTGCATGCAGGGGTGTGTGTGTGTGTGTGTGTGTGTGTGTGTAAATACAAGCATCTCTGTGCTTGTTTACACATGGTGGACACACATGGGCCCTGCCTCCTGAGCTCATGAATCCAGACTTTCTCCATTTCCTGGCCTGTCATTAGATGGGCACACAGCTAAGTCAAGGTCCTCCATGATGTCTAAGTTGGTGCCAAGTACAGTTATATTTGACTTAGAAAAATGTCATGTTTGTTTAGTCAGAACAAGCCATTTCCCGAGTATACTGGGTGTCTGAGAGACATGAATGTGTGTATATAATTAAAATAATCATCATATAAAAATACAATAATTTAACTTTAACTTTTTAAGCTTCTCCCCCTCCCACTCCCTGCCCTGTGTGTGTGTCGGGGGGTGGGGGTGCTGGGAATCAAACCCAGAGTTTTGTGCATGCAAGGCAAACATTCTAGCACTGAGATACATCCCAAGCCCTCCCTTTAATTAATTATTTTTTTTTTACCACAGTCAAAAAATTCCTTTAATTTCTTATTTTGAGATACTTTCAGGCTTATAGAAAAGTTTCAAGAATAGCATAAAGACTTCCCATTTGTATTTCACTTTGATTTCCTAATTTTTAACTTTTTAGAATTCGTAACACTCTCATGAGGTGGGCATTTCTATCCCCACTGTATGTATGAGGGAAGGTGAGCCTCAGAGAGGATAGCAACTAACACATGGTCACACAGCAAATGAGTAGCAGAGCCAGGATTAAAATCCAGGCCTGTCAGACTTTAAAGTTGCATGCACCATGTATATTAAGTGTAAGCGTGCAGAATTCTACTCTTTGTGCTCAAAGTGCTTCCTTTCTTGTATTTGGGATCTATTAGCAATGACTCATCTCAGAATCTGTTTGTGTTTATTTCACCTTCATTTTTGAAAAGACTTTTGCTGGGAGTAGAGCTCTGTGTCGATATTTTTCTTTTAGTACTTCAAAGATACTACTTCTTTTCTTATTTGCAGTTTCTGACAGTGTAACAGAGATTTTTCTTCTGTGTTTTCTCAGGTCTGTGGTTCAATATATTGTTATTTTTTTTAAGAGGGTTTATTTATTTATTTTTAAGAGAGAGAGAGAGAGAGAATTTTTAATATTTATTTTTTTAGTTTTCAGCGGACACAGCATCTTTGTTTGTATGTGGTGCTGAGGATGGAACCCGGGCCGCACGCATGCCAGGCGAGCGCGCTACCGCTTGAGCCACATCCCCAGCCCCTATTGTTATTTTTTGTTTCAACAGTCCATTATCTTTTAAGAGACTTAAATAAGAAGAGAAAAGTCATCTGTATTTATCCATGTCATGACTGTTTCCTGTGTTCCCCATTCCTTTGTTTAGATCCACATCTCCATCTAGCACCATTTCACTTCTTCCTGAGGGACTTCCTGTAACACTATTGTCACTAATCTGCTGGTGGTGAATTCTGTTAGCGTTTGTGTTTGAAAAAGCATCTTGTCTCTCTCTCTTTTTTTTTTTAAAGATGTTGTTCCTGGATACAGAATTCTAGGCTGTTTCCTTCCTTCTTTCCTTTTTGGCTTTCAATACTTTACAAAACATTGCTTCCTTGTTTTGCTTTGTTCTGGCATCGGGGTTGAAGCCAGGGCCTTGCCCATGGACCGGGTTGTACCCCAGCCTCTCCATCGTCTTCTTACTTGCATTGTTTCTGGGAGAAATCTGCTGTCTTCTTTCTTTGTTTCGCTGTACGTAATCTTTTTGTAATTTCTGCCTACTTTTATGATTTTCTTTTCTTTCTTTCTTTTTTTTTTTTCGGTGCTTGGGATTGAACCCAGAGATACTTTGCCACTGAGCTATGTCCCCAGTCCTTTTATTTATTATTTATGATTTTTCTCTTGTTCGCCAATTTTGTGCAATTTGATTATGCTGTGCCTCAGTGTAGTTGCTTTTGTTTCCTGTTCTTGAGGCTCATTAAACTTTTCTTGACCTGTGAGTTTATAGTTTTCCTCAAATTTGAGTGTTTTTCTGCAGCTATCCTCCTCTGCATGCTTTCCAGTTACATATATAGTAGACCACTGGATATTACGCTGCAGCTCACTGGGGTCCCCCAGTCATTTTTTATTCTTCTTTTCACTGTGTTTCATTTTAGATCATTTTTATTACTGTATCCAAGTTCATTGATCTTTTCGTCTGCAATGTCTAATCATCTCTGACATTGTAATTTTCACCTCTGATAGTTTGATTTGTATCTTTAAAAATATATTCCACGTCTCTACTTAAAATCTTTGAACATATGGAATGCAGTTATAATAACTGTTCCTTCAGTCTTTATCTGTTAATCTTAACATCTGTGTCGGTTTGGGTTTGGTTTCGGCTGATTATTGTTTTCTCCTCTTGATAGCTCTATTTCCTTGCTTTTTTGCATGGTTGATAATTTTTTTATTGGCTGCCAGACATGGCGAATTTTGCCATGTGGAATACTGAATAGTGTTGAATTCCTATAAATATTCTGAATATTTCTTAACTGAGACCAGAGTCATGCTCAGTGTGTGGCTACTTTGAGCACAGCCCTTCTGAGGACTCCCCAAATGTCCCGTGAGCGACAAGACATTCCATCTGGCTGGTGGGGACAGGCAGTCTCTAGCCTCATGGGGGCCCAGGCAGTTTGCTATGATCCGTCTGGGTGGCCAGTCCCCAGTCCCAGCTAGTTTCCACTACACACTGGCTGTCCAGTGCTCAGCTGAAGACTTGAAGCAGAACTCACACACCGCAGCTCTCTCTGGGGGTCTCCCTCCTCTCTGGCACCCTGACTTGTAAATCTAGTTGCTTTGTTTCCTTCAGACTCAGCTCCATCTCTTCATCCTAGGAGGTCCACCAGGTTCCACCTGGCTTGATAAACATCTGTCACTGTCCTAGAGAGCATCAAAGTGGCTTGAAACTTTCTCAAGGCAGCCATCTTGGGGGCTCACCTCTTTTGCCTCATGTCTTTCTGGGGCCGTGATTATCTAATGTCTGTTGTCTTGAAAATCATTGTTTTTTTTTAATATTTTGTCTGTCTTTTAGGTAGGAGGATAAAAATCTGTTCCCTATTACTCCATTTTTTTTTGTTTTTTGTTTTTTTTTGAACCAGGGATTGAACCCAAGGACATTTAACTACTGGGCAACATCCCAAGCCTGTTTTATTTAGAGACAGGGTCTCGCTAAAATGCTTAGAGCCTTGCTAAGTTGCTGAAGCTGGCTTTGAATTCTCGATCCTACTGCCTTAGCCTCCCAAGCCACTGGGATTACAGGTGTGCGCCACTGTGCCTGGCCTGTTACTCCATCTTAATCAGAAGCTAATGTCTCAGTCCTTGTTACACATTCATTCATAGGTTTGTAGGAATACTGGTCTGAGCCCATGACTCTGAAGACTGTCTTGAGCAGGCAGTTGTTACATGGTCCACTCACCAGCCTTGATTTTCATCAGTGAACTTCATCCAGTTAATTATATGAACACATATATTTGCTCTTTGAGTGGCCACACAATTTCTGTACCCCATATTCTTTGTTGAGAACTGCCCAGTTCTTATAAGCTCAGTATTAGCAACTGGTGTGGTTTTATCTCAGGAAGACAGTAGTCCCCCTTGTCTGAGGTCTTGCTGCTTCTATTTTAGTTACCCGTGGTCAACAACAAAGAAGGGTGGCTACAATACATGAAGATGTTTTGAGCAGGGGCATATTCATATAACTTTTATTAAGTGTAATGTTAAAATTACACTATGAAAAAAAATTTAAAAAAAATAAAAATAAAAAAAATTACACTATGATATTATTGGTTCTTAATCTCTTAGTGTGTCTAACTTAGAAATTAAACATGATCCTTGGTATGTATGTATAGAAAAAAAGCACAGTATGCATAAAATTCAGAGCTACCCGTGGTTCAGGCATCCACTGAGAGCCATGGATTATTCTGTGTAGATAAGGGGGGATATTGTACTGTGAATCTTACAGTTGGGCACGCTGTTCTTTTCCACTTGGACTGCCCGGGAACTCAGGCGGTTTCTCAGTCTGGGAAGGATGTTGCAAGGTGCACTTCTGTAAACAAACTTGGCTCCACATTCTCCTCTTGGTTTACCTAACCTTTGTTACATAGAATTTGTAGTTACAAGAGAGATTTAATCTCCCTCAGTTCAGCTGATTTGAGCAAGCAGTGAATGATTTGAGGAATGATTCACAGAGTGAGGCCCTGAGAAGTCAGAGAACCAGGCTTGGAGCAGCAGCCTGAGTCCTACAGGACTGGTCTTGGAGAGACTCAGTTCCTACACTGAGTACTGGCAGGTATCAGAGCCAAACCCACAGCATGGCTATCTCTGAGTGCAGAATCCAGAGCAGGGGCGGGGGGGGGGGCGGGGGGCTGGGTTCTGTCCCACTAGATTTACGTCAATCCTATCAGGTAGAATAATTTTGGGGAGCGGGGTACCAGGGATTGAACTCAGAGGCACTTGACCACTGAGCCACATCCCAGGCCCTATTTTGTTTTTTATTTAGAGACAAGGTCTCACTGAGTTGCTTAGTGCTTTGCTAATTTTCTGAGGCTGGCTTTGAACTCATGATCCTCCTGACTCAGCCTCCTCAGCTGCTGGGATTACAGACATACACCACTGTGCCTGGCTCAGGTGGAATCTTAATGAGAGCACCAGCTTCAAGAAACCTGTCATGTGCCTATAACGTGCTGCAAGGAAGAAAAACTCCTACACTGGGGAGGGTGGTCTTACACCTCCCCAGGGTCATGGGGTCATTTAGAGGAACTGGAGCCTGTTCAACATTGTTATTGGTGGGTGGCTCTGATATTATGACACTATTTTAAACAATCATGTATCCAAGTCCAAATTTCATAAGTCATCCGCAATCCTTTTTTTGAGGTACAGGGAGAATTTGTTCAGGCAGTTAAATAAGGACAGATATTCTCTGTGCACAGCAGTCACAGGCTGAAGAGCACAGCTGCTCCGTGCATGCCAGGGCTCTTGCCCCCCCCCCCCCCACCTGCCTGCTGTAGCAGATAGCTGGGGCACTGTCTGTGGGCTCCAGGCTGGGTGAGGGGCAAAAGTGACAAGGGTTAGTGAGGCGCAAGGATCAGAGGATCCCACCTACAGCTGGAAGGAACCCTTTCTTGGTACTTTGATCCTGCAGAGCAGTGCTTCAGGCTTGGTGAGCACCTGTCCTCAGTCTGTAAAGCACCTTAAAGACCATGGAACCCAACCTCATTGGAGGCCCAACCTCATTGGAGGCCCGGCCTCTGAGCCTAGTTAGAGCCAGGATGTTCGTGGGTGGGCACATCCCCCTCATTCTTTGATCATTTAAAGAGTAGCTCTGGCCACTTCCCCTGCTGGCCCCTGGCCAGCCCGATGATTAAGCAATTCACCGTTCAGTCATGGAACCGCTCTTATTCCAGGTGCCTTCCTCAGCCCCAGGCTCCTGCTCTGAACATTTCTTTAGGAATGCCCCAAAGCTCCAACGGGCCAACCCGATTCTGGGGCAGAGCCTTTTGTCACAATGAGTAGCAGATGAGCACTGTGGCCTTATGCTGGAGACCCGCCTTCAGGCACACTTGTCCTGTATTTCCATTTCATGACCTCTCTTCCTTAGCCCTCAACAGTCTGCTGTCCCCTGTACCTTCTGTCCCCAAGACATCACCATCTTTCCCATTAACTGACTTCTGTGCCTGCCCTTTCCTTGGCCCAAATTAGGTGTCCTGGTTTCAGGTGTAAAAAGTCGGAGCCGGTATCTCCAGATCATTCCCTGACTTGGAACTGGGAAAGCATTAGGGCCCCTAGACCGCTTGCTGGGCCTAGCCTGACATTGAAGTTGGGGAGGACTCTTAGAGTTAGGGAGTAGGATGCACCCTCTAGATGATAGGCCCCACAGTCTTTAGTCCTCACAGCAGACTTGGCCAGGGCAGCTAGGGAAACAGATCTTTGCAGTGTCCTGAGATCCTATGGGGCCATGGGGAAGAAGGAGCTGAGGTCAAGGCCAGACGTGTCAATATCTGTGAAATCCACCCTTTTAGATTCTGCAAGTGAGATCATGTAGTGTTTGTCTTCCTGTCTGGCAGAGTAGATCACCACAAGAACAGGTAACCGAGTGAGGCAGTGAATATGCTATTAGCTTGACTGTGGTTGCCTTCACAGAGCACATGCCTGTCCCCGTCTGTCTACCTGCATATCACAGCATCACCTGGTACATCACCCAGGCCTCTCCCAGCCCAGGCCTGCTGCCAGCTTGTTTCCCTGGAACTTGCCTCGTTCTGCTGAAGGTAGAGACTCTGGGAAAAGAAGCAGGAGGCGGCCAGGGTGTTGGGATGGGTGGGAAGGGACACTGAGACTGAATCTTCCAGTCCCATCTGGGTCACCATGCCGAGCCCCAGCTGTAGTACCCTGTGAGGCCGCTGGGCCTGGGTAAAGGTGATTGGGTGGACACCTGAGGGACTGACTATACTGAGTCCCCTGCAGGCTCTTGATGATGCCCGTAGTTGTCTTAAGTGTCCTGGTCCCAAGGGACCTTTACGTCCTATTTCACCCTTCCTTTTCCTGCCCTCATCTTTCTATGTGGTTGAATCATGGGCTGCTCTGTGGGATGGGTTTTTCTGGACCCAGGTCCTGCTCCTTCTTGCTCGGATGGGAATGCTGAGGCCCCGAGGGAGCTGTGGTGGGATCAGACCTACAGCAGGCAGGGGGCAGATAGGAGGCCAGAGCCGCCTTCTGCAGGCTCAGGCTCCCCCTTTCCCAGCAGGTGGGAGACAGCAAGAGATAACCAGGAATGGCCTGCCGTTTTTTCCCCACCTGGGCAGGTTTGCAGGGTCACTGTGCTTGGAAAGAGAAGATGGGGGTGGGTGGGGGCCAGTGAAGAGGAGACCCAGTGGGGAAGCAAGAGGGTCAGGCCTGGGTCAGGCTGGTGCAGGAGAATTGGCCTAGGCTAGAGCTCCGCCCACTCCGTCCCTGCAGGGCCGCCCTCCTTCTCCTTCCTTCCCTCCAGCTTTCCTGTACCATCTTCTCCGGGTCCCTGGTTGAGAGGCCCAGGCGGCTGAGCATCCTTTGGCAGAGGGAATTAACACACTTAATTAAAGTGTCCAATGAAGAGCTTTGCCTGTTTCTTAATTACCGGCAGAGTCTTTGGGGGGATGGTTGGAAATGGGATTTTTCACCTGTCTCCTCATTTATAGTGAGCCAGCCAGGCCCTCGGGGCTCAGGTGGCAGCTGGCAAAACTGCCTTTCTGAGCAGCAGGGCGGCGGGGTGGGGTGTGCAAGGGGAGCCTGGCCCCAGGCTTATCTGCTCCTCAGGAAGGAGGGGGCTGGAGTTTCTGCTTTGTGAATACAGAGCGAACGATCGATCGGGAGCAAGACTTGGGCAGGGGTAGCTGGTGTCTCCACCCGTTGGGCGTCATCACAGGATTGGGCACCGTGCACCCCATGCTCGGCAGATAACTGGGGACTTTGTGAGTGGAAGTTGCAGGCGAGTGGTGGAGGCCTCTCCTGAGGCTGCTGTAGAGGACAACGACACTGGTCAGGATGGCCTGTCCTGCAGGCAGCGGGGCCAGAGCCAAGCCCGATGCGGACTCTCCCTAGCACCCACAGCCTTTCCCACCTGTGTCCTGGAAACTGACCTGATGGGAGAACTGAGTCTGCTGTGCCCCTCCAGGGTTAGGTGGCTGGGCTGTGGGGAAGCGCACTTGCCTTTTCAGCCCCGGGGCCACCTTCTGACACTGCAGAAGCCCTCTGATGGGGGGAGGGGTTGTGAGTCGAGGATGCAGAGACCCTCTCCCCTGAATGGAGCCTGCTCTCCTTAAAAACACCAGCATCTAAGAGGCAGGCAGTGCAGCAAAGCAACTTGGCTTAGAAATGGCGATGAGGTATACCAGGTCCTTCCTGCCTGCCCCTGCCCCTGCCCCAGCTCTGTGGACCCTCAGGAGGACCAGGCAGAATCCCACCATCTGTCTGGGAGCACCACAGAGCTGGTGTGGGTGGTAGTGAACCTGAGACTCAGAGCAGACTGCAGGCCAAGACTCTGGCTTGGCTGGCGAGGGCCCCCCCAAGAGGGTGCACACCCTCTGCCAGGCTTGGCAAACCCTCCATGAGGTCTCCAGCTGATTTCTTATGCTCTGCCTCACGCTCTGGCCCTACCAACCATCTCTTCACCCACACCCACACCTGCTGTGGAAGTGACAGGGAGGAGAAGTGCACTTCGTGAAGAGAGGCAGTGTCAGAGCAGATGTTTGGGAACTCACTACCTACTCAGCCCTCAGCCTGTGACCTGGACACAAGCCATGCCAGGGAGAACTCATGGAAACAGACCCCCAAGCACTGGGTCAAGCTAGCTTCACATGACAGGCACACGCAGAAGTGTGGGTAAATGTGTGTGTGCAGAGGACACCTCAGCCTTCCATCCGGGGCTCCGCCTACTCCCTCCCTGGGAGCATTTTTCCCTCTGATCCTGTCTCCACCAATCACATCCAGCCCCGCTGCCACCTCCTTCAGAAGGCTGCTGAGATTCCCCCTGCAGGGAGCAGCTCTTCTCTTTTGTGCGCTTCCCAGCAGCACAGGGGCATTTTAGGTGTTTGCATCTGAAGCCACACCACACTGGCCAAGGGCACCTTGGGAGCAGTGGTGCATCTATGCCCAGTATGGACCTGGCACAGAGGAAGCCCACAGTGGGTGTTTGCTGAGTGGGTAGAGCGCCTCACCGTCCTCTGTAGCGACTTCCAAGCCATCACCAAAATATAAAAAAAAATCTGTTTACCTGGAACCTGCCGCAGAGATGGGGTCGGGGGCCCATGAAATGCTGATGGAGTGAGTGGGCCCCCAAGGTGAAGTCCAGGTGGACGCTTGGAGCTGATCGTAAAGGGCCAGCACTCAGTCCACCCTCCACTGGGGAGATTGCCAGGGTGTGGGACCGAGCTCCTCTGGATAGCCCACAGGTGTCACAAGAACTGGCCTGGCTTAAAAAAAAAAAAAAAAGAAAAGAATTAAAAGAACAAAATATTTTCACGGAAAATAAACTTAGATCCTTCACTCATGGGATTGGATGACTTCTTTCCCCCTGAAAACAGTGCAGGTGTTTGTGCTTTGGTCTGGTGATTTTAAAGGTTTACACGGGTGACCTGAGTCTGTGGTGATTGCTTGGTGTTTGCACCTCGTCCAGTTGGCTGGAGCTCATGTGCTGGCAGGTGACAGGGAGACATCCTGGGTGCTGCTTCTCAGACTCAGAATGCCTCAGGGTCCTGGCAGCCTCCTCTGCTCACTTTCTCCCCACCCCACTGCCTCTGCCTTGCAATCCCCCATCTCTCACCAGACTCCTGTTCCCAGGCTGGCCCTGTAGGCCACTTTTCCATTGCAATGTAGATTTCTTTCTAAACTCAGGTCTGTTGCTCTGATTATCTAATGATGTCTATCAAACCGTCCCCAAACCCAGTGGCTCAGGGCAAAGAGAATATTACGGATTCACAATTGGAGCAGGGCAGGGACAGCTTGTGCCTGTTCCCTGTGGCATCAAAGGCAGCTGGCAGGTCAGGGGTGGAGTCCCCTGAGGGCTAGCTTACCGGCAGGTTTGCTGACTGATGCTGGCTACTGGCTGGGGTTCTGTTTTCTTGCCACCAGGGCACCTCCATATGGTCTCCCTCAGGTATGCTGCCTACCTTGGTCTTCCTCGCAGGTGATGCCGGTCTAAGGCCAGTTCCAGAGTGTGAAAGCCAGAGCCTGCTCCCGGCAGAAACTGTGCTGCCTTTTCCAACCCAGCCTTGGGAGTCACACGGTGCCGTTTCTGCCATCTGAAGGGGCCCATCCAGATTCCCCCCCCCCCTCCCGTGGAGTGTCAGGGTTGCACTGTGAGAGCTCGTGGGGGTGGGACGCTGTGTGGGCCTGTTGTGGAAATGATGAGCCGCCCCACCTGTCCACATCAGCCTCTGCTCAAGACCCTTCTGGAGTGGCCACTGCCTCCCTTGGCCCGGAACCCCGTGCTCCTCCATGGGTCCACCCTGTCCTGCGCCATCTGTTCCTGCCCCCAGAGACCTTGCCTCTCCCTGTTGACCCCACCTCCCTCCACAGCTGGCCCCAGAGATGGGTTTTGGTTTAAATCAACCGTCCAGCCACGTGGAGCTTCCCCAGCTGCCCACCCCCTCCCTCCTCACTTGGGCTCCATTTTCCCTAAGACACAAGTTCAGTCCAGGGGGGTCTCCAGGGTCACTGACTCACAGCCTCCTCTTGGGAGCCTTGTCTGTTGGGTCACACCGTTCTCCGCCTGGGGTGGCCCTGCTCCCCACCCCCACCTGCAGCCTTGCTGGCAGCCCAGCCCCGCCCCCCAGCCCCAGTCTCTGTAGAAGGCTGCTGTGCTCAGACCTTTGCACGAACCAGCAGCACAACCTTCTGTGGATGAGGCATCTGTTTTGGTGTCAGATCTGCATTCCTGGCCCTGTGACCTTGGGGATTATAGCTCATTGGATCGTGATGAGGATTAAATGAGGAAACCTAAGAAAAAGTGCCAAATTCCTCACCTGTCGCCTGGCGTTAAGTGGAGGCTCAGCTAGTGTTGGAGGTCCCTTTCCTTCTTTCTGGGGCTCCTGGTAAATGCTCAGTAGTGAATTTTCTCACCCTCCTTTGGTTGGAAGAGGAAAAAAAAAAAAAAAACCCTCCCTGCTTAATCATGTGGGACTAAACTACCAGAAGATTATAAGAACATTGCTGAGCCATGAGGAGCTGGGGGTGGAGGTGGGGGGCTCAGTAATGATCTGCCTGCTTATTTTTAATAAAATCCTGCCAGCAGAGCCGAATCTTTGCCCTGGGCAAATGCTCCGCTTTGCAGCAACGGTGTTGGTGAGCTGTTAGAAGACAGGGTGACCTTGAGGACTGAGCTGGGCAGGGAGGAGGGTTTCTGCAGCTGTTGGAGGCGGGAGATCGCAGGAGTGGCTCCTGCCTCGCTCACCTGCCCACCTGTCCTGGTGGAATGCCAAGTGCCACCCCTTCCTAGGCCCCCCTTGGCTATGGCCACTGTTGGTGCCTGCTCAGGTGACTGCTCTGCCTATCCTGCTAACCCCCATGAAAAGACAGGGAGTGGACAGGCCAGTGGATGTGCAAGGTGTCTATTTTAAGTTTCTAGCACCTTCTACCCAGGACAATTGCTGAAGGCAAGAATGGGGTAAGGAAGAAGTCCCGCCTCTAAGAGGAAGAGGAGTTTGACACAGAGCAGCCCCTTGATCTGTTCTGCTCCTTGATGAGAGGCCATGACAGGGCTCGGCAGAGGTGGACCAGAGGAGTGCTTTTCAATAATCTCTGCCCAGGTCTAGGAAGTGTCCCAGAGACCGGCAGCCAAGGACACCTTTCCTTGCACTTCATGTCCAAATGTTGCCCATGTTTTGCTCAAAAGAGCTGGTCAGTCCCCTGCAAACTGGTCAGCCTAGGAGCCTCAGAGTTCAAGGTCAAGGCAGAGGCCCTGAAGTCCCAGACTTGCTCAAGGTGGGGGCTGAGGCAGGACCCCCCAATCAGAAGTGCATATGTGTGCCCCAGAGGGCCATGGAAGGCTGGGAAGGAGGAGAAGGTGGGCTGAGCACATCTCAAACTATCCCCAAGCAGAGGGACTGGTTTGGGGGAGGGGCCAGTCCATCTCTCCTGGATGTAGGGGATGGATGGGGGGTAGGGGGTGACCAGGGCACATCTGTGGGCCTCAAAGGCTCCATTCTAACTAGCAGTGCACTTTGGAGAGGAGGAGGACGGGCTGGGTTGGTGGGTGAAGTGCAGATGGGAGAGCCTCAGGGGACCTTGGGCACAGTGTAATGTCATTTGGGGAGATCTAAATAGCCAAGCCACGCTGACAGTTTGAGACAGGGTTCTGAGCTACATTGTCCTGGCTGTGTGGAGAGTGGAGAGCGACCTCGGAGGGAGAAGAAGAAAGTTTCTGCTCTTAGAAACAGGAAACAGGCCTGTGGAGTAGTGTGAAGCAAGAAGGAGCCACTCTGTGCTGGGTCTCCCCTATTTACACTGCTCACTCTCACTTCCTGAACCCTCCAGGGTGCCTCAGTTCCTAGTTTCTGACCAGTCCCAAGAAAAAGAAGCCTTGGCTTAATTGGGGCCGTTCCTGGAGCTCCATGACATTCATAGTGGTGGCAGTAATGGACCTTCAGGGTTCTGAAACCCAGCCTGGCCACGGATGCCTGGCCGGGAGCATCCCAGCCCCTCTCAGCTCTGACCCTGCTCCAGTGGCTGTCAGTGTACTTCCCCTGCTATAAACTGAGGATGCCTCAAGTACCTGCTCAGAGCTGAGGGCAGCTAGAAGGTGCCTAGAAGAGGTGGCTTAACCCCCAGCTACATGTGTCCAGGGGGCAGGGGCCACGTCTCTTCTATGTGTTGCTGCCGTGTAAGTCTGTGTCTGGCACGGTGCCTAGCGTGTAGCTGGAACATGCTCCATAAAGACTGGGTTCACATGTCACATGTTGCAGATGCCCATACATATCGACACTGGCCAGGACCAAAGTTCCTCCTGCGTAGTCCCAGTAAACAACTTTTCTCCTTCACTCAAACTTGATCCTGCCAGCCGGTACTAATCCATAGCTGCCGTCACAAGAATGGGCTGCTCAGCATTAGAGGGGATTGCAGGGATTTAAAATTCTCGACAACTCCATGAACTTCCTGTTTCTTTAGTGGCTTTGGGGGATTCCACTGACCGTCCTGTCTCCCTACTCACTTACTCCAGGGAAGAACCTCTGTGGGGAGAAGGAGCATCCCACCTGTCTCCCCACCTGGCTCCCTGAAGCTCACTCTTTTTCCCTGGGGTGTGAGATTCCGGTGTCACTGCCTAGGGGACTTGCCTTGGGCCCTGGGATCCTGATGAGGTGGGAACTTTCCACTGCCTCTCATAAGGGAGGATACTATGCTTTTTCTGTTTCTCCCTGCCCCTCGCTAGCTCAGGGATGCTCCACTTTTCTAAAACTCGGTGGGCCCCTTAGTAGTTCCCAGCCAGCTCCACCTGTGGCCTCAGGGACGATGCCCAATGTGTGTGAAGCCCCCCACTTCTCACCTTCTTGTAAAATTGAAGGGAATATTTAAAGCCATTTTTGGAAAGCTCTTTCTAGCCAAATTTCTGTCAGAAGTTCCCAGGGCCATTTCTGGGGGAAATGGGAAGAGCTTTGGGGTGCATTACTGCGCATCCCAGAGATGTTCTTCCAGAAGTATGGCCATTCTGACCCCAGCTGGTATCTGGTAACTCATTTCTGACAATAGCGACCCAGTGTTGGCCTCAGACTCTAAGGACCCAAATCTCTAGAACTGCCCTCACTTCAGTCACCAAATGAGGTTCCCAAAACATCTATGCTTTTGACCAAGGAACTACAAATTCAGGGTTTTCCCAGTACCCCTCAGGTTCAATAATTTGCTGAACAACAAAGGACTCAGGATGGCACTCTACTTATGATTACAGTTTTATTAAAGGCTATAAATCAAGACCAACCAAATAAAAGAGCACAGAGGGCAAGGTCTGAGAGTGTCCCTAATGCAGAGACTCAGAACCTGTCACCCCCACCTCCACCCCAGGCACACGGTGCACCCACCAATAAGGAAGTGCCACAGGGCTGTCCAGAGTTTCACTGGGTTTTATTGTGTAGGCATGATTGACTGAGCACTGGCCATGGCATTGAAGTCAGTCACCAGCCTCTCTCCCTTCCCTAGAGGTAGGACTGGCTCCAGTTCCCAACTCCTGATCACAGGGTTAACAGTCCTACCCTGAGGTCCTCCAGGGCCACTTATCAGTCACCTCATTAGCATCAACTCCTGGGATGGAAGTGGGGCCAGGAATAAAAAACGACACTCTTATTACTCAGGGAATTCCAAGCCTTTTGAGTCTCTTCTCAGGAACCAGGGATAAAGACAAGTCAAATTCTTTATCAAACAACAATGGTGGTTGTATGCCCCCCACACCCCCACCATCATTATAGTCTGGAAACTGCCTCAGCTATTCAGTTCCCTGCCATTTTTAAGCATTTCCTATGTGCTTTGTACTTCTGATGTCTGTGGTATTATTATATCAATTTTTAAAATGAGGTCCTCAAGGTGTCACCTTAAGGTGACAGAAAGTATTCAGATAAGATTTGGACTCAAATAACCAATTCTGGGCAAAGTTCAGTCTTCCAAACACAAGCCTATCACATGCTTCTTCTGGCCAGAGACCGCTGTCTTTCCCTGGGCAAGTCCTGACCATTGAGAGATGATGGGACTCATCTGTTACACTCCTGAGGCTTCAAAACTGGGGCCCTGTTGGGTTGCCCCGCTCCATCATGGCGATGGCCATCCCTGCCCTGCCTATGGAAGCCCTGCTGGGACATGGGCGGTGCAGAGTGGAGAGCTCTTGGCTACACTCCCTTGCTTTCCCCATCAGGGTTACCTGCAGGGTTACCACAGAAAGGGCCCTGTGCCAGCTCAGCCAGGCTGGTGCCCTCTGAGCCTCCCAGGACCAGGACAGAGCCATGGTGGGACAGTATGGGGAAGTAGTCCATGCAGGGCTTGAGCTAACAAATGTCCCTTTACCACGCTTCTTCCCCTCCCAGATGGCTAAAAATGCAGCAGTTGGCATTTCTGCCACTGCCAGGCCCCAGGGCACCTGCTTAGGGTTAGGTCAAAAGCCAAACCCTGTGGTTTGGGAAATTAGCCACATTTGTGGGACTCTCGGGAGACACCCCGGCTTCTCTCGGCCCTACCTGCATGCTCAGTTGGGATGTCACCACCGGCGTTTGCACTTGCAGATGTGTGGGTGAGTCTGCACTTGTCACAGTGCCTGGGGATCCATCCTCTTGGCATTTGCCTATCAGGGTCCAGGGATGCCAGAGATCCTTCGCTGAGCTGGATGGTCAGGCACATGCTAGGGAGGAAGACCCTGGGAAATGGCCCACTGCCCCTGGTCTCTGGAAAGCCCTCTTTCCCACCGACACCCAGGCTGAATGAGTGGGAACGAAAGAGCAGGATTCCATGACCTCTGACCAGCCACAAGGTGAGAAGTGCAGGTGGACACAGGCAGGTGTAAGGAGAGGCTTGTTTGTTCCACTTGCTCTGATTCTTTGGATATTGCATCATTCGGGCCCTCTGGGTCAAGGAAACCTGGGTCTGGGTAGTGGGAATTCATGGTGCACTGGGTGGCCTCTTTGCCTGGCAGGAACTGCCCTGCAGCCCCACCTGTCATAAACACTTGCCACCCCACCTCAAGGTCCCTCCCTGAGACCAGCCTCCCACTTCGGTGTGTCTGCAACTCAGCGTCCCCTCTGGGCTTTTTGACTTGTGACCTGTTTTGTACGATGAGTTTGAAGACCTTGGCTGCTCGGCTCTGCTTATGGCTGAACAATTCTCTTCTTGTTGTTTTGCAGTCGGAAAGACGTCTCTGATCACGAGGTTCATGTATGACAGCTTCGACAACACATACCAGGTGAGGTCCTGGAGGCCTGCCTCCACCCCGCCCACCCCTCATCGGTGTCTGTGGCCGAGTGACCACAGCCAGCCTCTCTCCAGGGCTTGCTGAGCTGAGATCAGAGTGGGATGGCCCCAGGTTCCTGGGGTATCTGTTTGCTTTGGAGGAGCTTCCCCGCTGGGTATTGGTCCCCAGCCTAGTAAAGACTTTTCTGAAAAGTCTAGATCTCAGAAAGGAAATGTTTTCCAGAGAGAAATCTTAAACACAGAGAGGGGACACATTTCAATCTGGGTGCTCTCAGCCTTCACAGACAGACTGAGCCATTACAGTGTCTGGATACTTAAAGGGGCAGTCAGGTGGAAGAGGAGCCAGCCAAAATATGGGAGGGGTGGAATGTGGAGCTTTAGGAGAGTTTGCTCCTCCTTGTGTGGTTGTGTTTTCTGGGGCCTTCCATGCACACACTCCGGACCTCTCACACATACGTGCACATACTACCACCCCTAGACCTCTCCTGCACATTTAGCCTTTCACATACACCTTCTCTCACACACCACCTTAATACACACACATGCATATGCACACACATACATTCACTGCAACACACACACACACACACACACACCATTGCTAAAGCCCTTCCTTTCTGGAAAGGCTTGTGTGGTGGCCCTGCCCCGCCCTATGTGGGCAGAAGGTTGAATGGCATGACCTCTGGGGCTCTTGGCTCTGGAATGGTGTTCTGAGGTCAACCACAGGCTGACAGGTGGCTCAAAAGCTGAGCAATTGAGGATAGTAGTAGTAGTAACCTTGCCTAGCATCCCTGGTGAGAAGAGGTTTGCACAAGTGGTTCTCTTGCAACCACAGCTTTTTGCAAAAGGCATCAAACTTAATCATTTATGCTATTTTTAGGCTGGGGGGACACTGTTTTCTTCCTTAGGATAGAAACAAATAGTAATGCATTTCTCTAAGCTAATGGGCTTTGTGGGATACTAATTCCAAGAAATGTTAGTAGGTGTTACTTGGGAAAAAACAAGGAGGGTGGTGGTCAGAGCTTGTGTGGAGCTGGGAACTCCAGGGAGCAGGAGTGACTGCCTGCTGCAGGACTTCTCAAGATCTTTCCTTCCTCAGTGTGTGCTTTGATTTGCTGAAAGCAAATGTGAGTAGGTGTTTGATCATGGAATCCCTTTATCATCGAGTTCTCAAGGACAAATATCTATAGACTCACGGGGGACTGCTGTTCTAAGAATGTCCTTCCCTATTGCTGACCTTACAGAGGGTGCAGAGTAGTTCTGTGCTGCTTTTTAGGCTGCCTGTCCCTCTGGACCAGTCCTTCTTGCCTCAGATACCCTCAGAGAGACCCCGTCTGCCTCCCTATTTACTTGTGTTCTGCTGTGGTCTGAGACACTGGATCACCATGGACCAAGTAGAAATTGACCTTGGTGAAGAACAGGAAGGTTGGGGAAAGAGGTCCTGAGTGACACACAGCCCTAGGCCAGGGCTTTGGTCTTGGCCCCATAGTCACATCCTCCCTGGGGCAGGGCTTTTTACCCCATGGGCTCCCAGGATTCTCTCTGGTTCATAAGGGGGCTTCTCCTGCATCAGAGGGGATACCCTATCTAACAGGCTCCTTCAAAGTCTGACTTGGTACTGTGTGTGCATGTGCACACATATTTGTATGATCTCATATATTGTTGTATATTTTTAATATTAAGTTACTTAGCATACCTCCTGTTAGCATCCCATTGAGAACAATGAGATTTGGGTCTGCTTGGTGTTTTGGGCAGTGGTGGGCAGAACTTCTGCGCTCTTACCCCAGGCTCTGTCTCCAGGCCACCCCATTACTTTCTTGTACCCATTATTGTCAAGTATCTATAGTTGGGCAGCCCACTACCTGCAGCTCAGTGGCCTCTCTGCTTGACACTCCCTGACAGTGGCACTGTCACCCCCCCACACACACACACCATGGCTGTCACTGCTAAAATGCTCTTTCCACTCCCTTCCTGTCCGCTGTGAGTGTTCTGACTCACGTGGCTGAGAGCAAATGCTTGCTGGGCAGCGAGGCTTGCCATGCTCCGCTTGCCACCCTGACCCTACTTGTCCCATGGCTAACTCAACCTCCTGACTCTAGGGCGGCTCCTCTGTGCTTCCGGCCTGGTGGAAGCCAGGATGCCCTTGGAGCACCACTGTATTGCCAGGCCCAGGAGAGGGCCTGGCCATAGATGGTGTCACAGATGCCAGGGGCACAGAGCTGGCTTGAAGAGACGCTTCCTGTCTGGGTTTTTAGACCTCATCAGACTGAGAGGCCCTGAGGCCTCACTCAATGTCAGGGCAAGAAAGACAAGAGAAATCCCAGGGCGACAACCGCCCTCTCCATTGTAGGGCTTTCTGACTTATTGTTTTTCTCTGGCGCAGGTGGAATCCTTTCCTAACATCCTTTAAAATGGTAATTAGGCTGGGAAGCTGGGCCCCAGCTCTGCACACACAGGCTGGTTTTAATGAATCCTCCGGAGATGGGAGAGGCCTGTTATTTTATTTTGTTTGTCTCAGTGTGGTAGCGGAGGTGTATGGGAAGTAGACAGGACCCCCAAGGGCTTTGGGGGATGAACTTAACCTCCTCCCAATTTGTGCCCCCGAATGGTGACACCCCCATCATCCCCCACAACAACAGTCCCTGATTGTGCTCCTCTGAGTCTCCTGCCTCTTCTAGACCATGGGCTCCCTGCGGTGGCCACAGAGCTCCCCTACCCCACCTCTGGGCACTGACTGGCCTCTCATCAGACAAATTGCACCTCCTCTACAAGGTGGGGTCACGCACATGCATACATGCAGACGCACACACATGTGCACACATGGACACCCAGCACCTGGGTCCTGACATCTGGTGGCCCTCCCTAAATACTGCTTCTTCGGTCTGCATACCTTCCTGCCTCCAGCCAGTGGCTGCAGCGAATCCTCCTTGTCTCCCCACCTGCTCCCAGCCTCCTCTCCGGGAAGCATCCATCCCCACCTTGTCTGCAACTCCTCACACCCAAGGGACCCCGCCACTAGCCCGATTCACCCAGCACTCTTCACGCTGAGGTGCTAATGTGGAAGGGGAGGGTGAGCAGGATGGTACCCGGGTGACGGCGGTGGTGTCTGTGGTGAGCACTGTGACTACTCAGGGGCAGCTCACGCCTGCCCTGGGCGGCTGAGTGGCCCTGTCCCTGGCTTTCATCATTGCACCTGCCTGGGTTCTGGCTCCTAGCAGATCTGCAGCTGGACATGGCCCTGGATGTGGATCCCAGGTTACCCTGAAAGAACATCAGTGATGTCAACACAAAGAAGATGGAGTCCAAATGAATAAGGGTCCAGCAACCAAGATATTTGAAAGTGGCTTCTTGGGGCCACCTGTGAGAGGCTGGGGAGAACGTGGACTCCAAACACCCTAAGAACTGATGAGTTTCCTGGAACAGAATGTAGAGAAGGGGTGAAATGCCACTCGAGAGGCCTTGATAGAACCCGAGATACTAGCTGTTTGCATGTGATGTCCAGGTAATCACCCCAGCACCCTGGGGAGACAGCAACAGGACCTTACCACATTCCAGGAAGTCAGAGTGAGGGGCACACAAAGGAAAAGGACTCAGCGTGTCCCTTGACACACTCTAGCTCTTTTGTCTCCTTTAAAAGGAGGCATTCAGGCCCTGAGTTCACTCTCCGGCATCATGCACGCAAGGAGGCCAACAGAGGAGGCCCGGGTTCCAATCCCAGGTCTGTCACGAAACTGGGAGTCTCTGGCCAAGCCCTTCAGTTTCTTAGAATTGCATTTTTTAACCTGGAAATTGAGTGGCCTTTTACCTCCACATCACCCAGACCAGTGGCCTCAAAACTGTAAAAATAGGACTGTGGTTATTTTATTTGTGCAATACTAGGGATTGAACCCAGAGCCTTGCACGGGCAAGGCAAGTGCTCTAACACCAAGTTACATCCATAACGGGAATATGGTTAATTTGTATTTAAAGCATAGCTCACGTAGTCTAGATGATGGAACGGTATGGGCCAAAGTGCTCTCAATACAAATGTGCATTATTATATGTTATGGAAAAGCCAAAACAAAAATAACTGCAACTCCAAAACAAACTAAGTTGATAGTGATGGAGTGAAACTAACAATAACTTGCCTGTTGTGTCCGAAATGCATGTGTGTCGCAATCTTACATGTGCAGTTGTACAATGCTTTGCAGCTCTCCCAGATGTGCTTGATCCCTGGCAACATGGCGATCTTACTCTGTGAGGGCAGTAGAAGGTCCTGTCCCTGTCTCCGCCAGGTGCTGATGTCAAAATGTGAGGCACCATTCTTATATAGTGAAATTGAAATGCCAGTCACTGGGGGAAGATGACCCCGCCTCAGAGACCCACTTGGGCCCTGCCAGCCATCCAGGTGCTCCTCTGGACATTGACCTGGGACTGCTCTCTAGGCCGCCTTGCCCAGGCTCCAACATCCTTCCTTTCCCTCCCTCTTCTCCTCTGCCTTTCCTTCCCTTTTATCAGTCATTATAAGTAGGAACGTGGGTCACCCTTTAATTCAGAAAGGTGGCTGTGGCTTCCACAAGGAAAGGCTTTCTGGGTGCAGAAGTCGTGGTGGAATTTGGTCGGCACCTTGTGTGGTGATGCTGTTGGGCCCTGGGGCTCTCACTCTGATCCTGCTCCATCTCCTTGGCACGTGGGCTCCCATCTTCCTGCAGACTGGCGGCTGCTGCTTCAGACCTCATGTCCATATTAAGGGCAGAAAAAGAAAGCAAGAATTTTGCTGGAATCTCTCCTCAGGCCGACTGCTGCTTCTGTCTTAATGGCCAGAATCAGGTCACAGGAGCACCCTTAGCCTCTAGAGAGGCTGGGAGACAGCAGAGTTTGGTTTTAGAGTCTCTAAGGCAGAGGGCATAGGACATTGCCAGGGGCACCAGCTGATGCATTTGAGGAGCTAAATGGACCCATGATGCGATCCTCTGTCCCAGATATCACCCAGCCTTCCTAATTCGGTGTGCAGATTACACACAGGTAAGTTCTCAGATGCCCTTAAAGCCACCACCTGGAACCTCTTTCACTCTAAGAGCTGAAGGAGGGCTGGCCTACCTGGACCCAGCTGTCCCCCTCAGGAGAGCTCTCCGGGAGCTTCAAGCCATGCATCCCTGGACATGGGTGTGGCTTTGAAGGGACTAACTGATTTTGATGTGAATAAGCCCTTATTTAAAGTTTGAAAGTATGTATCATTTGCTTGATGTTCAGACCAGCGTCAGGAAATTAAAGAGTGACTGATAAGTTAAATTGGCCACCGCAGACTTTGAAAGAAGCCAGGTATCTGCTTGGTGGCCTCAGGAGCCAACCTCCCCTCCCCCAGGACATACTCAGAGCTTTTGACCAGAAGAGACCTTGCCCAACATGTTTTCCAGAGGCTGCCATCTCTTCCCCCACAAAGTGCCCACTTGCCAGTCTGAAGCCTTAAGTTTTGCCAGACTCATTTGCATTCTATTTTGCATGACTTTACCCGGATACTTTCATCTGATGTTTGGTGGTGCAGAGCCTGGAACAGCAGCTTCATTGTCAAGGGCTTGTCATGCCCAGCTGCTTTCCGCCACTTATGGATGCTTCCCCAGTCCTCAGCCCAGGCCTCGCCAAGGCTGAAAGAAGACACATACGTGCCTTTTCATCATTTCTTTTCCGAAGAAGAGAATCTTGAGTCAACTTATGTAAATTACCATTCAGATTTCCACTGCAGACTCTTTTTACTGTATCTTGTCAGAATAGGGATGCAAAAATTATACCTCAGAATAAATGCACATAGCCAAAAAATTTCAGTCAGTGCCTTCGAGAGCTCTCTGCTCAGGAATCAGCTGGGCCATTAGCAGTTCTGTGCAGAGGGAGGTGTGTAATGAACCATCCTTTCTGTGCAAAGCACATCTTGAACCCCTGTGGATACTGCTTAACACCATGTTCAGAAGAAGATAAAGGTGGGTGCAGCTGTGAAATCTCTAAGATTCCCTGCATTTTGGATAAAATAAAGCAGCTGCCATTTTTTCTTAGTGCTGTTTGCAAGCACACAGTTAGGAAAGGAATAAATAAGCGTTGCCAGGTTTGGGGCAACCTAATTTCAGCAAAGTGCAGCCCGGTACTTTCAGAAGACATGGTAGCAGGTAGCAGGTGCAGACAGCATGGGTGCAGAGGGGTGGGGAGAGAGTCATGGGGATCCCGCACCAGCAGGAGACTCCTCAGAGTCAAGACTCCTGCTCATGTGGTCTTGATATCCTGTGTTTACCACCCTGTGGAATAGTTACCAGCAAAAATAACTTGCTCCATACCTCATAACATAAAAATGAAAAACAGAATACTACTTTGACCAAGACTGTACTACAAGCTAGGAAAGGGGGTTGGTCTCTTTTAGGATTTACCTTCCTGAAGGTAAGTCTTTCCCGAAGCCCTGGGAACACTAGTTTAGAGGGATGCTAATAGGGATGACAAGCACTCTTTGATATGGCAGCAGGAGAGGTCCTCTACTGCAGAGACCCTCCACTAGGAGCAGGAATATGTAAGCCTTTCCCAGACATACTGGCTCACAGTTTGCTCTTGTCGTGAAGATCACTCCACAAGGCCATTACACATGATCAGACTGGGAGACATTGTTGGAGGATCTCCGTGGGCTGGGTTTTGCAGATCCGCTTGGAAATCCCTGGGTCATTTGGTCACTAATAGCAGATCCTCATTTTTGTTTAATGCTGCATAGTAGAGAATACAGAATACCTTCAGGTAGTCTAACTCATTTGGTCCAACAATCCTTAGGAAAGCTGTGGCTGTCCCTGTGGTTGTTAGAGGTGAGGAAACAGGGCAAGAGAGGCTAAGCCCACTTTTCCAAGATACTCTCCATCTGGTTCTTCTAAGCCCATCAGACCACTCAGACCCACCAGAGCAGTGGTCGAGCTCACTGAAAACAGACTGGGCCCGTGGGCACATGAGCCCACCCAGGCCCACTGGAGTGTGGCATCCTGCCAGCTGCATGGTAGCTCCTCTGCAGCTCCCGTGGTCTGTCCTGGGAGGCACTGTGTGCTCCTTGCCCTAAGCAGCCTGTGAAGGCTCCTGATCATCTAGGCCCCAGTACACTGAGGGGCTATGTGCATATCATGGATCTGGGCTTCATCTTCAAAGAAGAAGCCCCCCCCCCATGCTCCCACATTCTCATATCTACACAAGTATAATGCACCCATGCATACCCACAGATGCATGCCCCCATGTGCAGATAAAACATGAACTTGTGTGTCCCCACTCATCCACGTATCTGCTCATGCAGTTCATACCCACATGTCATCAGTGCATGCCTGTGTGAGCTCTGTTCACCTTTGAGAGGGAGGGTACCCGTGACAGATCACAGGGAATCACCAAGGTGGCTGGGCCTTTTGTGGAAGGGTGCGGCCTATCCGCGTAGTTAGTTCTTTTTGTCTGGTGACTCCGTAGTCCTCCAAAGTGGACCTGAAGTGACAGCCACAGATACAAGCATACTACAGAGGCCGAGGAGGAAAAAAAAAAATCAGTGCCATAAGGAAAGGAGGGCAGGGAAAATAAAGATAGCTATCACAGAGATGTTGACGGAGCTCATTAGTTCTCTCTCTCGTTCTCTCATTCTCTTTCACATCTGTCAACACATCTGTCAACAAATCTAGGCTGCCTATCAGTGCCTCCCAGGAAAAACCACAGCTAGCTGCAGAGGAGCTACCATGCAGCTGGCCGAGGGTCACACTCCAGTAGACCTGGGTGGGGTTGTGTGCCCAGAGGGTCCCGGTCTGTTTTCAGTGTGCTCTGCCAGTGCTTGGCTGGGTCCCAGTGGTCTGGTGGGCTTACAACACTGGAATCATAAGAAGCTCCAGGGTTTTCATGGTCAGCCAGATGTTGCTGCCATTTGAACGAGTTGATGCAGTAAGGCAGGGACAATGGTCAGGTTTAGAATGGAGGGTTTCCGTGGACCAGCCTGCAAAAAGGCACATGAAATGGCTTGACAGGTAGGGTGTCTCATGGCAAGGTGACCAGCAAGGCAGAGGTTCCCCTCACATGGCAATTTGTGAAGCAGACCCTCACAGACCTCTAAAGTTTGAGGCCAACCTACTTGGGCTCCCCTGTTGAAACCATTCTGTAGAAAGTGGACAAAGCAACCAAAGCCAACGGCCTGCGAGGGTCTGAGTTGGCACAAGACAGAACCTGGAAGACCCAGCAGAATAGGTCTTCCAGACAGAGCCCAGCAGCCCCAGGAACCCCAGGTGCCCATCGGCTTTGATCTTAACCAGTCTCATGGGTGCTCAGCCTAGCTACTTCCCCAAACCACTCCTGGACTGCACCCATCCCCTGCGAGGAGGGGGATGCCCATCAGCTTCATGTCTGTCTACTCCGGTGGCATGCGTGACATCCAAGCATAGTCCCTTTTCATTAGTTCTTGCAGTTTGGTTGCAGAGGCCTCCAGAGAAACAACGTCCTGGACCATCCCCTAGAGGATACCCTAGCTGGGATGTGTCTTAAAGGAGCCAGACCATGAAAGTCATCCTGTATTTCCTCCACCCAAAACCCATGAGTTAGCATCCGAGAAGTCCCAGCATAGTCCTTTCAACTTCGCTGACTTGCCGTGAGACCTTGGGAAAATCTCTCTCCTTTTGTGTAAGCCCCGGTTTGTCATCTGCTCAATGGAGATGGCATTCTCAGCCAGGCAAGCTCTCCTGCTCTGGCTTTTTTGTTAAAGGTCCCTTGTCCCAATGCACCCAGCCTCTCTATCCACATGTCCTAGGCATCATCTGCATGCTCCCCTTCCTCTCCAACCTCTCCCCTTACCTATCTTCTAGAACTTGCAGCAGGTTCTGGTTTATCTTTCTTACCTTTGTCCCATCCTTCAACCAGAATTGCTTTCCTAAAGCCCTGGCTACATAGGAACTCCCTCTGGCTTTACCCAGTTCTCGGGCTCCATCTTGTCCTTTCCCCCACTGCCCTACACAGTCCACCGGACTTGAATCTTTTTTCTTTTTTCCTAAAGGAAATGTGGGGCTTCACACCTCAGGGTGCTCCAAGACCTGGCTTTTACCTAAAACAGATGGTCTCTTGCCTTCACTGCCCCAGCCGAGGTTTGTTTTTCTTTCCCATACTGGGGATTGGACCCAAGGTTGCTCTACCACTGAGCTACATCCCTAGCCCTTTTTATTTTGAGACAGAGTCTTGCTAAGTCGCCTGGACAAGCCTTGAACTTGCAGATCCTCCTGTCTCGGCCTCCCAAGTTGCTGGGATTATAGGTGTGCTCCACCACACCAAGCTTTGACCCAGGTGTTTATCTTTCTAAAGCTCTTAATTCTTTCAGAATTCCCAGTTCCTGTTAGTATCTTTTCCCTTCAGGCTGAACCATGTCCTTTAACATTTTTTTTTTTTTTGAAGTGCTGCAGGCCACAGTTTCTTTGTTTTCATTTACCTAAAAATGTTTTGATTTTACCTCCACTTTTGAAGAATATTTTTTCTGCATTTAGTAATCCGAGTCCACTTATTCTTTCTGCCGGCACCTTAGTGATGTCATTCTGCTGTGCCGGCCTCCCAGTTTTTCTGTCGGCTGTCATCCCTGTCATCATTCCCTGGCATGCCATGTCTCATTTTTCTCTGGCTGTTTGTAAGATCTGATCTTTATATTTGGTTCCAGCAATTGGACTTTGATGTGAATTGATTTTGGGGGGCGGGGGACTGGGGATTGAACTCAAGGCCACTGAGCCACATCTCCGGCCCTATTTTGCATTTTATTTAGAGACAGGGTCTCACTGAGTTGCTTAGTGCCTCGTTTTTTGCTGAGGCTGGCTTTGAACTTGCAGTCCTCCTGCCTCAGCCTCCCCAGCTGCTGGGATTACAGGCGTGTGCCGCCTCACCTAGGTGTTTGTTTGTTTGTTTAATCCTACTTAATTACCAAGTTTCTTGAATGTGTAAATGTAGCTTTTTATTTATGAATTTAGGAAACTTTTGGCCATTATGTCTTCAAAACAATTTTGTGTTCCATCCTTCCTATCCTCTTCTGGGACTGCAATTAAACTGTTTGATATTGTGCTACGCATTATCAAGGCTCTATGAGGGAATTTTTAAAATTTCTTTTCTCTCTGTGCTTCCTTTTGGATAATTTCTATTGATTTGTTTTCAGCTTCTCTGTCTGTTACAGCTGTACTCTCCAGTTTACTGTTAAACCCAGCAGTAATTTCTAAATTCATTTATTGATCTCTCAGTTCTAAATTTTGCATCCGATTCTTCTTTATAGTTTCTCTTTGCTGAAATGTTTGAATCTGTGCCTTCATTATAAGCATAATTTTCTTCATATATTTGAGCATAATAACATTAACAGTTGTAATATAATTATTGCTACTTTTAACATCTGGGTCAGCTCAGGGTTGGGCTCCATTTATTCTCTTTGTTCTTGAGTACGGTTCACATTTTCCTCTCATTTGCTATGCGTAGGAATTTGAGGTTATAGCCTCCACGTTGTGATTAAGACCATGAACTCTACTTGCCTTGTTTGATAAGAATTAGTTTTTTCAGCAGGCAGCTAAATTGTTTGGATCCCCCATTTCTCAGTTCTCTCCCTTGTGATAGGCAGTAACTGAAAGTCCTGTTTGGATTTTTTATATATTATTTATTTGTTTGTTTGTTTGTTTATTTATTTATTTATTGTCTTTTGTTTTCAGTCTCCAGTAGGCTGCTTGGGGCAGCATCTATTTGCACACTTTGGGGTCCCTTCTCTGTAGCTTTCTCGTCTCCAGGATTTATTTCACAGTACTGGGGATCGAACTCGGGGCCTCGTGCATGCTAGGCAAGAGCTCTAGCACGGAGCCACATCCCCAGCCCTCCTCCAAGATTTTCTGGCAGCTTTGGTAATTTTGCAATCAGTCCTTTAATTTCTTCATCAGTAAAACTGTGGGTTTCTTTCCAACTCTTCCAACCCCTCAGCTGCAACTGGGGCCTGCCCACAGGTGAGGAGTCATAAAAACCAGAATTTTATCGGTGTTTTTCCTTTTAATTGATTTTGACCGATTCCCTTCCAGTTTCTACCTGCTTTAGGCAATTTCCAGAAACTTCAGACAACGGTTTTATTTTGTTCAGAGTTCACAATAGTCATCTGCAAAGAGGGTTGGAGGATTTTTGTCCGCCATGACAAACGTCAGAGCTCCCATGCTCCCTCCCTCTGAGATGTCTTTCCATCCTCCGCTACTCCCCCACACTCCCCTGGTGGAAAGCTTATATGCATATCTGCATATTTAGCACTTGCTTATTTGCCCCATCATTCCTCAAGAACTCTACCAGAAGCAAAGTCTTCCAGTCCTGCACCCCTAGAAGCTCTCTATCTGGCAGCCACAACCCTCTGTATCAGCTTCTCCACGAAGTCGGAAGCTCCTGGTGGGCGGCACACAATAGGCACCAGAAGTCATAAGTGACTGGGTATGAATTTCTCATCTGCCTGCTGCAAAGGAGGTGCCCAGGAAAAACCATGTCCACCTTCTCCCTGCAGATCTGACCTTTCTGGGAGAGATGGGCCCCAGCTGGCAGCCATGTGGAGCCAGCTGCTTGTGTCTTGTGTCTGGGAAAACAGATGCTGGAAGGAGCTAGAAATGCTCTGGTAATGGAGAGCCAGCCAAATCCCCCCCCCCTTTTTTTTTTAAGTTCCTTCTATTCTGTCCTTAGAGAGCTGACTTTGTTTTTTTTTCCTGCTAAAATGCAAATTAACTTCCTCTTAAGTGGGCTCTGCTGAGCTATTATGGCTAATGACCATCAAGTTTGGACAACAGGGAGCCAGACAGGATGTGACCCAAAGGCAAACGGAGTGACAGTTTCAGAAACTGAAGGGATTTCAGGAAGCAGAGAGAGAGAGATAGAGAGAAGGGGAGAGAGAGAGAGAATAGCTGAAAAGTCAGCAGCAGGGACTGTGCAGTTAGGGAGATGTGGATTCACCTCCCAGCTTTGGCAACCGCGGACTGTGCGGCCTTGGTTCTGAGTGAGCCTGGCTTCTTCATCTAGGACCAGAATCTTTATGCCCCTCTGCAGGGAACCTGCTGCTGCCAGATGCCACATTTATTGCAAATGAGTTGTCTGAGAACTCACTGGGATTCTGATTCCAGACTCAAGCAGACACCCAGAGCTTGGGATGGTGTCTGCCTGAATGGGGCTCAGGAATCTACATGTTTATCCAGCTCCTGATGTGATTGGCTGCAGGCTGAGAATTGCTGACTGGCTGGCCAGAGGCAGAGATTGGCCAGGATGAGATCTTCCCAATTCAGTCAGGATAGTTAAATGAGGGACCTTGGAAGCAACCTGAGGATTTGGAAAGTGACTTTCAGAGAAGCTAGATCTCAAATCCTGAATACCTATTAACCAGGTGGAAGAGTATCCCGAGAAGAGAATGGCACTAGAAAAGGTAAACGGAGTGACTTGGAAGTTCCGAACAGTATCGTTACAAAGTCAAGCTGGGTGTTGAGGCCATCGAAAGCCAAGCAGCAATGGCAAGCCCCGAACAGCTTTGTAGGCCAAACCCAAAGGTTTGGATTATTTCCTAGGGACCAGCAGGGAGCGATGTGGTCGGCTGTGTATTTCAGAAAAACACACTGGTTGCTCTATGAACAATAGTCACAAGAGAAAAGTTCGCAATCCAAGAGGCCAGTCAGGCAGCAAAGTGATTCAGGTAAAAGAGGTTGGTTCAAGGTTTACGTGAAGGCAGTCCTGGTGCAGAGGGAGAGAAGGGGACCCTCGAAGACATTAGGAGGCAAAATAGAAAGTAGTCTCTTGCCTCTGGCTTTCCCTGCTCATGTCCTGTTTGGTTTAAAGTTAACATATATCTCTTGAAAGTCACCCCTCATATCCATTTTTTAAAAGGATTTTTCAAAATATTTTTTAGTTGTAGTTGGACACAATACCTTTATTTTATTTATTTATTTATTTTTATGTGGTGTTGGGGATCGAACCCAGGGCCTCGCACATGCTAGGTGTGCGCTCTACCACTCAGCCACAACCCCAGCCCTTTTAAAAGGATTTTTATACTTATTTGTAAGCATTATTTTTCAAGGTCCTGGCCTGCTAATCCAACATTTGGTCATCTAGGAGTCTGCTTCTGTTGAGGTTTTTTTTTTTCCATTTTGATTATGACTTGAACTTCCTGCTTCTCCACATGTCTAACCCTCTTTTTATTCTTATCATGTTATCTTTTTTTTTTTTTAATAATGAATAGTACATTGTGAAGACTCTGGAATTCTAGTATCTTCCTTTAAAGAATATTCAGGTCTATTTGAATAGGCAATTAATGAGGGGATTAATTAAGCTAATCTTTTTCAGGGGGTAGGTACTTACCATGTTGAGACTTTGCAAAGATAGATCTCTTTCTGTTTTTCCCTTAGTCCTCTGGTGTAATACTCAGTCCTGAGATCATGGCCCTCCTTCCAAAGCCAGCTCTTCTGGGGTTCCTAGGAGAAGCCTCAGGTATCCACCAAACCTCTTTGACTTTCTGGGACTGGGTAGTTTCTAAAGCAGGAAAACTGCTGAAATGTAGGATCTACCTTGTTCCTTCAGAGATGGAAACTCCCCCATTGCCTATCTATTTTTCAATTGCTCTTTATTGCTTGGAAATTGTTTATTTCTTGCATTTTACCAGAGATTAGAGTCGTTAGATACAAGCTACTCAGCCATCATTGAAAGCAGAACTTAGGAAGGTGGTGTCAAACAGAGCTGGTGTCTCAGTTGTACCCAGAGACAATACCTACACTGTGTTACCTGTCTGCGAAGATGCAGGAAGACCCACAGTGGCTCAGTGACTGGTTGGGCGGAGAATGTGGCCCAAACAGGTGTGAGAAAGTGGACAGTTAAGGGACCAGAGGTTGCTCTAATGCAGCAACTTAGAAGCTGGACTAAAAGGAGGGGCAGATAGGAAGCTGATCTCTTCCAGCCATGGTTTCCTCATTGCCACCTCTTGGCCAGGTCATGGGGAGGTGTAATAGAGATAATGGTACGTGGGTGTTCATCCAGTACCTGGTGTTGATAATTATGGGGGCCACTGAGCTGAGTTTTCCTGGGTTCCAATGCCTCATCATGTCATCTGGCGATTTCTCTACCCTCCCTGGAAGAAAAAAGTAGCTTGTGCATATTTGAGGTAAAACAGGTTTGTCATTGTTACAGTTATCATCAGCAACGTCACCACCTGGCATTTGGGGATCTGCTTCTTCATGGTTCATTGCTCTGTTGGTTAGGGTACGGTGGTCTGTGTCCACAGAAACCCTAAATGATGGTGGCCTAAACAAAAGACAGAGTCTCTGTAACACAACAATCTGGGTGTAAGGAGTCCAGTGCTGCCGAGGCAGTTCCTAGGGCCAGGGAGTCAGGCTCGGTGGGTCTGTCATTTCTCCTCTGTCATCCTCACCTGGATGGGCCATGAGGACCCCTCACCACCTGATTGCGTTCCAAGCAATGGGAGAGAAAAGGGGGTGGCTGCGGGCATGCCACCCACAGAGGAGCCCCCCCCAGTGATATGTACATGACCTTCACATTCTTTGACCACATCTTAGCCACCCAGCAGCAAAGGAATCTTGTGTGGGGCAGCCTCGAGTCGCCCCCACACATCTGGGTGATAGCTGGCAGCCTCCGCCTCAGTCCTGAGCCCAGGCCCCTGGTTTGGATTAAGAGTCACTCTGCAGAGGAGCTTGGCACTCCTGGGAGCCCCCTGAGCACTGGTGAGTTGAGAGATTCCTACTTGCTCTGCACATTCCTCCTTAAGGGTAGGAGAAGACAAAGATTCCTGAGTAACATCTACCATCACACCCCATGAAAGTGTGTGACCCCCACATCCACAAGCTCTCGTGGGTCAGGCTTGCCCCCAGTGACCATGCCAGGCAGGACACAATGCTGGAAGAGCCCAGTGTTGCCAGGGTTCATCACTGGGCTCACAGCCCTGCCGCTGATTGGCATGGTCCCACAGACACATGCTTTAACTTCCCTGGCCTGTCCTTTTATCCTCAAATAAGGGATGGGGCGAGGCTGTGTCTGTGGTGTGTGCCTGTCCCCATGTTCCAGAGTCATCTGTTCTAGAGGGTTGAGCAGTACTCTGTACCTTGGTGTTCCAGCAGCCTTCCGTGCTTTGTGGACTGAGTTTGGGGTGGCATCGTGCACACCTGCTCACGCGCACTGGTGCACACCCATGCCATCAGCCTTCGGGCCTCAGGTTCCCCTTGGTTCTGTTTTTCATAGTCAGTAGTCACTGCATAGTTTTCCATGCAGTGAAACACATTTCTTAAACTTATTTTTATTTCAGAAGACTTTGTTTTAAATTTCAGAACTTTTTGTAGAAAACAGAAAAATAGCCAGGCATGGTGGCACACACACCTTTAATCCCAGAGGCTTGGGAGGCTAAGGCAGGAGGATCACAAGTTCAAAGCCAGCCTCAGCAACTCAGCAAGACCCTGTCTCTAAATAAAATATAAAAAAGGGCTGGGGATGTGGCTCAGTGGTTAAGCACCCCTGGGTTCAATCCCCAGTCCAAAAAAAGAAAAATACATAATGAAGGAATCACAAAAGATGCCCATAATGTTCTTATATAGACACTGGTATGAAGTGCATCCGATTTACTTCAGTGTCTGAGAAAACATGAAAAATATTCATGTATCCACTTCAGTTAATCGAATTGGGATCACACTACACACGATGTTTTATAGTGTGCGGCTTCTCACTCGATAATTTGCTTCCCCAGATCCTTAAGGATTTTTCAAGAACATGATTTTTAATGGCTGCCTATGATTCTAATCCCTGTCCTTAGTCAAGGAGCCGGATGTCCAGGCCGTGTCTGAGTCTTTGTCATTATTAATTACGCAGCAATGATATCTCCGTTTCACACTGACCGCGTCCCTTAGCTCCTACTCATGGGTACTGGGTGCAGGTGGGGCCAGAGTGGGTTGGTGGCCTGCACAAGGCCACACAGCAAGGGAGTGGCAGGTCCTGGCTCTCTGGTTGCAAGGCTGGCTGCCCCTTACAGGTGCCAGGATAGGAGAGGCACAGGTGTGACACGGGGTGCTGGTAACTATCAGCTCTCATTTTGTTGGCTTGAGGAGAAAAGAGCCAGTGGGCGGAGACTTTCCTGGATGGTTGGCAGTGCCTCCCTCTATCTGTTGTGCCATTGCCTGGGACCCTGCACCTTTGCTTTGTTGCTGGAGACCTTTCTGTCTTGACCTTTCCATGCTTTTCTAACAGGCAACCATCGGGATCGACTTCTTGTCAAAAACCATGTACTTGGAGGACCGCACGGTGAGCACCTGATTTTAAATCTGGGAGGACAGGAAGGTTTCCGTGGGCTGATCTCCTGGGACCCCAGAGCCTGTGCCAAGCCTGGCGGCACGAGCCTGGCAGTGCCAGAATCACAGAGCCTGGGCCCCAGGCTGGTCAAGGACCTCGCTGGCCCCCTCACCCCTGTGCCCCTCTCCGTGCAGGTGCGACTGCAGCTCTGGGACACAGCCGGCCAGGAGCGGTTCCGCAGCCTGATCCCCAGCTACATCCGGGACTCCACTGTGGCCGTGGTGGTGTACGACATCACAAGTGAGTGCAGGTCTATGCTCCGTGGAGGGAGGCTCTCGCAGGACCCAGGGCCCGGGAGTGACCCTCGCCGGCCAGGTGTGTGTGCATGTACACACACCTGTGCTTGAGCCCTGAATGCGGGAAGGCAGAGGCCCGGGTTGGGTGTGAGTTGCTTTCCACTGTTCCCCACACATCTGTGACAGACCTGGACTGGGCTGGTTAGTCCTGCTTGGAGCAGGGTCCTGGGGGTCTGGGGAGCAGATGCTCACGAGGCTGGCCCTGCCCCAAGCCCCTCTTACCCTTCCTTGCCCTGGATGACGTCTGGGTATGTTCATCAGGGTGGGAGAAGACAATGGCCTGTGCCAACCCAGACCCAGCAGGCAGGATCTGTCACTGGGGTCTCAGCACCTCACAGGGCAGCCAAGGAGCCTTGGGAACCCCGGGGCTGGCAGCCCTGCTCACCCATTGTGCTCTGTGTCCCAAGCAGGCATTCTCAAGGCCTGCACAACGCTGAGAGAGAGTCGGGGACTGCAGTGGGGGCTGACATAGAGCCAGAGCTGCCTGGGCCTGTAAAATGGAAGCCCATGGTCGTGATTATGCTTAAGGTGGGAAGTCACACATGTGCCCCAGCTCTGCCTGTCCCTTAGTCCACCCACCACTTTCCCTGAGTGCAGGTAGGAGCTGGGTCTCCGAGGACCTGGGCCCACATGGCCTGATCCCCAGCAGAAGGGAGACCAGGCTGCAGGGAATGGGGGCTTGCCAGGCCAGGCTGCCTCCCCTGCACCAGGGATGTGGACTGCCGAGTGGCAGACACCACCCAGTGACCTGGGAGTGACCTCCCCATGAGGACGGTCACGTCTGCTGAGAGAGACCAGGCTGCCCAGAAACAGCCCTGCTCTCTGGCTGACCGAGTGCTCCTGGCCCTGGGTTGCCTTCCTAGCCCCTTTGCCTGCAGAGTCTGGGGTTCTCCTCACCCGCCTGTCCTCTCCCAAGCTGCCCTACGCTCCCTCTGGGGAGGCCACTCTGTAGGGCGCTCCTTCCCTGGGGGCTGAGTGTCCGCCTCCAGCCCCTCCCTGCTTCCAGGCTCAGTGGAGTCCGTGCACCCATTTCTCACATTTTATTCGGAACCCCAAAGTCAGGTCTCATGATGGCTTCTAAAGGCATTATTTCATGTGGAACTCGAGACGGTGGCTTTCTAGGTAAGGCCACTCCTCTCCCAAAAGGGTGGCTGAGCCGTTCAAGGGGCTCCCCAGGGCTCAGTTCCCAGTGGACTGGTCTGCGTGGGCTGTGCTTTCCCTCTTCATAGGTGTCTAAGCCACTCGTGGCCTCTCTGAGGGCTGGCTCTCATCTCCACTGTCCCCCTTTCTGCCTCCAGACCTCAACTCCTTCCAACAGACCTCTAAGTGGATCGATGACGTCAGGACAGAGAGGGGCAGTGACGTGATCATCATGCTGGTGGGCAACAAGACGGACCTGGCTGACAAGAGGTGGGTACCGGGGCACAGAGGTGCAGAGGCTGGCGAGACAGGCCTGCCCTTTGCTCCTGGGTAACTGCTCTGGACCAGGAACTCGGGGATGCGTGGATGGCAAGTGTGTCCTTCTGACCTGTCCCTGGGCCCAGGAGTTTTAGGCACACTTGGAAGTACCCTTTCCAACCATGGGTGTGTGATTTCTGAAGCTGCCATCTTCCACTGCCCAGCAGGGCAGGCACTGAGCCGTGTGCATCGCCCAGCAGTGTGTGGTCTGGGCCCCCGTCATGGTCACAGCACAGTCCCCTGGTCCCAGGAGCTTCTGCTCATACTGTGTAGGTCTGCCGCTGTGAGAAGCCTGCACTGGTGCGTAGGGTGTGAACACCCTGCTCTAGACGTGAGCCTGCAGCCTGTCGGCAGAACAAGCCTAATCCCCAGCCTGCTTGGCCTGGCTTGCTGTGTGTGGTCTGGGGAGACGCTTCTGTGGCAGAGGTGTCTCCGTGCCCTCCAGTATGCCGGCTGACTTAGGTGTCCTTTACACACATTTGTCCACTTATTGTACCTGACCCCAGCCCGGACAGATAAAGCCACAGGTCATAGACTCCAGCAAGGTGCCTGGGCCTCTTGCAATGTGACCAGTGTGTGCCTTCCTGGAGTCCTGTGTCACATGGGGAAAATGGGCTCTAATGCTTGCTCCTTTGCTATGAAGCTCTGTGGCCTTGGGGGAGCCACTTTCAACCTTGGCATTTGCATTTGGAAATGGGGGCTGATGATGTCACCCAGGGCAGCTTGTAGCTGGAAGCTCTTCACAAACAGGCTCTTGAACTAGTGAGAGTTGGGAAAGGCCGGTGGGTGATAGGCCTGCTCCTGAGCTCAGAAGACACCATGGAAGGAGCAGGGAAAGGGGCTGGTGTGCTCTGTGCCCTGGGCCCTCTTCACCCTGGAGAGACTGGGATTGGCTTGGTCCTTGGACGGGCCCCTGTGCTCGTAGCCTGTCTTCTGCTCACCAAGGGCCCTGGTAGCTCCCTTTGCCCTGCCAGGTGATCCCTCCCAGCCCAGGTTCCTCTGGTTCTGCCAAGGGCCGCTCCTCTATGGAACTGATTTTCCCCTCATCCCCTCTTCTCCAGGCAGATAACCATCGAGGAAGGGGAGCAGCGCGCCAAAGAACTGAGTGTCATGTTCATCGAGACCAGTGCAAAGACTGGCTACAACGTGAAGCAGGTGAGGACACACGTGTGCCGGCCCCAGCACAGCTGGCCAGGAGGCCCACCCGGGGCTTCTGGGGGTGCTGAGCCTCAGGTTGCGACTGCCCTGCCCTTAGAGCCTGGTCCAGGGATCAAGGTCACCAACAAAACACCCATAAACCTGTGCAGTGGGGGAGGAAGCTGACTTCCTGTGGAGTAGAGCATGTGAGGGGGACAGAGCACTCACTTCAGGAGCCATTTGGATACTGCCGGTCACCAGCCACCAGAGCAGTGACCAGTCTTGGGCCCCTGTAGCAGGCTGTACAGTGTCCAGCACTGACTCCCAGGTGACTGCAGGAAGCCAGGGTTCCTAGCCTCTTACCTCACTTGGGAGGAGCGCTGCCAGACATCTTGGGTTCCTGCCTTGTATCCATCAAGTGCTCAGCACCTTGGAGGGCAACTTGGACTTGGAGCAAGGAGCCCATCGCCCATGGTGGAGGGAAAGGAGGTGGAGTTAGGGCTGAGCCGTGGAGCAGCGACTCTTACCCTGGATCCACAGAACCCAAGGAGTGCCCAAGAGAGAATTCAGCAGTCGGCAGGCCTGGGCTCGAGATAATCCCACCTGTGCCGTCTCTGACCTCTAAATTACTGTAGCACGTCCTTCAGCGATGAATGCAGGCAACCAGGTTCGGTAACATTAGCAGGAATCTGTGACTCCTTCTCCCCCTCAGGAATCACGGGTGTTTTGTTATGGCCTCAGAGTGTGGCAGGTGTCCTGGACTTTACATGCATGGCTACATGAACATCGTAGTAGTTATTAGGGCTACGGCTAGTTCCTGCAGTTTAATATGTTCACAAGGAAGCACAAGTGTCGCTACGTCACAAATTTGTTTCTTCCTAAATATTTTAGAACTATTTCATTCAGTACCAAATGGTCTCCTCTATAAACCTATGAACTTGGTTTTGTACCTTAGGAGGGCGTCCATAGGCTTTACCAGGCTGCTGGAGGAGGCCTGGGCTCAAGCCAAGGGGGGGAGCCTTGCCTTCCAGGACCAGGGGGCCTTGGCAAGGTGGCGAGGAGGGGGCACTCAGAGGCTTGGCAGCAGGGCGCCTGCGGTGGGTCGGGGGATGCTGAGGAACCTGGCTGGTGTCCCTTTTGCCCTTCAGCCCCAGCATCGCCTGGGAACATGAGGCAAGCTACAGATGGCCTTCTGGATACAGTGAGTGCCGTCCATGCGGGCAGTGCTGGTGGTAGTGGAGGAGGAGGGGCCAGAGGAGCAGGAAGAGACAGTGGGAGGGGCACTGTGATGACCTGAGGGAGGACACAGGTCTCCCGGGATCTCAGATGGCTTTGTTCATCCCCACCCCCTTCTCAGTCTCCATCCGTGACAGGTGTAAAGTGAGAACTGTCATGGTGTCCCCTGGAGGAGGAAGCATGCCCTGGGGACACACAGGGGAGCCTAGGCTGTTGCTCCTTATGGGTCCTGATGAAAAGTCATGGGCACAGTGGAGCAGAGGGCAGGGCCAGGCCGACCTTAGAGAAGGGGGCAGCTGCCCAGCCTTCTGGGTCAGGGAGACATTGATGCCCCCACTGCTCCCAGAATGCTCTGCAACCCAGGCAGCAGGAGGTCCCTTCAAACCCTGTGTGGTTCAGGGAAGGAGTTCCTGCAGTGCAGACTGTGCACGCTCAACGAGAACATATCTGCTCACAGAGACCCACCCCCACCCCAAGAGCATCCTCCTTGGCCACTGGCAGAAGCTATCATCCATCTAATAATCGGCAGAGTGGGGCTACCTACACAAGGCCATGAAGAACACTCACAAGGGGAGACCCAGGCTTGCCCACTTGTCCTAGCCCTCTACAGGCAGGGTCCCACACCCTGCAGGGCCCACCAGCGGCTTCCGCACTTGGGCCCTCACCTTGTCACCCAGCCTGGCCTGAGACCTGAATAAGACTCACTCTGTCTTCTGAGATCTCATGCAGTGGTTTTCAGCCCAGAGCCCACTGAGTTCCTGCAACTAGGATTTGTGGAAAGAAGGGGAATGTTTACGTGTTAGCCTGTTTGAGCTACTGTAACAAACTGCCATAGAGTGGGTGACTTTATATAAGTAACAGAATTTTTTTTTCTCAGAGTTTTGGGGGCCACAAGTCCAAAATGGAGGTGTGGCAGATTCAGTGTCTGGTGAGGGCCTGTTTCCTCACAGATGGTACCTTCTAACTGTATCTTCACATGGAAGGGACAAGCACGGTCCCTCGGGCCTCTTTTGTAAGGGCATTAATGCTATTTGTAAAGGCTCTGCCCTCATGACCGATCACCTCCGGAAAGGCCCCACCTCTTAATACTGTCACATGGGGAAATAGGTGTCAGCATTTGAGGTTGGGAGGACATAAGCATCAGACCCCTGCACTCCCACCTGCCAAGCCCCGCCCCAACACACTCACACACACACACACACACACATTCACACACAGAAGCAGTACATGCACACACAAACACCCAACACACACCCACACTTACAAAAACACACAGAAGCCCACACATTCACTCCCTCATTTGTTTATATAGACACACACACACGCACACACACACACATAGTATGCATATCACACCCACACCTACACACACATCCAAACAGACCTCAGTGCTTGCTGTGTTCACACTCACCATGACCCTCACTGTGACTGAGGCCCTAGCTCCCAGCCGAGCTGCCTCTGAGCCATGGGTCACAGGTCCCCAAGGAAGAGGGTCACTTGTCTCAAGGGAAAGTGGGAAGCTGGTTTCCCACACCCAGTGCCCAGGAGGGCGGTGGACAGAAGCCCACCCAGGGCCTGACTGTGGGAGCCCAGCTCATTGCTGGCCCAGCGTAGGTGGGGGCAGCCCCGGGGCTCACCCTGATCTCCCCGTCTCTGCAGCTCTTCCGACGTGTGGCGTCGGCTCTGCCCGGCATGGAGAATGTCCAGGAGAAGAGCAAAGAGGGGAGTATCCTTTTCCTTTGACAAGTGAGTGAAAAGATGAGCCCGAGAAACCTTTTCTCTAAATAATATTTTTCTCTAAATAATATTTTCCTGCAGCAGAGAAGCTCTTGCTGGGCCTCCACGCAGCCTCCCTGGACTGCTGGGGCCACCTGTGCCCAGGGACAGGGCTGAGCCCCATGGTCTTTGAGCCCTAGCCAGCTCTAGCCGTCGATGCCATCTTCTTCCACAGCGGCGTGGGGAGACCTTTCAAAGGGGTGTGTAAGCATGATGGTGAGGGGCGGGGAGCAAGAAGAGGTGGCTGTTCCTTCTTTATCTGAACACCCACGTGCGTTTCATGGGTACAGGTGGCCTCTCCACTGCAGAGGTGGCTTCCGAACACTGAGCCTGTGGGTTCATGCTACTCCACATGGGACAAGTCCCCCACATGAGGCCCCTTCCATGTCCTGTGCCCCGGCTTGCACAGCCCCCACCTCCCCATTGCTCTATGGAACAGGGTTATACACCACTCACATAGTCCAACCCGAACCTGGGCCAAGACCTACATGCTGACATTGAGGCTCAGAGAGGTAGCCTGGTTTGCCTAAAGTCACACAGCATGTAAGTTGTGGAGTTAGGATTTATACTCCAGCTTGCTTCCTCCATATCCAGTTCTGTTCCATTCTAAAACGTCTTCCCTCAAGGATCAGATGAGAGTGGCTTTGGTAGGTGAGGGCATTACCCACAGACAGCCCTTCCTTGCACCTACTCAGATGCTCCAGTTCAAGTTAGCCACTAGAGACTGGGCACTCATGTCCCAGCCTGCACCCTTCAGAACAGAATGTGTCTCCCCAAAGCAGCTTCCCAGCATCCTCCACTCGTCCCTATAGGTCCTCAAGGGTAGAAACCCGTGACAGGTCAGAGAAGGACGCCAGAGAGGCCAAAGAGCCCCTTCTAGCTGAAGAGGGTTGAAACAAAAGAAATGAATAACTTGATGCTAGAAACCAGAGGTGACGCCCCTCTGCCTGATGCAGCCCAGTGCCAGGGTGGGGGCGGGGAGGCTACAGCCAGGGGAAGCCTGAGACAGGCTGTAGGGACAGTTGGCCCTCCAGCCTCCTCAAGGGACTCTCAGAGTAGTCTTGAGACCCAGGGAGCATGTGCCTCACCGAACCCAGAGGATGCCCAGTGGCCAAAGGGAGTGTCACCTGATTGTCTGTGGTGAGACTCCAGTTCCAGGTGAGGAAGCGTGTTGGGGCACCTCACAGTGCCCTCAGCAGAGCTGGCTGCGTGTCTCGGGGCACAGCCCATGGTGTCACCGGGCGGGGGCTCCTGTGACGTGCCAGAACATACTGAAGGCAACCTGCGGGGCAGGATGAGAGAGGACCAAGGGCAGGAGGAGACGAGATGCAATGAGGAGTGGGTTGCAGACAGCCCGCTTCACGTCCTGCCCACTCTGAAGACCACAGCAAACTGGTCAGGGTGAGTGTTTCATTCACATTCTCCCAGGGTCCAAGTTCAGGGTTCCAATTAGCACATCGTCACCGTCTCACCCAGCTGCAGGTGACCTCTGGGCCCTTGGGGAGAAAGAACACAGGGCAGATAGCAAGCAGATGGCACAGGACTATGTAGTCTCTGATCCTTTTCTAGCAGATACAGTCCCACCCTCTCTCTGCCTAGGAGCCCTCTGGCTGGGGCCTGATATGAGGAAGGGGCTGGAACAGCCTAGAGCAGACCCCCTAGATCCTGAAAGGGACCAGGTGGTTCAGCCAGGGTGGTGGCCTGGCACTTATGTTTACTGATGGCTCAAACCCAGGTGTTTGGGAGCTATGTTCTTGGAAGTCGTGTTGGAACTGTATTCAGCATGAAGAGCAAGGACACAGAGGTTCTGCTTTGTGACATATGCAAAGTTCATACTCACCCTCACTTGGCTCAGGGCATGGCGGGCCCGTCTGCTGCTTCCAGGTCCACATGAAGGGCTACTGGGCCTCATCTTCACACCCAAGATAGGGTGCTTCCCCCAGGGCTGCCCTGTTGGCCCTTCTGCCCAGCAGCCCACCCCCACTCATCCTCTGCTTTCTCAACTAAGTGGGACCGAGGGGCCACAAAGTGGTTAAGCCTCAAGCCCCTCGCTGGGTCTGCATACGCAAGGCTCCTTCTCCTGCTTTCTGCCCAAACAGCATGTCTCTGTGTATGGGTCCTGGGCTCTTTCTGAATAAGGCTGGCATTTGCAAAGTAACTTGGGCACCTCATGAAGTGGTCCTAAGGGGACAGGACAGTCATACCCCAAGCAGGGAAGAGCAGGCCCAAGGCCTCCTATTTGGTCAGTTGATGGCTGGGACCAATTCCAAACACTTGCATCCTGCCATCCTTATACTCTCAAACAGAGCACAAGCATAGCTGACACCCCAGACAGAGAGGTGTGGCAACCTTAGAGAACCTGGAATGGGGGACACATGCCCGGCAGGTTGGGGCAAGATTGTAACTGGCCGTCTGGGTCCACCCATTGCTATCCCAAGGACCAGAGGGAAGAGGAAGTGTGCCCTGAATGTGGTCTGTGATGAGCCATACTTGAGCCAGAGGAACAGGGGGGCTCTCTGGGCTCTGCCTGCAAGAAGGCACATAACAAGCCTCTTGAGGCTTATGGGCAACTTCCACAAGGGGTTTCCTCTTCTGGGGATCATTTAGACACGGGTCCACTCATTCTTGCCCATCCTTTTCACTCAGCAGGCACTGTATTGCACTGGTATGTGTCATTACAAGAAAGAGGTGACATTAAGTGACAAGAGTATGTGTGGAATCTCGGGCAGATGATCTAAACCTGTACTTGCCAGTACTGATGCCACCTGTGGCTGTACACATTTAAAGTTGGATCCAGTTTGAAGTTCAGTTCCTCACTTCACTAGCCTTGGTTGCTGGGTTGCTGATGGCTGCCATGTGGGACGGTCAGACGTAGAACATGTCCACTCTTGCAAACCGTTCTTCTGAACAGTGCTGTTCTGGGCCTGTCTGTAGAATCCATTCCCCAGGTGTCTGTGCACTGGGACTCTCCCAGGGAACTCGCTCAAAGTATACACCCTGAGCCCATCCCCGGATCGACTGAGGTGGGGCCCAGGGAGATGTATTTTTAGCGAGTTTCCCAGGAGATGTTTGATGCAGTCCACTTGGGAACTGCCGCTGTGCAGTGTACAAAAGCCCTCTGAGTCCCGCAGCACTGGAGAAGGTTTATGTTTCAATGGCAGTCAGGTAGCTTTCATATTGGACAGAAATTAATGCTGTAACTAGGACCAACCTTTCAGCTAGATCCAGTGGTTCTCAAGCCGAAAATATTCCCCGCTTCCCCACAGAGGACATTTGGCAACATTTCTAAACATTTTTGGTTGTCGAAAGTTGGGGGAAAGAGAAAAATAATACTGGCATCTCGTGGTTAGAGGGCATGCACAGGATGGCACCCACAGTGGACATGAGGGTGAAAACCTAGTGCAAGAGGACTGTGGCACAGCTGGGTCATTCAAAAATGGAACTCTGGGCTGGGGATGTAGCTCAGCAGCAGGGCTTGTGCTTAAGATGTGCAAGGCCCTCGGTTCCATTCTCAGCAGCAACAAATGAATGAATAAGAACATAACTCTACGGTCAGATGGCCTTGGTGTGCACCAGGCTCCTCCGCCCCCTGTCCCCTGGCTGGACAGTCATGTTTTACTGCACGGCCTGAAGTCTGATGTTGAAGTGTGCCAGCGCCTTAGTGGGGCCTAGCCTAGTGCCCAGCACAGAGTAGGTGCTCAGTTTTACCTGGAAAAGCTCCTCAGAGGAGGCAACAAATGCAGGAGCCCTGAACAAAGGAGGAGGACACTTTGTCCAGGCGGAGCAGGCGAGGGAGTCTGGGTATGGGGGAAAAAACAGTCTGTGCACAGGAAGGAAGGGGAGCAGAGGTCAGGTTTGCAGGGGGAGGATCTGACTGCCAAGCCTGTGGGATCAATGACAGGGGATGAGCCAGAGGCCACTCGTCAACCGTCACACCAGAACTGGCTTTGGGAAGGCACCGTGCTGAGAAAAGGCTGGGTAGGCTCAGAGGGGGCTCCTGGAGATCAGGAGAATCCAGTGAGGCTGATGCCTGGGCCAGCAGTGCAGAGGGGGTCTGGGATCAGCAGAGGCCACAGAACCACAGGTGGCAGAGAGCAGCAGAGGGGCTAGGTTGTTGGTTTTTTTTTATTTTTTTTTTAAGTGATTTTATTTATTTCTTTAATTTATTTATATTTTATTCTATTTCTCTGCAATACTGAGGCTCTAACCCTGGGCCTTGAGCATGCTAGGCAAGTACCTTATCACTGAGCTATACCCCAAGCCCAACAGCAGGGCCTTCTTGGCTGTGGGTTTGTTAAAACAATAGGGAGCAGAAAAGTAGGACTGCCTGACGGGGGCGGAGAGGATGAAGCGGGCAGTGGAAGGCAGGCGGTCGCTTATGACCTGTTGACCATTTTGTTTGTATTCTGCCATGGAATAGAGTATGTCTGTGTTCACGTACCTGCATACGTACACAGGAACAAGATAGGACTGTGTGCACACACACCCACACACACACACACACACACAGGAAAGTGGGAGATGAAGGCATACTTAAAATACCTGTCACAGCTGAGCAGTTGTTCGAGGTGGCAGTATTGATTCTGAGCTTCCTAACAGCCAAGGAGCAACAATGTGATCTTCAGGACACACATGGCTTTTCATGATACTTTAAGCATAAGAATCTCTCCTGTTGTCCTCAAACAAGGGACACAAAAACCTCCCCAGGATGCTAGCAATGAGTGATAAGCAGGACTTGTGATCCCCCCACGCCCCACCCCCACCCCCATTGCAGTTCTACAGGAACTAGAGCCCATCTGGGCCTGTGCCAGTGGTGCACACCTTTAATTCTAGGAGGAATCTCAATTCAAGGCCAGCATCAGCAATTTAGGGAGGTTCTAACTTAGTGAGATCCTGTCTCGAAATATAGAAAGGGCTGGGGATGTGGCTCAGTGGTAAAGCACCCCTGGATTCCATCCCCATTACCAAAACACAAAACAAAAAATCCTCACTAAAACCCAGCCCAAGAAGAGTGATCCTGTTGTGGTACCGAGGGCTTGGTCAGCCATAATTAGAAGATCTAAATAATGAAAGTCTCTGGTTTATTCCTCCTGGTGAGAAGAGGAAGGAACAACCTGGTTGTGTTTTGAACCTCTTCCTCTGGTGCTGATAAGTGCTACTTGGGCCCACGGTCCCTAAGGGCACCGAAGGAAAGGGCTGGAGAGGGGGCCATGTTTAGATCCAGTGGGTATGGCCTCCCACATTAGCCACCTGGGAATCTAAGTGACCTGCTCTGACAAGCGTGCAGGCTCAGTGCCCTTGCTGCCCACCAGGGCAGGGCCGCGCTCTCCTGTGCTTTCACATGTGAGCATTCGGGCCTGTCTGGTGATGGAGCTGATAGGTAGGACAGGGACTCCTGGCCTGTGTGCCAGTGATGTCACAGCCCAGGACAAGCTGTGCTCTGGATGGACAGGGCCTGCAGGGCTCTCAGCGAGAGTCATCTTCCTTAGCCGGCACCCCTGCAGTGATCGACATCAAGCTGGACAAACCCCAGGAGCCCCCGGCCAGCGAGGGCGGCTGTTCCTGCTAATGTGGAGCCTGACCTCGGCTTCCTCCGACACTACTCGCTTGTTGTGTTGCTTCCTATTGGTTAGCTTCCTATGGGGGTGGGGAATGAGTTCATCAAGATGGGAGGACTTTTCTTTTCTCTCTGTCTCTAGGAGTAGGGTGGGATGGGGAGGGAGGCTGGGCATCAGGGATCACATCACTCTTAACAGCTGTTACTCAAACGACTATTTTTTGGTTTGGTTGTAATATATTGTACTTTATTAAGATTGCCAAAAACTGTTAAAATTAAAAAAAAATTTAAATCATGTGTATACAACTTTTTGCCAGATAAAAATGTAGTCATTTTTATTTGAAAGATGTGCTTTTTGGTTTTGTATATTTGTAAACTTATAGAAAACCTTTTCCACACACCTCCTCCTTCCTGTTCTCTTTGAACTGTCCAACACCTCTGCCTTCCTCCCCTCCCCAGCCCAGTAAATTAAAACGATTAACTGAGTAACTTAATTAGGCTCCAGTCCCGGGCCATACAGCCCAGAGCAACCAGGCCCCACATGGTTAAATCAAACATTGGTTGAACCAAACAGCCTCCAGAGAGGCTCGGGCCTTCTGTGGGCAGCGAGGGGCATGAGCAGGGCCCTGAGCTGAAAAGAAAGGCTGTGGACCATAGGGAGGCCAGGCAGCCCCCGCCAGGAACTGCTTCTGCCTCCCCTTTTCCTACCCTCAAAAGCCTCAAGGGGGCAAAGGGCACAGGAAACCTTGTGTGTTCTGTGCCCACTCAGTGACCAGTAAAGCAAGAGGCCATCGGAAGGACGGGGTGCTGTTGGCAACTGTGGGCTGAGATGGTGCGGTTTATAGACCGGGGCACCCTGTATAGTTCTGGAATGTTCTAACCAGCCTGTCAACCAGCACATAAAGCTGGGTTGACTTAGAAACTCAGTGTGTGACTCCGGGTGGCGTACCACCCTGGAGCCCTCCTCCCAACAGTCAGGGAGGCTGATAGGGCCTGTACTGAATGCCGATGGTCCATCTGTTATTGGGTGAGGAAGGCGATTGGTAGAACCACCTTGAGAGAGACATGTTCTCAGACCCTCAGTTGCTAATACAGCTGAGTGTTGTTCTTAAAAAAACAAAAAAACAAAAAAAAACCAATTTCTTCATGTTTTCACCCCACTGGCATGGTACAGTTGAAATCTTTGTGCACGTACCTTTGTGGATATTGTGGCTGCACTGTGGGCACCTGAGGATAGGATCAAGGTAAAGACTCCAGAAGGCTGCCTAGGGTACTGGGACCTGCCCCCAGAGAGCCATTCTCACCATTCTGACTCATTCCTGAGAATGGCTTAGACCTGAGAAACTGTAAAGTCTTGGAAGAAAACTTTCTCTTTGTAACTCACTCGGCTGGCACTCCAAATTGACCCAGACTTACCACTGCCCCCCCAGCCTGCACGATGCCAGGTATTGGGCGGTGGTGACTCAGAATAACCCCTCTCCCACCCAGCTGGCATTGGCTCCCTCCAGTCTGCTGATAGACATGTCCTAGATGGGCTAAATGACCTTCTGAGGTGTACAGGGTGAATTCCTCCAAAGGCTGAACTCCAACAAGGTATTTTTGGAATTCTGGAATTTCTCAGAAACTACTCCAAAATGGCAGTCAGCAGGTGTCAGGGCTGATTTTTGTGTAGTGGGTCTGCCACACACCATCAGCCTAAGAGCTGATCTTAAGAGAGGAATCTATCTTCAGGTGAAGAGGAAGCAGGATCCCAGTGGGCACCTCTTCTGGAGGGCAAGGACCAATGTATGAGTGTAACTCAAATGTCACGTGTTTAGTTTTTATATGTGTGTACATAATTATATATATAGATAGACTTGTGTATACACCTTCCACAGACACATCCTCACACAGAGATACATGTGATCAATGTATATTCTTGTCTTTCCTGCTCTCAAGTTGGAACTTGCATTGTGATAAAAGTTTTGGAAATTCAAAAGTACTGCGACGTGTTGAAATAATATTCAATATTGTCAAATAATCTGTGATTGTCTTGCCATCAATAAAAATAATGCATAGATGTGTTAAAACTACAGGCAAAAATAGCCCAAGGGAATATCTCCACCACCTCTCTATGTACTTACATTCAGGGGGCACGTGCCTGCGTGGGCCAAGGTTTCCCTACTTCCCCGCCATGGGCACACCCCCAAGTGGTGCTTGTTGGAAGAGTGCTTTCTTACCTTGTGAGAATCTATGGGAGTCTACATTACAGCATCTGGCCTGGCTGGCAGTGAGGACAGTCACTTTGGGCCTCTAGGACAGCTCCGTTGACAGGGATTTGCACTGGGTCTTGGTGAATGAATATATGGTGGGTTTTAGTTTTCTTGGCACTCAAGGGTAGCTTTACTTAAAATATCCTATAAAACAAAGTAGATACTCAGTTCTCTTCTCATGTGCACACAATCCAAGGCACCATGATGTTTCCCATCATGACACAGAGGAGCAGATGGCATAGAGAATGGCAGATACCATTTGGATTGACATGACCTCAGGGAGTCCTGCTTTTCCTAGACTGCACACAACGTCCTCTCTTGAGTTCAGGCTTTTCCCTGAGCCTGTGGCCTCTGAAGGTAAGGGCAATTGTCCCTTCTCATCCTCCCACCCCAGTGGGCCTTGCCATTCCATGACCCAGTCATTCTCAACCTGATGCCACCCTGCTCTCCCTAGGGTCTGTAATGGTAACCAGACCTCTTTCACAGAAATGGGTTGGCTCCTTGGCTATCATCTTGAGTCGGTGCCATTACTATCCATTTGCTTGAGGGAGGATCTTGTCTCAGAATTAAGGTTTAACAATAAATGGCCAGGTCCTCTTGAAGATGATGTCATGAACTTGCTTTGAAATCCGCAGTGAGACTCCACATCTTTGCTGAATCAACACTGGTTAGCAGAGGACGAAGCCTAGGGTTCCTTTTAGGACATGATCTCAGTTTAGTCATCAGCTCCTCTCCCCAAAGCCTAGAGCTGACCTGGCATTTGGGCAGGAGCCTCTTCTTTTAGCCCACTTTCTCTTTAGGGGACTCAAAGAAAAGTTGTCAGTAAAGCGCCTATTCCACACCAAAACAAGGCATCAGAAAAGTCAAGATCAAAAAAAGCAGATGGCTTATTTACAAAGGCACGTATGCACCAGCAGGAAGGCGGGACCTCAGTATCTGGAGCACTGTGTGCAGTTGTGTGATCCCAGGTTAAAATCTGCTTGGTGGCTAGAGGCCTTCTGCCATCACTATCCCCACTGTTTCTGTCACCATACTGCAGTGTTCCCAGGCCCAAGGAAAGCAATGGATAGGTAAGTTCTAGTGTCTCAGGAAACAGAAACAAGAATTGAAAGTGGTAGCCAAGTGCAGACATATCTAGGGTGCAGCGTCTCTATTATCCAGTGGCTAACCAGTGCCAGGAGCCCCTATCTTCAAGTAACAGATGTGACAAAGGAATGCCACCGCTGGCTTTGGTGTCCTACAGATAGAGCAGCCTCATTCCTTCACAGATGAAAGCAGGTGAGGATGTCAGGACCGGAGACCAGGTCACTGAGGACTGCAAATAGTCAGAGCCATGTGAGGGGCAGCTGAACAGATGTATGTGTGTGCACTGACTAGAGTGTTGTGTGCTAGTTTCCAAACTACCTCTCCCCAAAGAATGTGAGGCACCGTCACCTTGCCACAGCAGCATAAGGCAGAGATCCCATAACCCTTCCTGTTCTGCAGGCGGAGAATAAGACCAAGAGGGTGACTTGATCACCCAGCAAGTCAGGATGATCTGAACCAAGGTGTTGCCATTCTTTATCCATCACCAACCTGTGTGTGTCCCTCAGGCCATCTCTGCTTTGTGGTTAGGATGTAAGATTCTTCCCAGTGTATCTCAGTGAGATAGGAGAAAATACAGATATTATTTGGGGTCCCCAAGTCTACTTAGATCATCTGGGGTGACCACAGACATCAGGGCACCCTTTGAATTTCTGCTTGACATCAACTATTTTGGTATTCCCGAGTCTTGAGACCTCAGTGTGCAGCCTCCCTGGACTCCAGACCTTCCCATTAGGGTATGGTTTATCAACAAAACCTGGCAGTGGGGCTTTGGCTGTTTCCTTCATGAGGTGGGAAATCTCCACAGCGTCGAAGGCCAGCCTACATCTTGTGGTGTATGTTGACTCCCCAGCTCACTTTCCCCTCTCCCCTCCCTTTAAAGCGATCTGCTGTGAGGAGCACAGAGGGTGGCCTTTCCATCTGTTACGGGCTCAGAAGGCATAGCGGCCATATTGACTTTACATTAAACTGTGTAAAATGTGGAAAAGACTCAGCATGTTGGTCAAACAATAAACTGTCCTAATTCTCAACACAAACCTCTTGTCTAATGTTTCTAAGGGGGGGGGGGGGCAGGGCTCAAAAACAGATCCTCAACTGCACGCTCCCGAAAGCCCTCTTCTGTCCTGGTGTCTTTCTCCTGCTCACTTGGGCTCTACACCAACTCTGAAGGGGTAGGGTGGGACACTGGGGAGATTACACCCACACAATCCCACAATCTTGTCTGCCTAAAGGCAGATGGAAAGGGAGGTTCCAGGCAGAGCGGAGACTCAGGTGTGGCTTTTTTCATCATTCAGCTCTCTAACTGCCTGGGTTAGGGATTATGGGGGGTGGTGGTGTAGGGAATGGAGCTCCTACCCTGACTTCCAGAGAACCATTCGGAGACAAGAACTTAAGGGTGATGATTCAACCTGCTAAATAGCATTCCTAACTCACCCTACACCAGCCAGGCGACAATCCTGCAAGGCCCCTCAAGTCTGTCATCTCCAGACAAAAAAGTGCCCTAAAAACCCGTTTAGTTCTGGGACCAATTCCAAAGAATTAAAAGCAGAAATGAGGCACAGAATCGCCATAGCCTGAGAATGCTGGAAATCTCTTCAAGTCCAGCTTCACCAGAGCCTTTCCCTTTAAAGGTTCTGGAACATCCTCCAATCTCTCAAGGAAGCCATCTCTCATTAGAATAGATGTGCCTCCCCACTAAGCCTTACTTTTTCTGGTTTCCAGTTTTGAAGTGTGAGGTGGAACGGTGCAGGGAGGTCAAGGGGCAGAGGCTGACCACCAATGAGGCTTGCATGGGCCAGAGAAAAGCTATTCCGTGACAAGCAGTCCTCCCAGGGTGACGGTGTTCAGGGCAACGTGACTTCACACAGCAAAGGGAGTGAGCGCTCTCCCTGGGTATGGCATTGCCACTCACAGCTGCCCAGCTGTCCCTGCCTTTGCCACGCTTAGGAAGCTCTGCTGGGATTCCCTCAACATGAATGTGATGACAGAGCTGTGTGAATGTCCTGCCTGAGCGCACAGCGTGGCATCCAGGGATGCTCAGAGAGGTCACCATATGCTACACTCAGATATTTTTAGAAAGCTCAAACAATGTTCAAGTCAACAGAACCTAGCCAAGTGCATCACTCTTGGCAGACCATATGGGCACTGAGAAGAAGTGGCAGGCCCCAGGGATGCTCTAGCTTTCGTTGATCAGGAGCTAGGGCCCACAGTAATGGTGGAAGAGAAGCCTCCAAGGCCTGGGCTTGAATGAAGACCCTGAATAAAGAACTGCAGCCAGTGGCAAGACCCCTCTAGTCTGTGGGTGTGCTCCATAACCACTGAAGATTCACTCCAGAAGCGGGCCTGTTTACCAATGGAGTGCCCAGGGCTTGCTCACAGCAACTGCCCTCCTTGCAGCTTTCCCTCAGCTGGACACAGGAGGGCACCTGCATCAGGTGCCCACATACAAGGCGGCTCAGACACCTCCAGTTCCTAAGGTGTTTCGAGCCTTACAGTCAGTCTGTCCCTGTAACCTGACAGTACTTTCTACTCTGGTCACATCTGCCTCCCATCTTATGGAAAAAAAAAAAAAGGGCCTGCTTTGGTTGGATGGCTTCAGAGGATACCACCTGAGTAGAGAACGCTCTCGCCTTCCACCCCAGCCCTTCCCAGCTGGACGTGGTGCCATGCCTGCATATTCCAACTATTCGGGAGGCTGAAGCAGAAGGACCACAAGTTGAAGGCCTGCCTAGGCAGCTTAGTAAGACCCTGTCCATGTGAGGTAAGGACAGGAGAGTTGGCACCTGTGTACCCTGTGATCGCTGGGCTCAGGTAACTTGGAGTTAGGCCTGAACCCCACACATGCTTCCATCTGTTGTCACTGTTTCACTTTGAGCTGGACAGGTTGGTTTATTTATCAAGGAATGTATTACTCACTTAAAAAAGCAATAAAAACCCAAATGTTTAAGAAGACAGCAAAAAACATCACTTTGAAAAGGCAATCTTTTTTTAAAGCATGAACGAATATGCACTTCAAAAATCTACAGAAAACTTTTCACTTGTATTTGTTCCACAACATTCTAGCTAAGAGTACAAAACAGGAATAACCTGAGCAGCACATGAACAAAGCCCAGGAACCCTCGGCCATAGAGAAAGCAGAGCAGTGTTTAAGTCTTCCTGTAATCTCTAGTATGACCACTAGAACACGTGAGACCCTTGGCATTTAGAGATCTGGCATCTACGACTCCATCCTCTGGGAAAGACTGATGAGATTTTAAAACCAAAATGCTGAGGCTGGAGTATGACAAGTCACTGAGCTGACCGAGAACATACCCACTGCCCACTCAGCCTTGCAGTCTTCATGTGGGGCAACGACCACAACTGCATCTGCAAAGCTGGGAACACAGAGGACTAGACAGTGCACAGTCCGTGAATGTCAGAGGTGACTGGAAATCAGCTAGTTTCATACACAGGCAGGTCTGTTTCCAAGAAAAAGGAACCAAAGCACAGAGGCAGAGGATAAGAGTTTTCAGATAACCAGAGTCTCATGATAATGTCCTCTCTATGTGAACTGTGATGTCACATAGACCTCAATCTAAATCAAGAACACACTAAAGGGAAGTTACACACACCTTAACAGAGGGAAGATGAGCCAAACAGAGGTGACTCCTTTGAACGGGAGAAATACGGGAGAACTAAATTTAAACAAAAAATCTAAGCTGGTGCCAACAGTAATTTGTTTCCAAAATAAAGAAAATTTTCTAACCACATCTTGTGCCCCTTCTTTATCAATGCCAGACTACCCTTTCTCCAAAACTGCCAGTCACCCACAGACAACCATGGCTGTGCTTCAGATATACGCTCAGGCGATTTTCGCCAGCCATTTCTCCAAGTCCTGGATGTCAGCAGAGCCAGTGTCTCCTCTTCCGCCCTTGGCACTGCACTCAAGGAACTCCACTTTGAGGGGCAACTGTGAGAATTCAAACTCTTTGCCTTTCTTTCCCAGCTGAACAGGGACGGTGCTGGAATTATCCAGCGTGCTGGGGGCAGCGGAACGCGTAACTCGTAAGGTGTTGCTGTAGGAGGAGAAGAAAACAAGTCAGCAACAAAACTTTACACAGCAATTAAATCACACTTCTAAATATGTCAGCACTCATTTAAGACTAGAATAATCATGAACCTGTAAATTATGCTATTCAGGTTACTGAACAATCCTTTGCATTTGCAAGATGGAGCTCCAATTTCTCACCTAGGTGACACCAGGTCAGTAGTGGACCCAGGTCATAGCAACTTTCTCTCAGCCAAGGCCCTCTTCTGTTAGAATCTCCTGATGCCATTTTAAATTACAGTTTAAAATTCATGCTATAAGTGTTATAAAAACTTAATTTATGAAAGCTAAGCACGGGTAGACAGGGTATTTATTTTACCTTGAGTCTATTTGGATATGGAACTTATAAATCCACAAACTCTAGACTCTTATATCTAATTTGACAAAATTAACTGCTCTCCAATCTCTTCATTTGCAAAAACCTTCTCCACTAAGTCACCTTACTGCCACCTGCTGGCCCTGACAAAACAGCGCATGAACAATACATTTGCTAACTCCTCCCTTTCTGCTCCCAGAAGCAGAGGAATGCTTGCCAGACCAACTAACTTTCCTACAAGGGAAAACATTTCTTGGTTCTATAAGGTTGCTTAAAAGTTAATGAAGCCCAAAGGCAAAACTAAATAATACGTTATTTAAGAACAAAAACAGAATAAAAATAGTTCAAAAAACAGATAAATTGTTAAGAACATGAAGAGACACCCTACAGAATGGGAGAGAATCTCTGCCACCTGTTCCTCAGGGCATATAAAGAACTCAAAAAACTTAACTCTAAAAAAAAAAAAAGAAGAAAGAAAGAAAGAAAACCCCAATTGAATAAATGGGAAAGACTAATCATACACTGGTCAAAAGAAGAAATTACAGTTGGCCAACAAATATATGAAAAAGTGTTTAACATCTCTAGCAATCAGGAAAATGCAAAACAAAACTACATTAAGATTTCATCTCACTCCAGTCAGAATGGCAATTATCAAGAATTCAAATAATAATAAGTGTTGGCAAGGGATGTGGGGAAAAGGTACACTCATACTTTGCTGGTGGAACTGCAAATTGGTGCAACCACTCTGGAAAGCAGTATGGAGATTTCTCAAAAAACTAGTAAGAGTGGAATTACCAGATGACCCAGCTATCCCACGCCTCAGTATATATACAAAAGATCTAAAATCAGCATATTCTAGTGACGCAGCCACATCAATGTTTAGCAGCACAATTAACAATACCCAAGCTATGTCCAACCTTCAACAGATGAATGGATAAAGAAATGTGGTACATATACACAATGGAGTATGACTCAGCCATAAAGAAGAATGAAATCATGGCATTTGCTGATAAATGCATGGAACTGGACACCATAATGCTAAGTGAAACAAGCCACATTCAGAAAGCCAAAGGTCAAATATTTTTTCTGATATGTGGAAATTAGTCCAAAATAGGAAGGAAAAAGAGAAAGAATGGGAAAGGGAAAAAAGAAGGAGGGGAGTCTGTCAAAAAAGCAGGAAGACCAACAGGCTAAATGAATGGAACTAAGGGGGAAGGAAAAGAGTCGGATAAGAGAAAAAGAGGAATCAATCTAACCTAACTTTCCTATGTTCATACAGGAATACACCTCAGTGAATCTCATATCATCTATATCCACAAGATACTAACCAAAAAGAAAAAAAGATCTGAAAGTAAACAGCACACAGATCAGTAGAGCAGAGAAAAAGGAACAGGGAGACGGGGGACAGGAGAAATACTGAGGACTGAATTTGAGCAAATTATATCCCATGCTTTTAAAATTATGTCAACATGAATCCTACTGTTATATATAACCCAAAAAAGAAACAATAAAAAATGTAAAAAACTGCTACAAAAAAACTTAGGATATCATTTACCTTCTGAGGGAAAGCTTTTGGGAAGGAACACACAGCCAGCTAGGCCTTTTAGGCTTAGTGGTGAGTACATAGTATCCATCTTATAATCTTCAAATTTAATATATGCACCTTATATACTCTTATATGTATACCATGTTATAACAATTTTTAAGAAAAAAAGAGCAAAACATTATGTGTAACCAGCTTTTGCCACAGGGTTATAAAAAATAACCCTTGTAATTCAAAACTTTAAATTCCTTCAAAACAGACAGGGCCTAATTCTCAAAAATAAAAAATTAAATTAAAATTAGGTTTCTAATTTAACTAATGTTAACCTTTATGACTTTTCAACATTTTACTTCACTGTTTATAACACAGTGTTTAGTTCTGTACTGTTTTCCTCTAACCCTACTGTAAAAAGCAAATAACCAAAGAAAAACCTGTTTTAAATATGGGTAAACTTGGGACTGCACTGTCAAAAAAAAAGTGGGGGGGAGGGCAAAAAGAACCCTGAAACACAAATAATATTATAATAGCTTTTGTTCTCCCAAAATGATTCCCCACAAATGCAACACAATCTTAGAAACCAAATTATCTAACTGTTCCCATGTCCCTAGCCTAAGGAAAGTACTGTTTATGGCCTCAAGAGAGAGAGCACTGAGACAGACACACAATTTCAGAAGGGTAGGATCCACAGAGAGCAGCACAGGTCAGGCCAGCAAGAGCCAGAAATTAAACATTTGGGGCTTTGTGAGCCGTATTTGGTCTCTGTTGTGTATTTTTCTTTTTTTAAACTGCCCTTTAAAAATGTCAAACTACTCAGCTTGCAGGCCCTGGGCAGGAGTCTGCTACTCCTGAAGCTGACTAAATTCTGAGTACGCCTGATCTGATGAGGAAAAACTGTATAAACTGTATAAATTCAACTTTGAGAACATTTTTCCCCATCATGATCTACTTCTTTATTCATTTAACAAGCATCAAATGGTGCATGTAGCTTTTAAGCAGGGTAAATAATATTGTCAAGTAGCATGAAAACAATACAAGAAGCTACAAAATGCTACCCTTGATTTTTATATTCCTCATTCTGTCAACAATAATTTCCAGTGGCTTTAAAACTGTTTTCCTTCTTTTTTCCTGATCCTTGGTTTTTGTCTGTTTTTATCTTATTATTTTTTTACATGCACCTTTAAACACAGTTTTACTGTGTGGTGAACAAACACTTCCATTTTCTGAAATAACACTGATCTCAATTGGTGTGTACAATTTTTTAGTTTCTAAGATCTTTCATATCAATTATGAGTCAGTAGCGGTGGTAAAACAAATTGAGCAAACGGTTTCAATAAATCTTCTCTACATGAAATTGAAAAAGCCAAATTACATTCTACTGTCATGTACAGCTAAAAAGAACAAAATTTTAAAATTAAAAAAAAATTAAATAACCTAAAAATATCCCATTAATGCTTTTAACAATTCCTTTGGTGATTCTAAAAATTATTTAATAAGTACATCTCACACTAATATTCAGACAATAATTGTGATCATCACTGATAACCAGACAAAAGAAATATGAACATGCTGTTTTAAGCCTATATATATGTGAATGTGTTTAACCAACAGGCTTTATTCACACTTACAGTTCTTTCTCAAGCTGTTGCTGAATTAATTTTGCTGATTTTGCCATTGCAATATCTGTAAAGTAAAAACACTGTTGTAGATTAAACCAGAATGTGAACCAGCAAGTTTCTTCTCACTTCTTTTCAAAAAGAGCTTTTATCACTAATTCTTTCTCTATCAAAGTAAACATTAGATTTGCACATATGGATTTCCCAAAGTAATGCTTACAAACATGTTATGTTGATGACCCTAACATGGACTTAAGTTTTCCATACCTTACAGACCTTTCAATTCAATACGTATGAGTCCAGTCAGTTTAACATAAAAAAAAAAAAAAAAACACCTTACCAGTTCTCTGACTCAACCAAGAACTTTCACTCCAATAGACAAAACCCTACTTGTCACTTAAAAATAAACTCAGCATGCTTTCAGCTGATACTAATGATGTGAAAGCATCCTTCACACTACAGGGATGCTTGGTGTGGCCACAAACCCCAAATAAACATTAACTGCTCTCTACATGCTAAGTAAGAGAAATCAAAAGAAGTCAGGTAATGATGCTAATAAATACATCTCTCGTTAAGTATCATAATCTAACCACTTCTGAGAAATGCTTTAAGTTCTTCACAGAACTTTAAGAAACAGATCAGTGAAAGGAAGACTAGTTTATCTTATTTTATTGGTAGCAGAACTGAAGGGCAGTTTAACTGGGCTTTTAATGGTTTTTAATGGTTACCAGTTTAAAGGAAAATCTTGTAAACTCCCATTGATAAAATTTGCTGAATGATAAACTTATTTGGAAGGAGAGACTCCAACCTCTCCCTCCAAAATAGTGCAACTGACATGACACAACTGACATGACACATCGAAATCTGACAAACTTAATTTGGTAAAGTAAAATAATTTATAATCTCAAAAAAAAGAAAAAAAACCTATATCCCAAAAAAATAGGTAACAATTCCTCTGTTGTGGACCCTTAGGAAAGCCTGGTAACAAAATGAGTGAAAAGATGGGAGTAGAAATAAATTTTAAGTTTTAACCTCAGAAAACCTGAAACGCAATCACCATTTGACCCAGTTATCCCACTCCTCAGTTTATACCTAAAGGACTTAAAATTAGCATACTGTAATGACATGGCCACATTAATGTTCACAGCAGCTCAATTCACAATAGTTAAACTATGAAACCAACCTAGGTACCCATCAACAGATGAATGTATAAAGAAAATGTGGTATATACACAATGGAATATTACTCAGCCATAAAGAATGAAATTATGGCATTCCTAGCAAATGGATAGAACCAGGGGCTATCATGCTAAGTAAAATAAGCCAATCCCCCAAAATCCAAAGGCTGAATGTTCTCTTGACATGCGGATGCTGACTCACAATGGGGGGAGGGGAATGGGAAAGACAGTAGAATGAATCAGATATAACTTTCCTATGTTCATATATGAATACACAACCCGTGTAACTCTACATCATGTACAACCATAAGAATTGGAAGTTATACTCCATGTATATATGTCAAAATACACTCTACTGTCATGTAAAACTAAAAAAACCCAAATTTTAAAAATTAAAAAAAAAAAAAAAAAAATCCTTCCACTTGTAGTTCACGACAACTGTCTCCAAACCTCAATAATGACAACTGTGGACAACTGAACTAATTCTTAGTAGTGATCTCAGAAAAATCTTAATTATTATGGTAGAAAACACAATGGCACCTTGCTTGTTGCAGGCTATCAAGAATGATGGCGTGTTCTTCAGACTCATACTATCAATGAGGACTTGATACAGAAACTCGGCCACATCCTTCACCTCTCGCTGGAATGCTGCGCTGTCCACAACAAACACAACAGCCCTAGAGGGAAAAAAAAGAAAAACTCACACATGAGCCTGCATCAGTGCACCATGATCCTGAAAATTCTAGCCTTAATTTCTTCAGATTGGTGAATCACACACTAGAGAAACATATGCAGGCCTGTGTAGAGTTAATCACACAACACTAATCTTCATTTAACAAAAACTAGTACTGAATGATACTGTGGGTCAATGCCTTAAGCTGAGCAGAGACTGAGGAATGATGTCCACCCTCAGAGACCAAGAAATCACTCAGAGCTCTATGATAAATGCCAGGACAGAACTATGCCCATGGTGTAACTGGAACAAAGAGGTGATCATTTCAATAAGACAAGGTCAAAGACAAGGAGGATGGAGTAGTTGAGCTGAATTTTAACTAGATAAAATGTCCAGAACATAGTATATTGAAGGCACAAACAAGGGAAACACATACATTAAAGAAGTCAAGGCAAGCTGGTACATAGGGAGATGGAGAACGACACACGACCAGGTCACAGAGCAAAGAGTGTGACACATCAACCTATGAAGTTTACGTTTTTCTGTCTTGCACAGACTACTGGTACCTAAATGACAGAAATCGTAGAAGGCAAATGAACTAGAAGAGCATGACCAGGGAGGGCCTGACTTAAGGCAGCAGCAGTGAAAATCTTCATGTGCCACAAACAAAGCTATATCAGAGTTAAAGCACAACAGCCCAGGGAAACTACAGACGATGGTCTAAATGCCCAGTGGGGCAGGAGACATGCAATGGCTGACATGCACTGGGGAGCTGGAACCAAACCCGCTGCACGAAGCCTACAACTTAAAAGCAGTCTACTAGAGGCCCAGGGTTGGAAAATAATACCAAAAGAAATTGAAAAACCAGGCCTCCAGGTATGGAGTGTGAATTTACACTCTCCCCAGGTGCAAGATTCCTAAGTAGAAAGATTTACATAAAAACTGGGCCATATTCTAAACCTCTCTGGTCCCAACAGATAGAAATATGTAACTCCTCGAATGAGGCTTTCATATACTAAAGTATATCAATCACAACAACAATAATGCATCCCCTTGAAGGGTTCTGGATCAAATATTACAAACCACAGAAGAAAATAAACAGTCATGCCAGAGAAAAACAAGCACCCCCAAATTAGAGAAAATGAAGCAATCTACAAAACACATGGTTAAAATTATTTAAGCGCACAATACTAGGAATTATAAGAAGAAGAAACAGGCGATTTTTTGGGAAAAAAAATTTAAAGACCATACGTAGTAAATGAAATTAAAAACTCAATGAAAAAGTTAAGCAGAGATTATTCTTAGCTAAAACAAAATGCAGTAAACTAGAAAGCAAATTTGAGAGTATCACACAATATGCAAAGTAGAAAAATTTAGAAGATACAAGAAACAAGAAGGGCAGAAATACTAAGGTTCAATTGTGCAAATGAGTTACAAGATGTGAGAACAGAGAATGGAGAAACAGCACTAGCCTGAAGAGATTATGAGAATTTCTAAGAACTGAAGACAGATATGAATCTCTGGTCTGGGACAGCACATTTAAATTCCAAACATGACAAAGCTAATCCACCCCTTGACAGAAGGCAGACCAGACAGATTTCCTAGAAAAATAACAATGAGACTGCAGCAGCAGACACAGAAGTCAGCAGTCATGCCTTCCATGTCACCATGGAAACAACTACCACCCAGGACTTTATACTCAGCTAAAATCACCATTCTAATACCCAATAAAGATAGCTTCAAATGAACAAAAGATGAGAAATTTTACTACTCACTCACTCTCTGGAAATATTTCTAAAACTGAGAGGAAAAACAGATCCTAAAAGAAAAGAGCAGAGGGGCTGGGGATGTGGCTCAAGCGGTAGCGCGCTCGCCTGGCATGCGTGCGGCCCGGGTTCAATCCTCAGCACCACATACAAACAAAGATGTTGTGTCCGCCAAATACTAAAAAATAAATATTAAAAAAATTCTAAAAAAAAAAAAAGAAAAGAGCAGAATGCCAGAATTTGTCGAAAGAAATCATAAGAATCCAGGTATGTCTCAGTAATCATTGAATATAAGGGCAAAAATCAGCAATCATTGGAGGTGAAAAAGAATGATGTGAGGAAGAGCAGAGTTAAAGCATTCGAGCTTTAGGAAAAAAGAACTAGTATTATTGATTTTATGAGATGTTGTGCAACGTTTAAAAGGAGGGACAAGGGGCTGCTGGTGTTGTGGCTCACCTAGCATGCATGAGGCACTGGGTTTGATCCTCAGCACCACATAAATGTAAAATAAAGATATTGTGTTCACCTAAAACTAAAAAATAAATATTAAAAAGGAAGGGGGGCGGGCAAGTGGAGAACCACAAAGAGTAGAAATAACATATTTCACAAGTAAAGGGGAAAAATAGAAATTAAGGAAATTTGACTTGTAATAAAAGGCACATAATAATCTTTAATATGCATTTATTATGATTAAGAGTTCTTTGAACTCAGTTTTATCTTCTTTTTCTTTTTTCATGGGGACTGAATCCAGGAGCACTTAACCACTAAGCCACATCTCCAGCTCTTTTTTATTTTTATTTTGAGATGGGGTCTCACTGACTTGCTTGGGGCTTCTCTGAGTTGCTGAGGTTGGCTTTGAACTTGCGATCCTCCTGCCTCAGCTGAGATTACAGGTGTGCACCACTACCCCATGTTTGTTCTATTTACCTATAATACTTGAGTCACAGAGTAATTATACTGCAAATTATAAAATATTTATAACTGACAACATAAAAACAAAAAAATTCAATGGTAAATTAATACCCAATTCTAGATCTGTCTAAATTGTCTGAAGAATTAAAAAAAAATCACATTCTCTTATGAAACAAACTGCTCATCATCACCATCTTGTGGGTAAGGAAACAATTTCAAAATCTAAGTCCACATGTGTTCAATAAAAAGGAAAGAACCAACTCATTCCTCAAAACTAAGATGCCATCAATTCAAAGAAACATTTCAGGAACCACTAAGAGGAGAAAATACTGCCAGTTAAACTATCACACCTGGGATAACTGCAACTGTAAGATGCCTTTAAAATTCAGAGACATTAAAATGTCTTCAAATCATTGAAATGTGTCAGACTAATTTTCCTCTCCAGTTCTTATCAATGTTAGATATACACATGAAGAGAACACTTGCAAATGCAGCATAAGAATTTTAGTAAAGAATTTAAGGGTTAATAACATGAGGGCAGACACTGAAAGAATTATGAAAATATTGTTCTTGAAATAAAGTTACACATAATGTTGGAGTTTAATAATTTCTGGGACCCAACAGAGCTTTAAAATTTTTTCCTATATATTAATAATCCTGTATGTCACTGAATTCATCTTCAGAGTATATTTTAATAATAATGAGGGAACACTTCCCAAACACTCTGAGAAATATTCCTGAAGCATTATCCCATACAATCTTCACAATCCTAGCAAAGGTGGGCTTGCAACCCAGAAGTGGCTCACTCTAAGCTCCATGTTCTTTCTACTGCAGGACAGTGTGCTGCCTCCAGAATCCCACCAGAGCAAAACACCAGTCCCACATGTGCAGACTTGATACACAGTACCAACTTCAACAAGCCCACTTCATTTCTTTCTACTTACCTGGCTGAAGACTTAAACCGCTCCAAGAACTGAAGCCTTAAGCTCTCATGTCCAGGGAGGTCAATCAAGGTCAAGCTGTTGCCCTGAGGATGGCAACAATAATATTGAATTAATGTTTCCATCTAGATCCATGTGCACATCAGGATCAAATTAAAGGCATATAATACTGGAGTCTAGTTAATTAATTAATACAACAAGTGTTACTCTAATAAATAAATCAAACAAATTTTCATGGAACATTTTCAAATAAAACACCAGCCCAGGGATGGGGAATGTATTCATTGGCAGACTGCTTACTTAGCATGCATGAGGCCCTGGGCTGAATCCCCAACACCAAACTCCCCCCACAAAAATAAAACACTGGTCAAAGTTCTGGGGATATAACAGTGAACAAAGATGTGGCTCCCAGTCTAACATTAAGCATGATGTAAAATTACATATAAAGTAACAATTTTGATAAATGTTGTTAGGTTTCGTAAGAAACCTGACTGAGGGAGTCAGGAATGTGTGGTCTATCTGAGGTTTAGGAGATACCAGTGTGAATAAAAGCAAAAACAATGTTAACAACTGTAATAAATATTCACAAGCTTATAATGCAAAAAAGAACTTAGAATTTATAACACATGTTGCCATTACTGGGATCCTTAATCATTATAACAAAGCATACTTTCATAGTTTCCACCCCTTAATTCTTAAATATGTGCTTACCAGATACCCATTTATTTGTTTCAAATCTGTCAAATTGTTTGCCAATTTTTGAACCCCTATTGACCAAGCACATTATGCACTAATACTAAGTCCTATTCACCATTCCAGGACTGCATCCTTGACCTTATGATCAATGTAAATGTGTCTGTGCTCAGTGACAAAACTCTTAGATGTGGCTTTAGTACAAGTATCAGAAGATGTGGCTTTAGTACAAGTATCAGACTCATCAATCATTTCTCGCATGTTTACCTCCAACCATGATCACGGTTCAATAGAAGGGAATCAGTATCATGTACAGATCTGACATAATTCCAGCTGGATTCATTATGATCTGTCAGAAAGACAAATAAAAATACCTACTAGCCTTTTCAAAATATTGGTAAGAATCTGGTGAACCCAGATTAGGATCTACTGCTCCATTTCAAAAATAGCACTGAACCACACAGCATTAGCAATTCAGAAGATTCATGACTAGGTACATTACTACCTAGAGAAAACTAAATCTAAACTTAAGGGAGTGGGAGCAGTGTTTGTGAAAAAAGGGGGGAATGTTCTATATTCTCAACAAAAATATAATACAAGCCACATGTAATCTTAAATTTTCTAGTAAATATTTAAAAAGTAAAATTTGTTATAATAAGTTATATAATCCAGTATATCAAAAATATTATTAATATGTACTAAGGAACCAAGACATTATTAATGATTGCTTACATTCCTTTTTTCACACTGGTTCTTCAAAGTCTGGTAAGTACTTGATACTTATAGGACCCCTCTATTTGGACTGGTCAAATTTCAGTGCTCTACAGTCACGCAGGGTCAGTAGCTACTGCACTGAGAGATACAGGTCTAACACACCCTCAAATAGCCCACTTTAAAAAATTCAGTACAGGACCCCAAAAATTAATGATCTCCTAAACCTGAAATTTCAAAATCCAAATCTTTGGAAATTTAAAAAGGTTTTAGTCAGAAAAATTGCCATCATTCAAATAAACAAAAATATCTCTAGATATTTAAATGGAGTCCCTGTACCTTTGCCTACAATGTTTAACTCTAGAGGCACCACAAAGGGGAAGTGGCTCTAGGGAAAAGAGCCCTAAGATCACAATTCTAAGTCACTATCCTTTTGTGCTTCCACTCTTCCAGTCAGTCACTTAGTCCTCATTCCACTCACTCACTACAACTCATTAAGTATCATAACTGGCTTGCCTGTCACTGTTTACATTCTAGAAAAGTCTTTCTCATGATTCTTTATGGGTATTTTTGAAAGTGCTCATATATACTTTTCAAGATATCCATTGCAACAGTTTGTAAAGGCATAAGATTCTAACCACAAACAAAACTAAATATTAGCAGTACTTTGATTACATCAAAATTTAATTATATGGTACAGCCACAGAGTAGAATACTATGCAGTTCATAAGTCAACTAGATAGTACTATGTGTTTAAATGTAGGAGAAAAAAGTGAAGTTCTATCAGTCATACTGTTAAATTAAAAAAATATGGACAAAAAAGTGTGTTAAGAAAAAATATAATTAAAGGATATATAGATACAACTGTATATGCATTGAACACTTAGAAGCTTACACACAAAAATAATAGCGGTTATTACTTCCAACAACAAGACTGGCTTGTGGGATTAGAAAAGGAAAAATTACTTTTCAATTTTTTTGTTCCGTGTACATGTATTACTTCTTTAAAACATAAAAGAAAAAGACTTAATGTCCATTCTTTTTTTTTAATATTTATTTTTTAGTTTTAGGTGGACACAATATCTTTATTTTACATTTATGTGGTTCTGAGGATCGAACCCAGTGCCTCATGCATGCTAGGTGAGCACTCTACTACTGAGCCATAACCCCAGCCCTAATGTCCATTCTTAAATAAGTAAAGTTAGAAAGAAGACAAAAAAAAAATTAAGAATAAAATGAGTCATAACATTACTGTACATAAGTGACTACAAAGGAGAGGTAGAAATGACTACATTGGCCAACAGATTATAAAGGGCAGAATTTGTCACATAATATATTTTTATATTCCCTATAAAAATAACTTTAAATGGTATCTACATCCTCAGACTAATTCATTCCAGTCAGATTGTCAGACTCTTTAACACTGCAGTCACATCTTACCCTGTTATTGTTGACTCTGTATATAGCAGAGCTGTCAGTAATGGAAGTCTGAGTGTCTCTGTAATGGCCTGTTAACAACTGTAAAAAATAAGATGGGAGAGATCAGAGTGAACATATTAAAAATAATAGCAAATCTAATGAGTAATAATAATGTTCTAGCCTGCCCAGGTTAAAGAGCAAATAAAATGAATGCTGCTTACAATAGCTGAAAAAGATTTTATTTTTTTTTAACCTGTAGAAAAATTGCAAACTTCCTCCCCCTCTCTTCAATAGGAGAAAAAAAAATATTTTCAAACCATAGTTAGTGGCCAAATTTACTTCCCTTTTGTAAACATTTTTAACCATCATAAATAATTTGAAATTATATTTCCTTAGTGGAAGGAAAACAAATTCTACTGTCCAAAGGAAGAATAAAAAGCAGAAAATCTGTCCTATTCTCATAGTAAAACACATACTCAGTTAAAAATACCAAAAACAGCAGGGTATGTTGGGGTACACCTATAATCCCAGGAACTCAGGAAGCTGAGGCAAGACGATCAAAAAATTGGAGGCCAGCCTTTGCAATTTAGCAAAGCCCTATGCAACTTAGTGTGACACTGTCTCAAAATAATAAAAAACATAAAAATAAAAATGCTGTATACATTAAAAATAAGTATTAGTGAAAAGAAACCTAACTAGCATAAACTATTAAAGAAGAATCATCCTTCAAAAAAATAACTTTGTCAAAGCTGGGCTGGTCACTTGGAAATGGTCATGTTAGGAGTATTTACACTACAGAAATCAGCAAATACCACAATTTAGAGCTTTGTTTACTGCTTCATAGGCTGTTTAGACTTAAGAAAGTGACAAAGGAAGGTTAAAATTAAAACCATGTTGTCTAGAGCCATTACATGTGGTTAGCACAAGACACCGAGAAAGTATTTCTCTAGTATTATCTGATTCATCAAAGAAGTTATTCATGTCATCGATGAATGAATAAAGTTTGACATACATTTTCATGGTTTCATTTTCCTCTTGTGAACACAAAAGTAACAACTAATATTCACATCATGTGTCAGATTTAATGACAATAAATTTATAGAGGAAAGAATCCGCAGACTGGCATGTAACTGCATGTGTCAAGTCATGGTACAAATACAACCACAGTTTGGCTACTGGGGCAAATCTTCCAAAATCCAAAAAATTCCAAAAAAAATTGAAACATTAAAAAAAAAAAAAAGTCTTTCACAGGCTCTCTGAAAGGTTTGTTACATGATAAATTATAACTTTTAAGTAGGTCAGGTTTATATGTCTTTAACGGCATCCTTAGCCATTTAACACTTATTAAAAAATCTTGTGATAAGAATTAAATATCAGCATCTGGTAAGGAGAAAAAAAAAGAAACAGGAATGGCTATAAAATTTTAGTTCATAGGATTTTCAAGAGTCTTTTTGTTTTCATAAAGTCTAGAATTCACTCCAAATTTGGCAGGATAAGTTTCTTTTGCCAATTAAAACATGAAATCACAGGAATACAGGGATGCCATAATATTAAGTTTAACAAAGGTATAAATCAAAGCACTTACCCTGACAAACAGCAATGTCTTCCCGGAATCACAAAGACCAACAAGGAGAACAGCTCTCTGACTGCTCTTTCTGCTCCAGATGAACTTCCAGAGCACTGTGGAACAGAGGGGAAAGTAATAATAAAACAAAGATATCTATGATAACCTGTGATTTACTTTGTTATTAGCACTATTTACGGTGGTTACTTAGGCACCCGCTGAGTGCCATCCACTATCAACTGTCAACTCTCTGTGTCTACACCTCTTCCCTGAGCGTGGATATCTCAAGGGGTATCTTATGACTTTTGTATTCCCAGAACCCCGCTCGCAAACATAGGATGTCCGCACTGGTCTTCAGACCCCGTGGGTCCCGGCGGTAAGTGATGGAAAGGGAGGGGACCGCGCGCCCAGGCTTAACAGGAGTGGAGTTAGGGAAACGCGTGTCCCAAGCACCAGGACTTCACTCCCGGGGTCGCCCGAGATCCCCCTTTAACGCAGGGCTGCGTTAGACAAGAGGGTGGGATGACAGACACGTTGAATCTCACATCTAAACTCCACTAAAACGCCCTCTCGGCTCCCGGGCCTGCCGAAGCATAGCGGAGGCCGGGACCCCGGCCACCCCGCACCCACCATAGTCACCCACCGCTTCTTTACCCAGCGTCAGCAGCACTACGAGGAGCGACACCAGTACTGACAACAACGTTGGGTCCCTCTGCTGCAGCTCCTGCCTCAAGGAGTCTAGGTAGGGCTGGAAGGTGCCCCCGGCACCGCCGGTATCTCCCATCCGCCGTGAATCCGCGGAAGCCATGGATGAGGCGCGTGCTCTCCGGTGCCGCAAAAGCGACGTGGCCCTATGCTCTGCGCAGGCGCGAGCAGCAGAGCTTCACGGGAGTGGTAGTTCCCGCTTTCGGGCCTGTGGGATGCCCGTGTGCCTGATGGGAGTTGTAGTTCGCTCATACACCCAGCTCCTCTACGAAGGCCAGAACCCTCATTCTTCGCCGCCTAAATGACTGTGGAAAGAGCAATGAAATGAATGGCTCTCGAAATTTCCACTTAGAATTTCTAGTCGGTCTCTACGTGAGGTGAGACGCATCTGAAGGATGAGTGAGCCGCTGCGGGCGCTTAAAGGGGCAAGAAAGCTCCATAAAGAAGAAAAGAAGTAGGAGCCGACGGCATGTGCAGGAAACACAGTAATTTAGTCCCCTACACTGTACACCTAGGCATGAGACTCAAATGACTGCACTAAGGGAAGCAGCCAGGAAAATCAATGCTAGGTAAGTCTAGGAAGGCATTCAGCGGTGCTCAGGAACTTAGAGTTTAGTCTCAATGCAATAAGAAGTTGCAGTTGAGGGTGACATAGTTAACTGTAGATCCCAAGTGGTTGGACTCCTACATACTACATGTTCAAACAAAGTAGGATTCACTCAATAAAAACAAACAATGGGGACTCTGGATCAAGAAAGGATGTTTAAAATGTGAGGGTTAAGAAAGTAAATAAATCACTTGATTATAAATTACCATCATCAATTACAAATATCAGATCTTGCCACATTCTAATTCTTTCTTATGGTCCTAACTCCTGCTCCATATCTACTTTCCAACACAAACATACCTTCCTAGCTTTACCTCTGTCACTCTTGCTAAAATGGCTATTCTAACCAACTTTTATGAATTTTGTAATTGATGATTCAGCATCAATTGCCAACAAGGTCAAACTAATGCTCAAAATTGTATTTCTCGCCATGGTCAGTTTTTCAAGGTTTTGCCTAAATCATATTGTTAACCATCCAAAGATCTTAACATCTTTCTTTCACTTCCTGCCTGATCAAAAATGCATCCTCTTAGCTACTCCCTCCAATACTAATACTGAGGAGAGAACTCCATACATACACACTTTGCTCCTTTATAATAACCATTGGTTCTTCTTTAGAAAAATCCATGAGTGGGTATTACCCAAAGAGGGATTGCTAGGTCGTATGGTAGTTCTCTTTTGAATTCTTTAATTTTCTTTCTTCCTATCATTTTTATAATGACTGTGCCAATCTTCATTTCAACCAAAAGTGTACAAGAGTTCCCATTCTTCATGCCCTAACTGGCACTTGTTATCTTTTGACTTTTTGATAATAGCCTTCTAGATGGGCATGAAGTGGTATCTCATAGTGGTTTTGTTAGCATTCCCTGATCATTAATGATGCTGAGCACATTTTCATATACCTGTTGGCAATTTTTCTTCTTTGGAGAAATGTCTATTAGGTTCTTTTGACCGTTTTTTTATTCAGACTATTTGTTTTTCTACTATTGAGTTGTATGACTTATACATTTTGGATATTAACTATCAGATACATGATTTGCAAATATATTTTCCCAGTCTACGCGCTGTCACTTCATTATGTTGATTGTTTTCTATGCTGTGCAGAAGTATTTCTGTTTGATATAGTCCCATTTATTTATTTTTTGCTTTTTCTGTTGTTGTTTGTTTGTTTGTTTTGTTTTTTGTGGTGCTGGGTATTGAACCTGGGGCCTTATGCATGCTAGGCAAGCCCTCTACCAACTGAGCTATATCCCTAGCCCTGTTTATTTTTTGCTTTTGTGCCCTGAGGTTTTGGTTTTATATCCAAAAAATGATCCCTAATGCAAATGTCCAGGAGCTTATCATACATTTTAATAGATGGAAGAGGTAACTGGTCCACTATCATTACTCTTTTCTCAGACTTATTCTTAACTGTCTCATGTTTATTTTTTAATTGAGCAGTACTATAATTTTCTTGAGTTAAAAAATTGCTTGTATATTGATTAAGGGAGAATTGGCATCTTTACAATACTGAGTCTTCCTATCCAAGGCACTATGTCTTTTTTGTATTATTTTTTACTGAGTATGGTTTAAATCACTTTTAAATGTAGTTTTCATGAGTTTAGTGATGCATTTTACTTGTTCTTACAAAACATTATTATTCTAACTCACTCTTATTTATGTAAGAGAAATTTATTTTGTATCTCAATTTTTCTTTCCGTTTTACTGAATTTTATTTTACTTTTTAAATTTATTTTTAATACATTATTATTTGTTTTATTGATTTTCTAGTATATAGTTCTCACTATAAATTTTGATGTTTCTTTAAATATTATATCTTATTAGGTTTCTTATGTAATTGGATTGGCCAGTAGCTCTAAAACACTGTGATCTAAGGTTGGTGGTAATCAATGTTTCTTTACCATAGGCACATGTTAGCTTTTGGATATATGTATAAAAGACCACTGCCCAGTAACATCTGCCTATCCTGTTTTAGTAATTAAGGATGGTGGAAGGGTGCCGAATTATTGCCATCTATTCTAGCTGGCGACCTATGCCGGGTTCGCAAATCCGACTACTCCAATAACTTAAGAAAATGGCAAAGAAAGCACACAAACACAAAGAAGTACCTTTTCAATAATCCAGGATGGCTCTCCGACCTTAGGGGTCCATGGAAAAAAAGAGAGAACCACTGGAATTCTTTATTCTTATACAGGGGACACACAAGGGGAGGTTCCATAGAACATTCTATCCCAAAAAGGGCAAAGGGGTAGGATTACAAAGGAACAGGTGAGTGTAACTCAACTCCACTGGGTGACACCTACTCCTGGAGCCTCCTCATTATCTGAGCATGAAGCCCAGGTTATTATGGGACACAATAATTGTTCAGTATCTCTTGCTCAGGACTTAAGGGTGTGTATTTCCAGAGCGACTCCTGACACTAAAAGTTGTTGTACTAGCCCAAATGCCTAAGAGTTCTGTTAGTCTATCAAAATTAGGTGTATTGACCTGTTACAACGAGACAGACCACATCCCAACAAAGGACAAGTTGAAATTATAGGATCTGGGGTGACGGTGGACTTTAGGTGACTTTTCAATAGGCTGAGGATTGATAGGTTCAGAGTGAATCAAGGCTGGTATAAAAAGGTTCACACCAGGTCTAGACTGCAAAGCACATCCAGAGTCCTTATTCCTGAGATTAAGAGAAGTGTGAAAGATTTTGTGCAGAAACCCCTTATCTGCAGTTCTGCATCTGAATGGAAAGTGAGGCTGTGGTAGGAGTTGGTAAAAGGGGCAAGTGGAGAGTTATTTAGAGGTTCAGAATCAACATAGACTTTGGATGTGGAATGGAGGAAAATGGTGAATGAGACTTGATACCTCTGTCTGCAGCATGAATGACTGAGTAAATGACAGTGTCTTCAGCCAATATACTAACAATAGTTAGTTTAGGGAAGCAACAGAAGGAAGAAGGACAGGATGATTCTCTTGTTTTTTGTTTTTGTTTTGTTTTATTTGTAATGCTGGGAATCAAACCTAGGGTTTCACACATGTTGGGCAAGCCCGCTATCACTGGGTTACACCTCTAGCCCAGATTTTGATTTGTTGGGTTTCTGCTCACTGTAGGACTCTACAATATAGATCCACTGGTAATAGGTGGAATCAGTGTGTTGGGGGACACTGGAGGCTGGGGTTACAATGACCAATATGGGTGCCCAAGAGTCATTAGCATTGCTTGAAGGAGAGCCTGGAAAGTGAGAGGAGCACTGGATCTAGAGAAGAACTCCAGGAAGATTCCCGCCCCCCCCCTCCCCAATTCCAAGGTAGATAGGATGAGTCTACAGTAAGACCACAAATGAACAGAGAGGTAGGAATCAAAGCAGAGGAGAGAGGTCATGTCCAAGAAGCTAAGGGAAAGAGTCCCAAGGAGGAAGGTCTGGTCAACTGTATCATGTGCAGGAAACAGGTTCAAGAATGAAATGACTGAGTTGGTTTAACAGTGGGAAGGTGGTGCTGACTTTCACCAGAGTAGCTTCAGGTAAGTGGGTGGAGCCAAAGACTGGTTTCTGTGTGTTCATTCAATAATAATAAATGACACAAGGAAAAATGAGCCTCCCTCTTAGAGGAAGCTGGGTGAGAAGGGAAGGAGACGGCAGAAACTGTCCAAGGGATGATTTTTAGCCAAAGATGTTTCAGAATCAGGTTAGAATCAGAACCTTGGCTATGTCAGATAGGATGCATTCAAAATATAAAAATAAATCCAGGCATATGGCACATGCCTATAATCCCAGCAGCTCGGAAGACGGAGGCAGGAGGATCTCAAGTTCAAAGCCAGCCTCAGCAACAGCAAGGCATTAAGCAACTCAGTGAGACACTGTCTCTAAATAAAATACAAAAAAGGGCTGGGGATGTGGCTCAATGGTTGAGTGCCCCTGAGTTCAATCCCTGGTGCCTAAAAAAATAAGTCCTCTATACTCGTTTCTATACTCACTGAACACTTGATCTTTGTAACTCACTCCCTATCCTTCCTGCCCCTTCCCTGGTAACACATATGTGCACATACATAGGAGCACATACATTTGATTCTATTATAATGAACACACAGACCCTTTTAGAAAATGTTCCTTCATGTGGTGGACCCAAGAGGTATGGTTATGGCACCACACAGAACTGCAGGGAAAATCTAGATGGGTCTTAAGCTCAGAAGAAGGGGTTCAGCTGCACACATAGACAGATAAAGAAATCCTTCTGGTGGAAATATTTGTAAAAAAAAATGAAGTTGTTGAAATATAAAATCAACAATAGTCTTTATTTTGTGACCTATGCATGTGACAACAGAGCTGTGAAGACAAACACGGTTGACACAAGCCCCTCAAGCTAGCGAGATCAGGGGAAGACCACGGGTCACCTGAGCTCCCGTCTCCATCCGAGGAGCAGCCCCACCTCTTGGATTTTAATATTTGTGGAAAGTGCAGGCTTCCAGGAGTCCTATGGAGCAGAGCAGAGAGATAGGAAATTCAGAATGTACTTATATTTCTTTATGAACCATTGAGTGAATAGACAGTTAAGTGTAGCACAGAGGCAGGTACTCAGACTGGTTGCCCTGCTCTTCTTGTGACATACTGGACCATTTCCCAAGTGCCCTTCCCCACTTGCCTGCACAGCACCTATGCCTCCCTCAGGGAAGGCACCACACCAAAGCTACAAAGGCTTTAACATGGTTTCCCTGCTGTATAGTATCCCCCTACCTTGTTTCTTATGGGCAGGGCTTACACACCTGAGTTCATGTGGGTGGGTCACCCTGGAAGTCTGCTCTCTGCCTGACCTCTTTAAGCAGGTGAGGAACTTACATAGTAAGAAGCATCTGCCAATTTCTGTGCTTGGGCTAGGGATGGAGGCAGAATACAGAGCCAGACAACCTCCCTTTAGAGGATACAGGTTAAGTAAATGTTAACCTGATTTTTGTAACCATGGCCCTGGATGACCACGTTGCTTACATTAGAATTATATGGGCCAATTTTTAAAGCGTAGTCATCCTGAAATAGCACAGACTTGCTGAATCAGTCTTTTTTTAGGGCCTGGAAATACACATTTTTCATCAGGACCAAGATTCACTTATTCACTTTCTATAGTTGAAGAATAACTACCCTATACCACATCTTATTCTCCCCATCTTCCAAATGCTTCCAAGTGATTGGGTTATTTCACAGATAGTTACACTGCAGAGGTGTGTTTTATTCTATCACAGTTCCTAGAACCTGTTCCAGATGAGTGGTATGTTTGGCAACTTTGTATTACCAGAACTTATCTCTAGAGCCTTACTGTCTGAAAGTACTTTCTGCAATGATGTTCTCTTTGCTGACCAATAGGGAGTCACTTGTGGCTACCAAGCAATTAAAATGTGGTTGGGTAAGACTAAGGAAATAATTTTTAAATTTAATTCAGTTTGGGGCTTGGGATGTAGCTCAGTGGTAGACTACTTGCCTAGAATGCACGAGGCCTTGAGTTCAATCCTCACTACCGTCAAAAAGAAAAGGGGGAGCCTAATTTAATTCAATATTAATTCATTGAAATTTAAATAGCCACATCTTGATACTGGCTACCATACTGAACAAGTCAACTCTAATAAAAAGTTTACTGAAGAGCAATGACATGTGCTCATACCCATTAACCTCCTCATTTTCTTAGAAGATGTCCAATAAGTTCACTATCTTAGTATCCTGGGCCTCTGTCCCCCTTACTACCTGCTCATACAGGCTGACCTATCATACGTTCTGGGCTTAGGTTATATTGTTCTCTTACTGTTTCATTTTTCCCATGGGACACATCCTGAGGGCCAGACTCCACTTCTCCTTTGCATCCACCACCCCAGGACCCACAACTGTGCTTTATTTGCAACTTTCTCTTGCTGTTCCTCCTACTCACTTGAGGTGGAGCATTTTCTCAGGTTTCCAACAGCTGTGACATACTCAGCCCCTAAGTACTTTTCATATGTGGTATCATCTGTAAGTCTGACCAAACATTTTGTGTCATCCCTGAACAGAAGGTCCTTGGTTTCCGATGAAAACAAACAGAACTTGTTCGAGCAGTCCGATACATGACTTCCAAACTCAGTCTGTCAAAAGACAGAAAATAACGTGAGGACCTGTGGCCCTGAGCAGCTGGGAACATGCATCAGAGGAGGTTCAAAGCTCTGAATCAGTCCTAGCAACAAAGGGAAGCTACAGATATGCCTTGGGAATTTCCACCTCCCTCATCCACCATTTATCCACTTGAAGTCCCAATTCCAGGATTTTATGCAAGTCCTCTGTAAGGGGCCTTGTCTAGCTTCTTCTGAGATGTCCCTCCTTCCACCCACCCACTCTTGCCTTCTCTGGTCTCTTCCCCTGCTTCATTGCCCAAGTCCCTTGGGGGCTGCTTATAGGAAATGAGAGGACAATAACATGTTCTTCAATGCCCAAGAAGTTGTTCAATATGACCCCTCCTAGAGGAGTAGTAGAGGTCATTGTTGAAAGTTCATGTTTGATTGCATTTCTAGTCTTATCTGGGGCCAACCATTTAACTTCTCCAGTCCTTCTAAGGCTATAAGTAAAATGATGACTATAAAAAGTTTAGAATTCCATATAGCACCTAGGGGATGGTCATTACATACTCAGTATTGTTTTCATGCACTTCTGAACATTAGGACTTTTCAAGATATGCTATCTTAATTTTCTTGAAAAAAGTACTGGAGACTCATCACCTAAGAGGAAGGTGATGTTTACTTATAGAGGGGTCTTCAGGATTAGAACACTCAAGCAGCCCCTCTCTTCTCTGAGAATGGCCCTGACATGGTTTTCCTCCCCATAGGGAAGGCTTGCTAAGCATAGAGGTCCTGTGCTCTTCACACTATTGAGCATCATGCCCAGTCTGCCTAAACAAGAGCAATAGAAATCTATTCTTCAAGACTTGAAGAGTCTTGCTAGGAAACAGGATCAATCTTCTTCACTTTTATAAAGGACAGATGTGGGGAAAAGAAGGGTACCCTAAGCAAGGCTAAGAGGAGCAGGAAGGCATATTCGTGGTCCTGAGGACACAAGGATCAGACAGGGACTTATTTCCAGTGATAGAGAGACAGAAATGCCAGTCCTGAGAGGTCCAGTTGTATAACTGCTTAGCTAGCATGTTTGGAGCACTTCCCATGGATCACACATTTTCCTAAACCCTTTGGATCTAACCGTTAATCCTCATATTAACTGAGAAGCAGGCATAAATATTGCTATTCCTGTTTTACAATGAAGAAACTGAGGCAGAGAGAGGATAAACCATATAACTAAGATGGCACAGCTAGGAAGCTACCAAACTGAGATTCTGGTCCATAATCCATGGCCTCTCAATTCTAGTTTTCAGAAAGAAAAGGCTTGAGCCAGGGTTGTACTTAGCTATGAACTCCCACAAACAATCTGTAACTATGTAGGAATTAAGGGCAGGAGACTCTGGCTGGTTCATACCACTTGGCTACGTAACACCTCGCGAACACATGCTGCCTTATCTTTCCGTGAGACTACAGCATGATTCGGGGCTCGGGCCAGGTGGCAGTTCTCAGCTTCAGACACAGGCTTCCTGGTACCATCAGGGCACAGCAACTCAAAGTCTTCCTCCTTCAGATTCTTAGCCCACTCATCAGGGTTCTTTCCTGGATAGAGAAAGAAAGTGGATCAGCCTGAGCTTATGGCCTTGGTCACTGGGAGGATGTTACTGACCACTGGGGTGGGGAGGATCTGGACCCTCTGGCCAGCAGAAATGCACATGCTGGGTTTACAGCAATGTGGAGAGGAAGGGACACTCAACTTGGTCTACAAGGTGATAGTCGGCTCACACCAGGACCTATTTATGACTACCCTCTTCTGATCTTCCCTCCCCAGCCAGGTGAGAAAGATGTGGTTCCAAAAAAAAAGTCCTCATTTTTATTAAATTCCAAAGCCTTCAATATTTCTTGCTCTAGCATAGGAAGAACATGATGTTCTGAGCCAGGTTTATCAAGATCTGTGCTATAAATGGCATCTCCAAACAGAAACTCTTCCCCAGGGGACACTTCTGCAATCTGCACCAGCATTTTCCATCCGACTCCCCTGTAACTTGTTCTAATTCACACATGCGTATGTGGTGCAGGTCCTGGCTTATCTCAGCCTCTTGCCTCAATCTTTCCTGTACTCTCTTTGAAACACACACACACACACACACACACACACACACACACACACACCATTCTCAAGGTTTCAGCTTCTTCTCCTGAGGTACTTCTCAAATGTGTTTTACCAACTTTTATTTCTCTTCCATAATATGGGATTGCAACCTTTTTAAATTTCATTCATTTTCATTTAATTTTCTTTGTTTCACTGAGCAAGTAATGCAAGAGATCATGCTCATGTGTTTTGGAATATATATACTGTAGCTCTAATCCTTTATATCACTTTGTTTCAATCCAATACTTGTTATATGTCTTTACCTCTACTGTGTCTATAAGATGTTACATATTTATAATTTTTCATTGCATTAGATCTTGTCAAATATAAGCCACTGACAAGCTGGTAGCTTCATCTGTGTCAGCATATGTTAATCAATTTCATTCTTTTTAACTACCATATCCTAGTCCTTAGTATGGACGTAGCATAGTAGTTGTTTTCTTTTTTTATACTGGCGATTGAACCTAGGGGTACTTAACCACTAAGCCACATCCCCAGCCCTATTTATATTTTATTTAGAGTCAGGGTCTCGCTATGTTGGTGAAGATGGCTTTGAATGCATTAGCTTCCTGCCTCAGCCTCCGGAGTTGCTGGGATTATAGGCATGCACCCCTGCACCTGCTGGGTTTACAGCAATGTAGAGAGGAAGGGACAGTAATTTTGAAAACTATTCCTTTATTAATGGACATTTAGGGTGTTTATGATTTATTTTTTTGCCACTACAGTTGGGTTAAAATGAGTAATATTGTTTGATTGTACTTTGGAAATAGAATAGCTAGTTCAAAGGATTTGTGCATTTTCATGTTAGTTGAATGAACCAAATGCCCTTCTCACCACAACCCTAAGATACACAAACACCTTTGAGCACTTGCTAACACTTCTCCTTCCCTTTCTTGCCTATTGGTCAAAATTCACATCTTTCAAATAGAATCCATCAGCTTTCCATCCAAATCTGTTCTGTTCTATTTGGAAATTCAAGTATTTATTGAGTAATACTATATAGTCTCAGCCCTTTGCAAGGAACGGTCTTTGGAGCTAAGAAAATAACACACATACCAAAGGCAAATAATCCAGAGTGAAGATCCAGACAATAAATTTTGTGGAGCACACTCTAAATGCTGTGCAAATTCAGAACCAGGGCTTCAAAAGCAGATCGATTAGGGAAGCTAGTCGGAGAAGGCAAAGTTTTAGGTGTATTTTGTATAATGCATAGGATGAGAGGTGGAGAAAGGATCCTTCTATGTGGAAGGAAAGGATAACACAGGGAAGACTCAGGAACAAGTGTGTGCCTGGTGATTCTGGAACAGAATCTTGGGCAGTGTGGCCAAACAGATGAGATGGCCAAGCTCTAAAGGGCACTGAGTGAGGTGCTCAGCATGAGTCTGTGAAGACTTGTTTTATTTCTAGAAAGATCAAAGTAATGCATGTCTGTAAGAATTTGTAGAATGCTATATGGTGTCTGGAAGAAAATTTTGAAACATTTATAATTCCATAGCATATTCCTTCAAAATGATTACATTTCATCTAGTCTTTTTACTACACATGATTACAACATATACACACATATATACATAAAATCAAGAGCCCATGTGGTTTTGTGTCTTGCTTCTTCTATACCATAACATATAACAGCACATTTTTTGAGAGATAATATAAGACTGACTGACAGGCTCAATCTGGTTGTGATTGGCAGGAAGTATAACAAGATTCTCTATAGGGATAGAGACTATGAGAAGAGAAGGGAACTCTGAGAGAAGGACAAGGAATTTGGACTTATGCAAGTTGAGCCTACAAGGCTGAGGTACTCTGCCTGAAAATGAAACCTTGTGAAATAGAGATACTGGGCTTTTCTGTCTTTCCTATTCCTTCTACATTTGTTAATTAGATTCTATGATGAGGAAGAGCTTTCCTTCCTTTGTCTGAGCAGTTTCATTTCATGGATTCCTACTTCATTCTGTGGGTTACTATCCTCTTCTGCTATTATTATTTGTTAGAATGTTCAAAATTCCCAGATTTGGTGGTGGGAGGTCTTTCCAATTGTCTCCTGAAGTTTTGATTCATGCCATCACTTTTTTTTTTTTTTTGAGAGAGAGATATGCATCTGTCATTTTTTGAGTCCTTCAGTGTGAGTGGGTCGCCATATAGTTTGCTGGCCCCAACCAGATTTAGCTATTTTTCCAAGGAGTTCTGGTTCCTTTTTGCAGAGAATAGAATTTAGAAGCCAATATCTTGATGCTCATTGCTACTGGTATGTAATTATCTCTAGGCCTTCTCAGTGCATGGAGCAGAAAAATATAAAAAATATAGCTATCATGGGCATTATTGGAATGATTGACAAGTCCTGAATATGTACTATATGGGATGAAATCCACATAATGTAAAATTTCCTGATCCTGATAACTGTACTATAGATATCTAAGAGAATGCTTTGTTCTTGGAAAATAGGCACTAAGGTATTTAGGGGAAAGGAGAGCCAGGCCTGAAGCTGTGGACAGGGAGGATTTAGGGCCATTGGGAACACTATGGGCTTTATTATTGTGCTATCCAGATGAATGCTTCTCTCTTCACTGAAGACCCAGGTTGAGCATTAAAGCTTTGCAACCTGTCAGTGTCTGTGATACTTCTCCAAAGTCATCCCTGCATATCAATTTTTTTCTAGTGATCCAGATTTTATGGGGACACAAAAGTATGTGCACTTACCACCAGTATTTTGCAAAACAGTCTGGTGTTTCACAAAGGCCACATCTCCCTTCTCAACCAGACACCTGCAGAGGTCCAGACAAGGGGAGAGAGAAGAGAGGTGGTCAGACAGACTCATGTCACTCACATTATAGATCCAGGATAGCCAGCTGATACCAGCAATGGTAACTTCCTCTCTGTCGCTAAGCAACATAAGGAATGAAAAACCAAAGGCTCTAAATTGCTGTACAATGATATAACCTTGGGTCCACCAACTAAGCATGAGTTTTTATTACAGCTTCTTCAACAGATTGCATCCTTTTCCTAATTTCCACACAAGGAAGAGAGAACTGGTTTTTCAGGGAGGTAATGTCTCCCCAGTATATGAAATGTGGACAAAAAAACTCCATTCCTTCAAATTTTGGAAGATGTGAATGCTGATACTACATTTGTGAGAAACTGAAACCATTAGAAATTTCAATTTAGGATACCCTTCATCCGTTCCAAAAAATTAATATTCAGGGAGCAATTTGGACATTTTTTGGACATTTTGTTTTCATTTATTTGAAAAGTACAGAGAATGAGGCAAAACCTGGTATGAAGGCACTCAATTCGACTAAATCTCAATCCACATAGCCCTGGGCAAGGTATTGGAGGTTGTGAACCACAAGTCTGAGCTTCTAAGCTTCTTGTCCCCAAGAAGCTTCTAAGTCCCCAAAACCATACTAACAAAATTAACTCTGCATGAGTGTGGATATGTTATTGCTTTTTACTGCAATTCTCTGAAAATGCACAGCACACGACAAACTAATGTGTGCTCCATCATCTGCACAAGGCCCTACTCAAAAGACGCAGATGGATCAGATTCCTATATGATAGGCCTAGTGCTGCTCTCCAGCTTCCTTGACCCTATTTCCTCAGGGAAATAACCTGATTCTTCCTGCAGCTGTTTAAGAGTTTGGGGGATAACTAGCTGAAAAAATGGGGCATCTGCTGTGCCCTGTATTAATTGCATTTCATTTTCTTTTGCGTTCAGAATCTGTCAGTTTGATATGTTTTATGTCATAACTTAATGTTTTATAAGCTATTTCTAGAACAAAGAAACCTTCAAGGCACATTATGTAAGCAAAGTTTGAGCCATTTCTCCTGACCTACAATTCTCAAACATGTTACCATCAGAAAAAGATAAGGTAATCGTCAAAGGGGTACTATACTTTAAGTCCCCCTAAGCTCTTAAGTCCCCATAAAAACAATGCACTCCATTTTGTACAATTAGAAATGTGAATAATTGGAGTGTGAATAGAACTTGCTGTTAACTCACATAGTAGCTGTAACTGGAAAATAGGGATGACCTTTGTTTTTCCCTCCACTACTGGGAAATTCAAGTATAATACCACCATTATGTGCAGTTCATGGATTTGTGAACTACCAAGATGACAGGAGGCCTGAAGCAGAAAGCATAGCTAAAAAGTAGTAATGTAGTAAGGTACACAGGTGTCTCTTTAAAAATGATAGGCATTCTGGGGCTGGAGTTGTGGCTCAGTAGTAGAGTGATTGCTTAGCACAGGTGGGCACTGGGTTTGATTCTCAGCACTGCATATAAATAAATGAATAAAATAAAGGTCCATCAACATCTAAAAATATTTTTTAAAAAATGATAGACATTCTATAAAGTATGAATGTAGTGAGGAAATATAGAAATTATGTACTTCACTATTCTGTACTTTCAGATGAGTTTAGTTCTAGGTTTCCCCCAAGGTGCATGGAAGAGCTTGAGCCAAACTCCTGACTCAGTGTAGAGTAAGGTTTATTTTTGCATTGGCAGTAGTGACATTTGGAACTAGATAATTCTTTCTTCTATTGTATCGTCCTGTGCATTATTCAATGTTTAGCTACCCATGGGATGCTAATAGCACACTCTTCCCAACATTGTCAATCAAAAATGTCTCTAGACATTGCCAAATGTCTCCCAGAGGACAAACTTGTAAGTGAGAACTGATAAACCATACCTAGAAGTCATAGACAGCCAGGTCTAGCAGACAGTGCCCTTGAGGAGCCTGGTGCTCCTTCACAAACAGTTCTACATTTGCTTGCAGAATTTTCTTCCCTAATACATATGGTACTTAATGAACTAATATTTGAGAATCTCGCCTTAGTTCCTGAAAGGAGTCTGGTCAGGTTGGGATGTTGTTATAGTTGTGTTAGGATTAAAAGACTCACCTGAAAGCCCCTGTGTAGCCATAATATGTCTCCTTGTTGTTGGAAGCACAAACACTTGGGCCAATGCACAACTCACAGAGACTGGAATTTTTCTCATACCCAGGGGCACAGCCTTGACTGAAAAATTCATCTGCAAAGAAGGATAAGAAATCAGGACTGGGGATATAGCTCAGTTGGTCTAGTGTTTGCCTCACATATACAAGGCCCTGGGTTCAATCCTCAGCACCACCAAAAAAAAAAAAAAAAAAAAAAAGAAGAAGAAGAAATCAGCTCTTCTAAGTCACTACAAGTAGCTCTTATCTAACACATAATAGGGCTACAAGGTCTAGGAAAGAGAGAACATATTAATTCATTCTGTGATCTGCCACCCACCAACTCAGAATTGCTAGGCTAGGCTATAGGTTTTAAAAGGAAATTTAATGAGGTTGGGAAAAGGAGTTTATGGTGGAGGGGATGCCCTTGAGCACCATGATGGTGTCACCACCAGCCAAAGAGAGAAGAAATGGGATTCATGAGCTTGTGCCATCTGTTTTCAGATATCTCTTCTCCCTGCTGTTCATTAGGAGATACTTTCCTATGTCTTCAAGCTCAAGAAAGGGATGGGGAGTTTTCCTTGCAGTTCAGCTGCTCACCCATGACTGTAAATGCACCAGGAGGCTCAAGAGAGTGTAAGCAGTCCTTTGCTGATAGGGAGCCCAAGCTTTCTGAATGTGGCCACAGCTGCACTTTGCTTCATGTCAAACAGGTGTCCCAGAGCACCCCGGTGCAGAGATGTGCTCCCATCTCCAGTCCCCACATACAAGATTTAGGGGCTTCTCCTTTTTAAGGAGTTGCCCAAATTTGGAGGCGGCAGAGAGGAAGTACTCAGGAAGCTAGTGCAAATCAAAAGCATTGCAAAGCATTTGCTCTGGGGATATTTACACCGAAAAGTTTAAGGAGATAGAAATAAACTCCTACCTGATGGTGCTCAGAGGACACAGAGAATAAGCTGGGATCTACCCCTTAGGAGAACCCTAGGAGCTGGTCAGTGACTCAGTGAGACTGCTAACACCTTCAGAGACCTAGGACTACCCACAGGTCCAAAACCCCTGTGGCAAAGATTGCTAGCTCTCTATCCAATGTTCATTTCCCTTTGTTTCTTAGTAACAAATATCTAGTCTTATTTGATATAGGAACACACCCAATGATTGATTATATTTCTCTTTTATAGCTAGGAGTGGTGATATACTCAAGTTCTGAGCAATGGGGAGTTAGCGGAAGTAATCAACTAGGCATCCTAAAAGGCATCTTTCTGACAGCATCTGGCTCTAACTCCTTGGTGCTTGGGGCTGCCTGGATCATGAATGTGATGGATCATAGGGTGGCCTTGAACATGGAAGCCTCGTCCTGGGAATAATGGAACAGAAAGAAGGAAGGAGCCCTCCTGACCATGCCTACCATGGTCTGCACTCCTCTGGTCCTCTTCAGGAGGGATAAAAGTAAACACAGATTCACTGAAGCCATGATGTACGACTGAAATGAACCATCCTGGCCCAGCTCCCCAGCTCTTCAGCTCTCCTAGTCTTTTCTGATATTTCCTTAAAGTTTACTTTTACCAAATTTTACTTCCACAGAACCAGGGCCCACGGCATCTTGGACTGCATCCCTCTCCCCCAGGACCCTTCTTTCCAGTGTGTCCCTCGCTGGATTTGCTCACCAAATCTGCAGTGGTTGATTCGGCTATAGAGCAGGCCCATGGGAATGTTCCAGCCAGCTGTCCTGTCTACTGCAGTGTGGCAGGACTTCTTGCCCTTCAAAGAGTTCCAGGTGATATCAGCATTTGATTTCTTTACCACGGCCACAGCATAATATCCTATAAGAAAGACACCAAAAAGGATGTGTAGCCTCCAAAGTGTCTGCTTCCAATTAAAGCCACCATCTCCCTATGGTGGCAAAGATGGCCTGAATCGTTCAGAGTATCTTGAAAGGATCTCTGCAATAGCTGACTGTGGTGAAGGACAAGGCATTCTGTAGGGAAAAGCTGAATCTGAACTTCAAAAACAAAATACTATGATAACCACAACCCATTATTAAGTACAGTTTTTATGTTTTTAGGTATCAGTTAAAAAATAAACACAAACCCTCAAATACTAAGAATACATTATTATTAAAGCGATAGCTAGTGTACAACCCTTTCCTGAATGCACGAAGTCACTGAAGTGAAAAAACAGCAGTTCACCCTCCAATGTACTATATCAGAGGAGTGGAAACTGAACAGCTAACGTAATGCCCAACGTTTCACAAATTAACACTCATTGGGAGAATGTAATAAAAGACCAGTAATGAAAACATAATATTTACTATCCATAGGATAAGAATGGCTCTTTCCAGATCTGCTAAAGAGCTTGACTCCTTGAGTGATGGGAGAGACTAGGAGGTTGTACTCAGCAGAAGGGACAAGGACAAACTCACATATGGACAGCCATCTGGAATATGACCTTCAGGGACCTGAGCACAAGGCCCAGTGCTCACCTTGGTATAAGATTTTCTAACTTGTGCCTGCCCCATCTTTCCTGATTCACCTCTAGCCAGAGCCCCGGGCAAGAGCCAGGTTGGCCAGGTTCCTGGGGCCAGGTAATTTCCTGTTCCTGGACACCTACCTTTGTAAGACTCTCAGCCCTTTAAGGAGTACATAAGCAAGGTTCCTTGTATAGTTCTCTTATCTAAAAAGTGCATGTCTCATGTAATTCAAGATGGTGGAAGCTGTGGGATTTGCTTTTTAGATATATGTTCCTAAACAATCTGTAAGCTCTCTGAGCCCCAGGGTCCTCTGTGCATCCTTAGAAGATGCCTGCCTTATAGGATTAAATGAGAAATCCTGTGTATAAGTCATGGCAAATGTAAAGGAATAACCAGCATTATTAATTACTACCTTCCATAACCCTTCTGCATTCTAAAAATTTATCTCTTCCATTGCCTTATCTACTTGTGATTTAAATTTCAAACTTACCAACCCCTTCCCCCAAACGGGGGAATTTACCTTATAATCCCCAAGGGTACCAATTCCAACTCACCTTCCTCCAGTGATTGACAATTGGCGCTTTCTGCGGGAAATAAAATGAAGAAGGCATTAAGCACATACAGATTAGAAAATCATGCCTTTCTCATGTAGAAACTATGAACAAAAAAGAGTCAGCTAAATCTATACATGTCACCAAATCCCCAGCAAGTTCATTCAGCTGTTGGCCTCTAAAATCTATCCACAAACTGTGAATCTCACATTTCCTGCTCTGTCTGAACAGAGCCCACAAAGGGGTGCCTGCTGACTATATTTAAATCCCTGCAACCAGGCAGCAGTAAGAAGCATGAGTTCTGGAAACTGAAAGACCTGCCAGGAATCCCACCTGCTCTGTGCAGTCAAGTCACTTTTATCAGAAACTTCACAGCATAGAGCTTCCATAGAGCTGGAGTGTATGATAGCTGTCATATTTTCAGATGACTGTGGGGATCCTATGTGAGGGAACCCAGCAACTTGGAAGTAGAAGGCACTCGGGAGAGGAGAGCTTTAAGAAAGCCATGGTGTGAATCAGTCTATGTCTTTTCCATCTTTCCTCTCCATGGTCCAGGAGGAATAAAACCACATCAATGTTTATAGCAGCACAATTCACAATAGCTAAACTGTGGAGCCAACCTAGATGCCCTTCAGTGGATGAATGGATAAAAAAAAAATGTGGCATATATACACAATGGAATTTTATTCAGCAATGAAAGAGAATAAAATCATTGCATTTGCAGGTAAATGAATGGCATTGGAGAAGATAATGCTAAATGAAGTTAGCCAATCCCCCAAAAAACAAATGTCAAATGTTTTCTCTGATATAAGGAGGCTGACTCATAGTGGGGTAGGGAGGGGCAGCTTGGGAGGAATATATGAATTCTAGATAGAGAAAAGGGGATGGAAGGAAAGGGAGGAGACAGGGGATTAGCAAGGATGGTGGAATGTGATAGACATCATTATCCAAAATACATTTATGAAGACACGAATTGGGTGTCGACCTACTTTATATACAAACAGAGATATGAAAGATTGTGCTGTATATGTGTAATAAGAATTTTAATGCATTCCACTGTTGTGTATTTAAAAAAAATAAAATGAAGTAAATAAAAATAAATAATAAAAAGTTAATGGTAGACAAGAACATCGGGAAAAAAATAAAGTGCTTTGAAGAAATGAAAAACAAAAAAATAAAAACAGCACTCTGTACTTACCATAGTTCTCCGCCATGACAGGCATCAGACCGCACTGGCCTGCAATGTAGACATAGCCTCCATCCAAGCTCATGGCATCTGCTTCTCCATTCTGCAAAGACACAATAAATCACAACAGATGAAAAGATGCCATTTTCTGTGCCACCTGCCCTTCCAGCTGTTTCCTTGAAGGGCTTTCTCAGCACCAGCTGTGAATGCCAGAGAAACAGCAGGTGCTGGTACTGAACCCCAAATGGATCAGTCAGGCAGGCCCAACATAGAAAATAAAATGTACGTTCATGTTCACCCAACCAGTATAAGCATCATGAACTGATGATCAAGGCCACATGTCTTGCTGAGTTTATTCAAGAACAAAGCCCATATTCAATCCTCCTGTCTTCTCATAGGACTCACTGTCCCCAAGATGTTCCGACAACACCTTTTTGACCCTAAGCATCTCATCTGAGAGATGGAGGGGTGCAGTCGGGGATGTGTCTGTGGAACAAAGCACCTCTGGATGGAGCTCTAACTTTTCATTTTAGTCCCATTGACCGGGTGCTATTTCAGTGCTGAGTGCCCAACAGATGAGTTTGATGAGTGAGTCAAATATTTGCAAATGATCTAGTACTCAGAGCTAATAAGTCCCAAATTTCAGAGATGCTTGGATTTAACAAAATTTGCAAGATTTCCATGTGGAAGCTAGAAAGAGGGGAAAAGAGTGGGGGGAGGGGATGGATCTCTTAAAAATAGAACTGAGAGCAGTGGAGTACAGGGGAGTGAGGGGAGAGAAAGGAGAAGTGCTGGGGAAGGAAACTGACCAAATTATATGCATGTACCTACATATCGCAATGAATCCCACTATCATGTATAATCATAATGCACCAATAAAAATTTTTTAGAAGATTTACAACACTTTCCTTGGAATATTCCCCTGGCTAAATACTTTATAGCAATATACCATAAAGAAATAATCAGATATGTGGACAATTATTTGGGCAAAATGTATAAGTGAGAAAAATAACAAATGTGATTTATAAAGCAAAAAGAAGAACCAAACTATGCTCAATGACAAGAAATGGCTAAATAAATGGCAGCCTATCCATACTATAGAATAGTTATCAACATGAAAAATATCATGTTTTTTCTTTAAAAGACAACTATTGGGCATATTTGTTTCTCTCAATGCAGACAAGAATCATTATACAGCAAAAAAAAAAAACCTTTTCAACAATGATTTGATTCATAAGCATTTGAAATTTACATAATTTTAAATGAATATATAAATACTGTAAGTAACCAGCTCATGTTTTTTTTATCTTCCTCTACACATCTAAACTTTAAAAAATGACCAACATATATAGTGTTTGAAAACTTGAAGTTTTGAAATACTGCTTTCCCAATACGTCTCAGAAACATCCTTATTCTAACTATAGGTGGCATAGTGTAGGAGGGGAAAAAGAAAGAAGAGATATACCAAAAATTGCCCTCTTAATATCCTACCTATCCTGTCGGTTAAAAATGGTAATGTCTCTAGCAATAATGGATTAGGCTGAAGGTGAAGAGTGGCGTGTACCTCGAGGGCTAAGACTAGTGTTGCAAGTATTTTCCCATTTGGTCCGAGCTTAATGTAGCAAATAGTGCTGAAGGAGCAAAGTTCTTTCCTTCCATACATTTTCTCACTGTCTTCCTTTTAAGCTCTTTGTATTTCAGTTTGAAGGCTCTGTCACCAGAACAGTTTCAGAGCTCACAAATCAGGGCTCATATTAATTTTTAACACATTTTAAGCTTTTCCAGATTTGCTGAAATAGCAGCTTCAGAGAGTACCTGTATCTCATTGTCTTTTTGGCAACTGTGAGTTCTTCCCAAGTCCCTTTAAGTCCTTTCTCTTGGGGTAGTCCTGTTAGTTCCTCCTTTGGATTTGGCACCAGAAGTCCACTGACAGAGAATGATCTCTGTTTGCACATGCACAAATGTCATCTATTAGTGGGAGTGTTAGAGCTGCTTCTACTTTACCAAGAGAAACATATTCTCCTGCCTGTAGTTTTTTTTTTTTTTAACAAAGTCCTTTTCATGATCAAAGGTCTTTCAACAACTGTCAAATTCTCCAAGATCTCTAGTACAGAGCCACTTTTGTCCATGTTCATCTTCAGAAATATCTGCTTTTGTTTTGGCTCCATGTTTGCAAAAAAAATCTCATTGTCACATGTTGGCCACCAATAAGAATTTCACCTCTGGGGTGTGGTTTACCACTATGAAGGTGTCCACCTTCCTTCCAGTTCTTTACTTTCATTTCACAGCAAACTCATGGGACTCGCACTTCTCCCGGTATTGTAAGCCCACCACCCTTGTCCAAGTGATCCAGCTGGAGCAAATCCAGCAAGCCCATGGCCTTGACCAGCAGGAGAGCAAAACCAGACAGCATGAATCTGCATGGCTGCAGAAAGTGGAGCACCTCCACACAAAAGAAGCCTATTTCCACCTAGTGAGCAAGCACTGAGATGTCCAGAAAACAAAGCTTACACAGTGGAGTGCTGTGCCCTTTTGAAGTCTGTTCCATTTTATACTCGTGGGCCATAATAAAGAGATCATATTGAAAAGTAATCATTTCATCCACTTTCTTCATGATATTTTTGTAGGTCTCAGCTATGATTTCTAGAATGGCTGCCATCAGTGTTGCTTTCAACCTAGATATGACCCCTTTTCCTCCTCTCTCTCTCTCTCTCTCTCTCTCTCTTTTTTTTTTTTTTGGTAATGGGGTGTATCAGGGATTGAACTCGACCACTGAGCCACATCTCCAGCCCTATTTTGGATTTTATTTAGAAACAGGGTCTCACTGAGTTGCTTAGCACCTCACTTTTGCTGAAACAGGGTCTCACTGAGTTGCTTAGCACCTCACTTTTTTAAACTTAAAATAACCCTTTTTAGAGGCTGGCTTTGAACTGACGATCCTCCTGCCTCAGCCTCCCGAGCCAATGGGATTATAGGCATGCGCCACCATGCCTGGTTTCCTCTCTTTATTTGTAAAGATGGATTCACTAAAGCCTGGAAGAATTGCCAATTAGACATCCATAAGAAAGACAGACAAGCTCAGTATTAATTCTAGAATGTGGAACAGGCAAATATCCAAGGAAAACATCTTCCCATGGCCGTGGAATTTGTTCCATCATTCTGATTATAACAGTAACATTACTATGGGAGATCATGGATCCCTTATTAAAGAAGCCTGTGCACTCACTTATGTGCACAGTTACTGCAATGTCTAAAGAATCTGGTTCCCTGTGAAATCTGTTTTCCATGCTCACCTTCACTTTCCCCTGCAGTCATGACATGCATGGTAACATCTTCGTAAAACTTGGCCAGGGCAGTGGTTTCCCATCAACAGTGGTGATGTGTCACAGGTGTGGGACCTAATAAACTATGTCCTTCAATTTTGTTTGCAAGAGTTCTTACTAGCACTGATGTTGGTCACTTCTGTTTCATCTAATCCATGAGCAAATTCTGGACCTCTTAAGGTAGCATATCATGTAATAAGCTGATTGTTACCCAGGAAATACACTTGTGCAGCAATCAGCCACTGAGCTCTCTAAGGAAATATGCTGGTCCTTGCTTTCCGTCCCAACATCTATAGATTATCTCCAAAAGTAAAGGCTCATGATGGCATTTTAGGAAAGCACAAATTATAGTGTCCAAGAATAACTCTTAAAAAGTGTTTCTATTTGGTTGAATTTTGTCTTTCTTATTTAAGATTTCATGTATTCCCAAGAGTCTTGCATTACTTAAATTTGATTTTGCATACACGAATTTATTTTGCAGCTAGTGCATCGATCCAACATGTAACACTGAAGACAAATTATCCAAGCTGTTAACAGATCGGTAGATAGACTCAGGTTTTGAGATGGTGGGCTTTGCTTTAATTTGGTTTGATTTTTCTTGTCTTGATTCAGACAAAAAAAACAAATAAAATGGAATATATGTTAAAATAGTATAAAGCAATATTTTAAGATGTATGAAATGTAAAAGAATGAGGTTGATAGTCTGGTTTTCATTTCATAATTTCACATAAATAATTATGTGGTTATTCATAAGTGCTCAAAAGTAGAATTGACAGATTTCAGCAAGAATTAGTGATGATGGCAGGAAGTCCTAGTGCCTTTAAGATATGCACCTTACCGATTCATTATAAAAGATCTAACTCAAGAACCGCAAAAGGAAGTGATGCACAGGGCAAAGAACTGGGGGTGGAGGGGATTCAGAAGCTTGGAGCTCTCTTGCCCTTGCCAAACATGCCACCCTGCTAACACCTCAATGTATGCGCCAGCACAGAAGCTCCAAATCACATTTTTTAAAGAATGATTGATAATATGGGAAAAGCTACTTAGATATCATAGGTGAGTAAGAGATGGTAAGCAACCTATATGATATGATCCCAATTCAATAATTTTCTCTGAGTTACATGATTATAAGTACTTTTGATTTTCTTCATTATATCATTCAGGATTTTCCAAAATTCTCTAGAAGCAAACATGGAATACTCTTGTAATCAATGAACCAACTTTGTACCTGCCTACAAAATCAATACAGAATCCTACCGTACTCATCGTGGCAGCCCACAGGTCCCCAGACACCCACACCATCAGCAGGACATGGCTTAGCTTGCCTGAGTCCTACAGGCATCCTTCAGATCCACAAACTAAGGTTCTGAACCTTCTGGGGCTGCTGTGCTCATACAGTCAGTGCAAGGATCCTGGAAACCAGGGTTTCCTCATCCCTCCCAGCTCAGCCTTAGTAGTGGCCAGCAGGTAGCAATAGGAGGGAGGCTGCCCTAGGGAGGGGAGAGTGACATACCATGATCTTGGCAATGCAATCCTCAGTGGACTCTGCCGATTCACACGCTATTTTCCCTCCACTGTTGATGCTCCACTCATCGCACTTGAGCCTCTCGTGATGGCTAAGTGCACACCACTTCACGGTCTTGCATTCATCCACTGGGCTTTCTGGGCCTGTGGCACAAGAAAAAGAACCAGAATTCAGAAGAGAGAGGCCCCCTGCTGTTGCCTGGTGTCTATTGAACCTACTATCTGTTTTTATGTAAATGCTGGTTTTGCCAGATTCCATTCAAAGAATTCATCACCTTAGAAAGAAAAGTGAATATACAATCCCTTGTTTTTTTTAGATTTAACTTTTTACTTCTTCTGAAAAGCCAACTGTCCTCTCCAGCCTCTGGGCTCCATCATTTCGGGTTGTTATTTTTCCTTCTTCTTTTTCAAAAAATAGCACTTAATCACCTAATATGTTCTTATTTTTATGTCAATTGCTTACTGTCAGTTTCCCTGAGGAGAACTTAAGCTTCAACAGGCATAGGCCATAAGCATTTTGTCCTCTGTGTTTAAGCAGCAGGAGCATCCAATCAGTGCAATTAAAAAAAAAAAAAAGGACAACTTTTTATCTTTCAGACTCGGTCCCCAAGTCACTTCCTCAGGGGCCTCACCTCCACCCCCAGGCCAGGGCCTATTTTGACTTATTTTGCATTCTTTTTAGGACCACAGTAATTTCTTGTTATTGCACTCCCCTCCTAAGCAGATCTTTCATTTGTAATTGATCATTCAATTATGGGACTACTCAGAACATTTGTCTTCTCCCTGGTCTGAAAGCTCTAGGGCAGCAGAATCTAATATATGTTTGTATGTCCAGCACTTAGCAGAGCCCATGGCTATATATTTAATGCATGTCCACTGAGTGAATGAATGATCACTCAAAACCATAGTGACCCAATGAGATTCTGGACCGGGATCCACCTTTCTAGAACTCCAACTTTATTATGGCACATGTTGGCCATAGTACTGGCTGGAGATGTGGAATCTGTAGAAACTTCATTTTTATTTTACTTATTTTGTGCCTATTCACAAAGTGAAATAGGGCAATCCTGATTTATGCAAGGGAAATAATATTAGTGCCAACCCAGGTCATTTACATTATGAATTTCCTTTAAAGCCTTTGGTGATGTCCGGTCCACCATGGCCAAGGCCATTTAGCTCACAGGAAGGGCAGAAGAAAGAAACACCAGGAGAGGCTTTGGTCCCTGGAAAGATTCTATCCCTAACCCCTGCCCTTGCCAAATTTCTCAAGCTGTTCCTTCCTGAGTACTTACATATGCCTTCCCGTAGATTCCGGACGGCAGTAACATACTTATAGCCCAAGTACAGTCTAAAGTCCATCTTAGGGGGCACCCTAAGGAATCCCAGGGCAGAGTCCTTAAACAGCAGGTTCTTCCCATGAGGAGAGCTGAACAGCTGGAAGTCGCCAGATTTGCCTTTGCCGAAATGTTCCTGTTCACAGTAAAATGAATAGTGAATGGCCACAGGGAGAAAGAGAAGCCAAAAAATGGAATCAAAGAGGAGACAAAAAAAAAAAAACCCTCAGAAATAAAATTAAAAAAAAAGAAAGAGAAACTTCAAGATGTCAGGAGAGAGGACAGTCAGGAGTGCTGTTGCCCACCTAGCATCGTCTCTGCTCACTGCCTTCTTAGGACCACACCACATTGTTTCCCTGAGTGGGTTTCAGGCCTGTCTCCCTGAATGGTTGAGAGAGGCTCACTGAGAACAAGAAATGCGTCTCATCCAGAGGCTGGCAGGGTATAAACCCTCCATGGGCAGATGCGAGGGCTGAAGGAGAGGAGGTTGGCTTGACCTTGAACACCACCTCTCCAGAGGGGTAAAATGAGCAGTGCAAGCAGCTTCCACTGAGTGAATGAATGATCACACAAAACCACAGTGACCCAATGAAAATTCTGGACCGGGATTCACCTTTCTAGAACTCCAACTTCATTATGGCCCATGTTGGCCAAAGTACTGGCTGGAGATGTGCAATCAGGGAATCAGACATTGGGAGAGAGGTTGTTTACAGAAGGAGGGTCGTGAGAGTCTTCATGGAGGTGTTGATGTTTGCCCTGGGCCTTGAAGGCCTGGTTTAGGGGGAAGGGAATGAACTAGAACAACAGGACCCTCTTCAGATGTCACCAGTCAAAAAGGCAAAGGGTGGTGGATGGTAATACCAAAGGAGGTTCCCTTCTGCCGTGTGAGGAGTCCCAATTCAGGGGCTTCTTGAGAAGCTGATTATGTGTGGCAGGGTTCCTACTGTGTCCTGGCACATAGTAACCAGAAGGTGAGAAGAAAAATTTCCCAAATCCAAGCAGAGAGCTCTAAGCAGGGGAGAGGATGGTGGGTGGGGATACCTGAGCCTGGTTGAGAAGCTCCCAGATCAGATCTTCCTTGCCATCCACGGTTCGAGCCACGACAGCATGAGAAGGAACCCGGGCCAAGTAGCAACTCTCATATTCATCCACAGGCTTCCGGGTGTTGTCTGTGCAAAGCAGCTCATACTGGTCCCTGTCAGCCTTCTGTTCCAGGTTCTCTGGGGAGGGAAAGTCCAGATGAGCCCACTGCTGGTGGAACTAGGGTGCCCCCTACTCTCCCCTGCAATCCTGTTGATAACAGAAAGTGGGAGCTGAGAGGCTTTGAGTGAACCCTGAGGACCATGGAACATGCAGGAAAGTGACTGCACAGTCAGATAAAGGCCTGCAGGCTTCTGATATCCGTGCAGCAAAACTGTCCCACATCCCATGCGTCTGATCTCATCAGGATGACTGACAGGTCAAGGTCAGCCAGACTAGCTCCCAATCCTTAGATACAGGTATACTGCCCCAGAGGCAGATTAACTTGTGTAAAGAGGCTGTATAATGCAAAAAGGCCCAAGAATCCAGATGGGGAACCCAAAAGTACCCACCTCTGTACAGGAAGAAACCCAAGCAATGATAGAAGAGAAACACTGTATGCCCCTGTCTACCTAGTGAGCATGGAAAAGCAGGCAAGGAAGAAGAACTCTCACTCCTTAGAGAGGAACTTCCAGTGTCTTCTTCCATCACTTACCAAATATGGTCAAGTGTTTGACAAAGGCCACCTCCCCAGCATCGTCTTTCAGACACCTGTGTGAAAGAAACACATTAGAACACTCTTACAAAACACTCTTGGGCACCAGGAGGGTCTGATCCCACTGTCCAGCCCTCAAATGGAAACAGAGTCTGGGGGAAGCCTCTGAGGCAGCACCATGGGGTGCTGATATTCAGGGTACCAGTGGGATGGGAGGGGTGGTTGATTCCCAGGAGATGAAAGGTCCTTTACCTTATGTTGTCCAAAAGCAACAAGAACAAATTGAAGGTATTTTAATGTAAAAAAATATTCTTTGAGTCCTGGTATGTCTACCTTCTCTTGAGGGTAGAAAAGTGCCCTTGGCTTATGATAAAACTTTAGGATATAGCCAAAGCAAAAACAGGAAGCAAAAAACCAGCCACATGGGCTTCTGGATAGGGGAATTAAGGGGAGGTAGGGGAGGTAGGTGCTTGGAGCCTGTTATACTGCTGCAATAGACAGCAGAGTGTCTGTCACTGTATGGTGAGCCTGCCTGTCTGTCACTAGGGACGTGCCTGTCCTTTCAGACTCTGCTCAGTCCAGCAAGAAGAGACATTAGCCAGGCTTCAGGGCTGTGAGGAGAAAGAAAGGACTCCCAAAGAGGGGACTGATCATCAGGGAAAGGGGCTGGCCTGGCCTCTGGAATCCCAGAGGTACCACTATCTCACTGGGAGCAGATTGGGACTTCTTAATAGGCAAGCAGGGCTTTACTTGGGGCTAGCAAAGAACTCTGAGGACATTTGGCACTTTGGCCAGCAGGGGGCAGTGGTCAGTCTTACTCACTTGAAGGCGCCTGAGTAGCCAAAGTATGGTTGAGCAGAGGAGCAGCCACACCCTGGACACAGCTGGCACAGTTGAGGGAAGGCTACTCCATCTGCACACGGGACGCAGCTGCCCGAGAAGAAACTGGCCACTGCTGCTCAACACAGAGAAATGGACCACAAGGCATAAGCAAGGCTGGCCAAAGCCAATGACGTCTCCCAGTCCCCACTCACCAGAAAACAGGGTGAAGGGGGTTAAAATAAAACCAACCATCCCAGTCCCAGCTCAGTCTTACTTGTGTTAACTTGTCAGGATCCAGGGTTTTCAAACAGGAACAAGTTAACCCCTGTCCTGCAACCACCCAACCAAGGAAACAGGCCTGGGCCCCTTCCCTGCCCTGTGAGAGGCTGGATCAGTTCCAAGAGGTCCCTCTGGGACCCATACACTAGAAATGGGAGGACTTCCCAGAGGGGTGCCGGCCAACCTCATGGCCAGCAGACAGTCACCAAAGCAGCCTCCAGCAGAATGGGGCACACATCATCCCAGACAGAAACTCTAGGGAAGTAAACAAGAGGGCCCAGCCCTGCGGTCCAGGCTAAACCCTTTGAGGACCCTGATGCTCTCTTTCTTCCCCTTCTCAGAAAAGCCTCTGCTGAAATGTTGGGAGCTCAGAGCAGAAAAGGCTCAGCCGCCACTTCCCAAGGGCAGCTGGTGCAGCAGACCTGCCAGATTCAAGGTGGTTCACCTCGCCTTCCAACATGGAGTTCAGCCCACCTGTTCAGCTGATCATAACTGTGTGACCCCTGTGTGGCCTAGGTAGGTATATCCAGGGTAGAGAGGCCAGCTTACCTTTCTCAAGAGGCTTCCGGGGCTCGGGTAAGTCACAGTAAAGCAAGCCTATGGGGATGTTCCACCCAGCAGACCTGCCCAGGCCTGTGTGGCAGGACTTCTTGCCTCGGAGCTGGTTCAGCTGGAAGCCACTGCCCTTCTTCACCACGGCAACAGCATAATAGAAGGTCTGTGGATCTGCAAAGGGATGGCATGAGTGGAAGATCCTTAACCCAGCACAGAAAAACACTGCACCTGTCCCCCAGGCTCTTGAGGAGAGAAGGGGAATCTAGAGGGTGTCTATATTGAGTTGGGTGGCAATGAAGAGGGCATAAGGGAAAGCTTCCTAGGATTTCAGGAGAAAGAAAAGACAGAAAGTGTGTTTGTAATCACTCCAGGGGCCAGCACCAAAGTGTCCCAAGTGCTCTACCTACCCTGGCCCTAACAGTGTTTTTGCCTACATCTACCCATCCAAGGCTACCAGGGAACTGAAGCTGTGGGTACAAAGGGTCCCATTCCCCACCTCTCTCAAAGTATTTCCTGTCCCCTGGCACTGGCATGGACTGTCAAGTTGATCTCAAAACACACTTTCTGAGCTGTTAAGGTCCCAGGGCATGTTCCAGAGTGGGCTCTCCCACACACATGGCACCTGTGGTTCTAGAAGACCTCCAGAGACCTTGGACTTGGCACCAGCCCCCAATGACCCTCAGGCCAAGCTGCACCCAGCCTTCTGTTTCTCCAGTGAGCACATGATTGGCTCAGTGGGTCAAGATCAGGTACACCAGCTCTCAACCAGTCCAAAGCCCACAGAGGGTGTGCTCTGTGCTTGTGGTGACCAACAGGGCTCTTCTTCCCCAAAGACGAACAGTTATTAGGGTTTAGTATCCAATGCCTGTCTGTGAAATACAAGACTCATTATCTACCAGAAGGTGAGGGCCACAGACTCCCTCTAAGAGGCCCAAGAAGGACTTACTCTCTAGTGTCCCGTAGAATTCTGCTGCCACAGGCTTCAGGTTGTTGGGAGTCAGGCCTGCCTCGTACACCAAACCCGCATCTAGGGTCACAGCATCTGCTTCATTTGCCTGCAAGAGAACAGGCCAGACCTTGAGGATGAAGCCCTCACTTCCAAGGAAGGCCCACCTAAACCCAGCCAATAGGGAGTGACTAGCAAGGCTTCATAGGCCTAGGGCCAGAAGAACCCTCAACTTGGCCAGACCACACACAACACTGCTGGATTTGGTGGACTCCATCGCCCTCAAATGAGCACTTGGCCACCATATTCCTTTTCCTGCATAGAGAAAGGAATGGGTTATATTTTCTCTTTTCCCTGATGAAGTGTCCAACTCCTGGCTAAAAATCCTACGTGGTTGTACCCTGGGCAATTGCAAAGGGTTGACCTGGCAGGTCTGGTGGAGAAATCTTCCCTCCCTGTCCCAGACCTGGGCACAGTCACTGCACTGAAGTCTCTGAAGGGAACTATAAAAAAGAGCTCAGAACCTTATGGATGGCCGTGCTCCCTTCCCAGAGACCCCTATATCTTGAGACTTCCATGAGGTCTTTCTCAGGTGCCTGAATGGGGACCTTCCTCTAGACAGGGATGGAGACCTCAAAGACATTTGTCTTCCCCCCCACCCCCCGACTCAGTGCTCAAGACTTTTCCTTCCTGTCCTGGGTCCATAAAGCTGCAGGAAGCTTTCATTCAAGGTTTGAGCACTATCTTTGGATCTAACTACATGGTTAAACTAAGTGATCATCATTACCCCATTTTTGCTTATTTTGGGGGTAGTTGTCTACTCTGACACCTAGAAGCTTTCCTGTCTATCTCAGCTCCATTTTACAAGTCAGAAAACAGGGGCTCATAAAGGTTAAGTCACTCTCCCAGGCCCCACAGGCAGTAAGTCAAGCGGCTGAGATTTGCATTCAGGCAGCTTGGATTTGCTTTTTACCACTTCACTATTTCTTCAGGGATTTTGTTTGTTTACCTTGTGCTTCTATGAATCCTCATCTTTAAATCAATAAGTCACTTGAAATTTTATAGCTGCCTTCCTACTACATCTACAGTTTCTTTTTTCTTGAATTCTTACAGTAAGCCAAACCATGTTTTATATACCCTTAAAACATATTTTCACTCCTTTTTTCTGCTTCAGATATTTTTTAATCAAAATGATTTTTCCAGAAGCACTTGCTAGTTCTCTATAAAGGGTTCTTATTGATTAAATTATAAGGCAAAAAACTACATAGCACCTTGATCTTTGCCATGTTACAGGTAAGTAATAAGACCAAGTATTTCTAAGTGAAACAAAAACTGCCATAAGCCAAACTCTTTTTCTGGTTGAAAAAAAATTTTTTTAAATATATATTTTTTAGTTGTCGATGGACATAATACATTTATTTATTTATTTGTATGTTTATTTATTTAATGTGGTGCTGAGGATTGAACCCAGTGCCTCACACAGGCAAGGTAAGCACTCTGCTACTGAGCCACAATCCCTGTTGGAATTTTTAATTGTTTTATTTTAATAAAATGTATGTAACATAAAATTCACCATTTCAACCATTTTAAGTGTACATTTTAGTGGCATTAGGCACATTTACATTGTTGTTTATCACCCCTACTTTTTTAATCTTCTTAAAACGACTCTGTGCCTATGAAACAGTTTCTTCCCATCTCCCCACTCCACCCACACACACCCCCACCTTAGGCTCTGCTAACTATTATCCCACTTCCTGTCTTTATGAGTTTGACTGTTGTAGGCACCTCATGAAAATGGAATCACGCAGCATTTGTTCTTTTGTATCTGGCTTACTTTCCTGTTCATCTATGCTGCAGCATGTTTCAGAATCTCATAAATTTTTTATGGCTGAAAACAACTCATTGTGTGTGTGTGTGTGTGTGTGTGTATAATATATATATACATACACTTGCACACACACATTTTGATTATCTGTCCGCTCACCTATGGGCAGTTGGGTTGTAAAAACATATCCGTATGCATGGGTGCATGTGTGCATGCACATGTGTTCACGGTGCTGTGGTCCCCACCAAACCCTAGGCCTCATAGGCAAGCTCTCTATCACTGAACTATCCACCCAACCTGATAAAAGCATATCTTTAATATGACAAAACACATCAAAAATTTTTAAATTGTCAATACATCTTTTTTCAGTGTCATAAACAGGAGACACAATGGACTCTTGTGTTCCACACAACTACACTCCAGATATAAAGCTCTTTGTGGCTGTTTAAACCTGTTGGTACCTTCCCCACCTCACCCAACCTCACCCCTCATGCCACTGAATCAAAGTGAATAGCAAATAAGAGCTTTGCCTGGTGCGCTGGGGGTTGGAGAGTGGTCAGGGATCTGGACTTTCTTGGCCAGGACACCAAAACCCTGGACAGGAGTCACTAGAGCCTCAGAGGCCCTAGAAGTCAGGAAGCCCAGATCTAAAACAGGAGCCCCAACACAAGAGCAGCAGCGATTCCCAGGGGCAACCTGGACCAGTAAGAGGTCAAGCCTGACCTCACAGTTCAGATGACCAAACCCAGAAGAAAGTGAGCCACAGCGAGTGGGCTGGGGAGAAGCCGGGTGACGGGGAGGCAAAGCCATCAAGAAGATACTGATATAGGAGCAGGTGGGACACAACAGGCCAATTCTTTAAACCAGTGCTGATTTCCACCTGGCTGAGCCTACCTATTCCACCGCTTCCCTTCCAGCCATCTCTACCCGCTTGCTTTGCTCAGAGAACTAGAGAACTTTCTGCGCGTGACAAGCCCATCCAAAGCCCTGCACCAAAAGGCTTAACCATACTCCAGCATGGCTTCTAAAAGCATGAGGCCATGTCCCTAGGACAACCCCAGCCCTCTCAACATGCCTGAGAGCGTGCGACACTGCAGGAATGTTCACATTTCCTCTCACTAACACACCTGCCCTCCCTTTCTAAGAGCAATCAGTGAAAAAGGCTTATAATTGTGAATCTGTATATCTTGCACTCCGGAAGCATCTCTCAAGGACCTGAGAGCCATTCCTTTGAGATATAACCATCAGGAAGGACAGGGCATCTGTCTCCCTATCTCTGTGTGAGGGTAGAACCCTCAATGCCTGGTAGACACAGCCTGGTGTATTTTCCCTGCTTGCCTCTCAAAGAGACCGTCCCTGACCACTCAGGCCAAAGCAGGTTTCTCTGTGAGTCCCTGTCAGAACACTCTCCTCTTTCCCTTCCTTGTATGTACCACATTTTGAAATGAGTCATTTACTCATGCATGTGTTTTCCCTCTCTTCTGACTAGGATGTGAGCTCCTCAGGGTAGGGACCATGTGTTTTGAATTCCCCTCTGCAGCCCATGACCCCGCACAAGATGTGACACACGTTCATTTGCACAGGGGATATACAGAAGGGATGAAGAGTATTTTTGTAGACCTCGAGAACAAAGGGATCAGCCTTCATCTGCAATCAGGATACTATTCTCCCTCCCTGTGTGCATCCCTCATTTTCTTCCCAAGGATGTATCAAGAACTTCCAGGGCTGGCCATGTAGCTCAGTGGTAGAACAACATGCTTAGCACTGCAAGGCCCTGGGTTCAATCCCCTGCACCACCAAAGGACACCAGATTCCAAATGAGGTTATATAATTATCATGATAGAACACTTTCTTATTTCTTCCCAGAATTCACAGACCTTTGTACCTCAAAAAGTCAATTTTCAGAGCACATTGGCTTTTGATTTTTTTTTAGATGAATATGTCTAAAGATGACCTCCCCTAATTCCATTTTTGAAGTGATTCAACAATGTGTGTGCATTTCCAAAACGTCTACTCTCTTGTAGGCAGCAGTGACTTACCGCGATGGCTTTGATACAATCCAGGTAGGACGTCTTCTTCACACAAGCCATGCGGAGACCATCGGCTGGAAGGACTTTCTTCATGTTGTCACGGAAAGCCACGCATTTGTTGGCCTCATGATCTGACACAGCGCACCATCTTACAGTTTTCTCGGGGACAGCCAGACATAGCCCTGGGGGTGAGAAGCCAGACCAATAAGGGACCCACTCCCTGTGCCAGGGGGAGACAGCATCATTCTCTGAAGGGCCTTGATGGTCACATATCCTCGGTCCTGTCTTCATCTCACTCCTATCCATGAACACCGCAGGGAACAGGCTCCCCTGCTTTCTGAGTGGGACCCCAGTGGCTTCCCAGTTTTCTGCTGACCACTCTTTGCTGCTCAGAGGGATGCTGGCATTCAGTCCACCATCTCCCAACTGCCTGCCTTCTTCTTGCCTCCTTCCCTCACCCCCGCTAGCAGCAAAACATACTCCTGGGTATGCACATAGCATTTTTAGCCACCTCAACCCATTGGCTCAGTACAACTCTGGGAGGCCAGCAGGGGAGGAATTACCACCTTTTAGAAATGAGGGAGCTGGATTCAAAGAACAATGCCCCCCCCCTTTTTTTTAGTTGTGCATAGACCTTTATTTTATTTATTTATATGTGGTGCTGAGAATCGAACCCAGTGCCTCACACATGCCAGGCAAGTGCTTTACCGCTGAGCCCCAGCCCCAGCCCAAGAACATTGCTTTTTTATCCAATGTCAACCCATTTGTTTGTGGCCAAGTCAGGCTTGGAACCCAGGTCTCCAGACACTTGGTCCGATGCTCAGAGCACAAGGGAAGACAAAACTCTTAGTTACTTGGCCCCTTCTTCCTCAGTAGTGGTGGGTTGGTGGTGGGGAGGGAAATGCATAAAAAGATCACGAATTTGCTTGTGATATTCATCTGCCATTCTTTTTAGTTATAACTAAAAACTCCATCTATTCAGCAGTCTTCCCTTTTTCCACTGAAATCTTCTCCAATTTTCATTTCTCTTTTTGACCGTCATTTAGAAAGCAAGCTGACTCCAGCCACACCCAGAGCTATTAAAATCCATGTGTGTGAGAGATGTCCCTATCCATGAGCTTTGGCTCCACCCCTCCAAGCCCTCAGTATCACCCCCCTGCGTCAACACAGCTAGGCTGACTCGCTGACTCAAGCAGATCCGCAAGACACAGAGCAACAGGGCCACAGCCAACAGTTCTCCAGGATGATAAAAGAAAGGATCATGGGGGGAATGACCGCCCCAACCTCCCTGCCTTGCTCTACCTTGGCCCTGGGAATTCACAAGAGGCATCACTACCAGTAGCAAACTCTCCCCAAACCACCTCTCCAGACCTTTCTCCCAACTTCTACAGGGAGACTCAGTCCTCAGTCATGTGTGGATCTCACACACCCTCATGAAGAATTGATAGTTTCAGAGAAGGCAAATATAACCCCATGTGGAAGCCTACAACTGTGTGACAAATGAGTGAGCGGCAAGCCAGGCTTAGTGGCTTACACCTTCATCCCAATGATTTAGGAGGCCGAGGCAGGAGGATCACAAGTTCAAAGCCAGCCTCCGCAACTTAGTGAGGCCTTGTCTGAAAATGAAAAAATAAAATAAAATGGGCTCTCGATGTGACCCAGTGGTTAAGCACCCCTGGGTTCAATCCCCAGTACCTGCCTTCCCTGCAAAAAATGAGTGAGCCGGAGGAGGCATTGATATAGGAAGAGGGCTCAACAACCTCAGATTGGGGGAAGCCATTGGCCACCTGTGGCATTCTCCAACCTTGCCTGGTATCTTTGCATGACCCTCCCAGGCAGGTGTTAGGATTGCGCCTCTCACAGGTGAGGAGCCTGGCCAGGATGAGGACCCAAGAATTCTGGTTTCCAGTGGCATCCTCTGAACACAGGATGGCCCTGCCTCCCTAGTAGGGTATCACCAGCGTCAAGAGCACCCACGGGACATCAGATTATGAAGGGGGGCAATGAGTGATCCAGGGGAAGTTCGGATTCCCTGCCAAGGAGTTTAGACTTGACAAAAGAGGCAGCAGAAAAGCGCCCGGATAAACTGTGCTTAGACGTGCCCTATTTTATTATATTTGATTTACTGGACAGAGGGGGAAGAGGCATTAAGCAGGGTCAGCAGGGTGGCCAGAGGCTCAAGCAGGGTGCAGCAGAAGGAGTGGCAAAGAAGAGGCACGGAAAAGGCACCCGGGCTTCCAGGGTGCAAGGGATGCCTGGGGTGGAGACTCGGTCCTTCCCGCGCAGGCACTCACCCAGGACGGCGCAGGCCAGCAGGGCGCCCACGGAGAGCCTCATCCTCCCGGTGTGGCAAGGAGCGGTGAGCAAAGACCACCTGCTTCTGCGCTGAGTCTCAGCGCCCGGGGCGCCTTTATCCCCAGCGGGAGCCGCGGGGCGGGCGCAATCTTTGACCTCCTGTGTTTGCGCAGCTGGTTGCCCAATCACCCTCACCCATCCCCCTTCCTTTTTCACCCTGATGATCACCTCATTTCCTGAGCTCTGGGACAGACCCGCACAAAAAATGCTGTTTGGAAGGGAACTAAAGTAAAATCCGCTCTTTGTTAGAGTGGCTCGCTCAGTGCCAGGAGCGCGTCTTCAGCGGGCTGGGTGGGGCTGGGGTGGCTCTGCTCCAGAATCCAGGACTGTCAGGGCCAGTGCGTGCCTCCAGGCCCATCAGCTCCGTGCATAGACGGGGACTCAGGCCTGGAGAGGGAAGGGCACTGCCCTGGAACCCCGTCGAGAACCCGGGAAAGGCAGGCAAAACCCTTCCTATAGGGAATGTGGAAAAAAGAGGGGCTCAGGGTCAAAGGCACCCTTTGCTTCTCCGCAGGTTTCCTGAAAATCCTGCCCCTGGGCTCCCAAAGCCCAGCCTTGTGGCTGAGCTCAGGCTTTTGGACTTGAATACTCTCTGCTCTCAAGCTTCCTGTATCACACCTTGGGCTAGGGCCAGTCAGGTGCGAAACAAACCCCCTCTCACAAGAAGCTTCCAGGAATATGGTCAAGACGTTAAGATTCCCAACAACGTGCCATGCTAGCACTAAGAACAACCCCAAGGAATTTGTGATCGGTTCTTAAAGCCTCAGGACAATCCCAATCCCCCTCCTGCTAAGTAGTCGTTAAACTGCTTTAATTGCACATCTTTATCACACGCACACACAAAATTATTGAATTAGTGCTTTCTGCATATGTATTTTAACTAAAAATTCTGTATATTTCAATCATGAACTAATAGATTTTTTTTTGAGGCAGAGCCTTACTAAGTTGCTGAGGTTCTCCCCTAAGTTTCTGAGGCTAGCCCAAACTTCTTATCCTCCTGCCTCAACCTCCCAAATTGCTGGGATTACAGCTATGCACCACCATGCCAGGCCCAAAGAATAGAAATTCATAAAAGGATGGGATAAAGATGGACACACTCATTTTTAAACATCCCTCTGCCTATGCTACTTTATGTACAGTAAATAGTACCCCATGGCACAGTAGATAGAGAAAGGTCAAAGTTCCTCAGTCAAAGTGTAAATCCAGATTTCAGAGAGTCATCAAGATAATTTTAGGATTTTCAAAAGTTATTCTTATCCAATCTAATCATATAATTACTGTGTCTGCCTCATATTTTAGCTGACAAAGAGCTTATACCAGGCCTACTTGACATGCCACTTTGGCCATTTTGGTTTTGTTCACTTGTGATTGTGTTATCATAATTATCTTCTAATTCCAGTTTCTTTGCAGGAATAGTTTTAAGGCACTTGTGTGTCTTGTGAGGGCTGGAGAGTTAAAGCCACATTTTTAAATTTGTACATCCATTTAACTGGGCACATGCAAACCAAAAAGCATGGAAACAAACAAATAAAAAATGTCAAGGCTGAGTGGCACATATCTGTAATCCCAGCAATGCATGAGGCTCAGTCAGGAGAATGCAAGTTCAAGGCCAGCCTCTGCAATTTAAGCAAGACCCTGTGCAACTTAGCAAGACCTTGTCTGAAATTTAAGAAATAAAAAGGACTGGGTTCAATCTCCAGTACCAAAAGAAGGAGGAGGAGGAGGAGGAGGGGGGGGGGAAGAAAAGAGAGGAGAGAGAGAGAGACAGGAGTCAGGGTGCCACAAGCATCCAGCACCGGCTTCTCTGGGCCTCCCTTTTGTGAAGTGATCTCCATCTTTCCTAAGGACACCTCAAAGGTTCCACTCAACATTCTACTGACCGACACTCTGACCCAGCTGGGGATTCAAGGCCAATCCCCACATTAAATATGATTGAATGATGATTTGTTAATCTTTTGCAACAATAAATATAACTGTAAGTTAGGTTATGTTCTCCCACATCCCCATAGGTTGTCTCCTATAGAAAGGGTTTACATGCACCCCACTTTAGAGACCATTACTTTAGCAGGGGCTTTCCTCACTAATGAGGAAGAGAGGCCGCTAGCTGACCTGTCTTACTGCTCCCTGCCTCTCGTATGGGCCCCTTGAGCTTGAGCCATGAGAAAATAAGACTATTGGCAAGAGGGGCACATTCCTACTGCCATCTGCAGTCGACCCTAGAGGATAGTCTGGATCCATGGAAAGACCCTAAGGCAGGGACATAAAGGCCGGTAAGACTCCAGGGCAGGCCTGGCGGGGAGGGCACCAAGCAAAACAGCATGTATATATGCAGCCAAGATATTGACAGCAGTGAGCATTCAAGGTCTGCCAGGAAGCAGGAAGTGGAGTTGTCAAATGCTGAGCTCATGCCACAAACTCAGAGAAGCTCAGCGCAGGGCATAGACATACAGATGGACAATGATCCACCACCGCACCCCAACCCAGACCTCTCCTACACTCACTCCTGCAGCCACAGGCTCCCACTTAGCCAGGGCCTCTCAGCAGGCAGCAGCTGTGTCCAGGCTAAGCCCTCTCCAGACCAGCCAACCCCAGGTCCTGCCCTCAGTGGGATCCTCTGCATCCAAATCCAAGACAGGTGCTAAGAAGGGTGTGTACAGCCTCACGGGATTGAAGGAAGCTCCTGTGAGGCATGGGGTGCAGCAGTGGCCACATCGTCTACTCACACCTGGTACAGAGACTTCATTCCTACTGAAGAGCAGGACAGCAACAGAGTCCTGTGTCTGCCATTCTTCAGAGGGACAGGTAATGGCAAGGCTGGTTTTGGGGGTGTATATATGTGTGCAACCTTGATTGCATGGGGTACCATGCCTGTAGAGGGTTGTGGTGTAAGAGGTTAACCACACAGTGCTCCATGTCCTTGGTGGCCCATGACACTTGTACCTGTGCCCTTACTTATGTGTTTAATTCTATTTCAGATTTTTCTGGAATCTGGGCACGCATTGTCCCTCTTATGCAGTTAAATGATGGCTGAGACTTGCTGAGAGCTTCACCATGGGTTTACCACAGCCCTCTGACATTGGTGGCTTAGAATTTCCATCTTCCAGATGAGACAGAAATGGAAGACCAGAGAGAATCATGCCTTGTTCCAAAGGTCAGCTGCTAAGCCAGAATGCAAAACCAGGACCTTTCCACCAGGAGCAGGGCTTCTCCTTGGAAGCCAGAACGTAAAGGAGGCCAAGGGCAGGTTCATCTGGGGTCACATTGAGAAAGGGTCAGATGTGGACTGCTAGCCCTAACATCTCTCCAGATACACGGCCCCCAAGTTCATTCATCAGAAGGTTTGGTCAGTCTGGGGAAGGTCTGGGTGCTGGACTGCAGAATCTGAGACAGGCTCACTGTGTTGTGCTCAGCTGGGAGAAAAATATGTGTTTAGCTCCCCTGCATGCCCTGTTCTGGAGCAAGATCTTGAGCTTTTAACTGATATCCCTACAAGAGGAAATCAGTGCCCTGGTTTTCCGAAAGTGGATGCTACAGAAAAGTAATGGTTTCTTGTTCATAGAGCCCTGGGACCAGAATTCACATCTCCTCACCCCACCCTTCCTCAGACCACAGCTTCCTTCTTGATATTGCCCTTCTCTTTATTTAGAGAGAACGGAAAAGGAAGAGAGGGAGGGAAGCACTTGAGGGAGAAAGAGAAGGAAATGGAGAGAGAGATTGAGAGAGGAGCTAAGGGGCTTCCATTTCTGAACCAACCTGAGCATGACCCACCACACACAAGATAAAACCCTTCCATTCCAACCCGAGGGTTGGCCCTCTTACAGAAATAGCTGAACTCATGTGTACGTGCAGGGGAGTTGGGGCAGCTGCCAAAGAGGGGGTGGGCAGGAAGGCAGTGAGCCTCTGAACCAATATTTGCTGTTTACAAAAGTTGCCCAATTTACACAGAAGCAGAGCAAACAAAGAGCCTCTGTCTGCTTCAAGCTGTCCCCCTCCCCCAGTGTCCTCTGCCCCACACCAGAGCCTTCTCTGATATTCTGGGTCTGGGTCATCATGGGGAGCCTGAGAACCCATGCTCATAAGACCAATAGGACCGCTGGGTCAGGGGGAGTATGTCAAAGTAGGTGGGAACCAGGACAGGGGCCTCTTAGGAAAATGGCAGCCATTTTTATATGTCATATAACACTCCCCCTCCCCCTTGCTCTCTGTCCTATGCCTCAGAAGTCCCTGGACAATGGAAGATACTCAAGGTTTTCATCCTTTTCGTAACAGAATCCATAAACATACCCTTCTCATAAAAAATAGTACCCCATGGCCAGGCAAAATAAATTCTATCATTTAAGAAGAAAGAATGACACCAGTCTTACACATATGCATCCAGGGAACAGAAAAGAAGCAACAGTCTCTGACTAATGTTCTAAGCATAGTATGTAGTAGGTATACTTTGAAAGGAAAAAAAAAATCACCAAAGACAATAGGACATACGTAAAAATGAGTTTCATGAACACAGAGGCCAAGATCCTATGCAAAAAAATTAGCAAACAGAATCCAGTAAAACCAAACAAGGATAATAAATAATTACCCAATGGGTTTACTTCAGGAGTGCAAACTATCTTTTGAAATATCAATCAGTGTAATTGATTACATAAATACAAAGACGAAGAAAGATGACATGACCCTCTCATTCAGCATGGGAACGTTAGTATGGGAATCAGTATAGAAATGTGGACTGGAAACTTTTTCTTTGAGGTCAAGAACAAGGCCCAAAATATCTTCTAGTAGCATTTCTAGTCAACCTGGTAACTGGAGTTTCTTTCTAGTCCACACTGGCAAAAATATGAAATAGCAAGTAAAAGGATTGAAAAGAAAAAAACTCTCATTTTTGCAGATGATATGATATGATTGTGTATTATAAAGTTCTCAACTATTTTATATATTAGGATATATGAATTAAGAAATACGTATGGATGCAAGATAAATATATAAAATCAATTATATTTCTACATACAAAATGAAAAATACTGTCCAAAAATAGCATGAGAAAGACAAATACCTAGGGGGGCTGGGTATGTGGCTCAAGCGGTAGCGCGCTTGCCTGGCATGTGCAGGGTGCTGGGTTTGATCCTCAGCACCACATAAAAATAAAATAAAGATGTTGCGTCCACCGAAAACTAAAAAATAAATATTAAAAAAATTCTCTCTCTCTCTCTCTCTTTCTCTCTCTTAAAAAAAAAAAAGAAAAACAAAAACAAATACCTAGGAATAAATCTATAAAAAGACAACTAAAACTTTTATGCATGAAACTATAAAGTATTATTGAAAAAAAAAACAAAGAACCCTAAGTAAATGGAAAACTATTTTCTAAACATAGAATGGAAGAACCAATATTGTAAAGATCTGAATTCTCCCCAAATAGATTTATTGATTCAGTGTCATTCCAAACAAATTCCTAAAAAGTGTTTTATACTTTCTGGTGTAAATTAGCAATGTATTTCTAAAGTTTATATGAAAATGCAAAGTCTCAAATATACATTTGGTTGGTTGCATAGGGTGAAGCATACCAAGATAAGAATAGCATTAATTCAATTTTTCTAACTTTTGTCTTCGTACCAAAATCTGTAGTACCATTGTCAGGTCCATTGAACTCAGGTGTTGATTATGCATAAATTATCTAAGTGTGATCTTTAACATGATATTGGACTAATAGTATAGAGTAACAATTACATAGTCAAATTGGGCATGGTGGCACATGCCTGTAATCCCAAGGACTCAGGGGGCTGAGGCAGGAGGATCACAAGTCCGGGCCATTCTCAGCAACTTAGTGAGCCCTGTCTCAAAATAAAAAATAAAAAAGGACTGGGGATGTGGCTCAGTGGTAAAAGCACCCCTGTATTCAATTCCTAGTACCCCCAATTTTTTTAAATTACATAGTCAAGTACACACTTTAGGACACGTGCATATATATCCACCACAATTAATATCCACTCTGTTGTATCATATTGATTTCCCACACTAGGAAGTAAACTAAATTTTTGACTAGCTATAAAGACCTTTTCAGATAGTTTTCCTCTTCCTCCTCATTCTTTTTTATATACCTATGAAAGTTTTCAAACATACACAAATGTAGAGAAAATATTATAATAAACTCCCTTAGACAACTCTCCCCATTTCAATAATTATTAGTATTTTTTTTCTTTCAATAATATTTGTATTTTTTCGAACTTATTTTATCTGTTTTCTCTGCTTTACTTTTCTTCTGGGATGATACTTGTCATATTATGTCCCCCATAAAAGTATGCATTTCTAACACAGAAATAATTTTTTTGCCTAATAATGCTGTCATTCTATCAAAATTGTTATCCCTTATTACCGTCTAATATCCAGTCAATATACCAATTACCAGTTTGTTTGAACAAGTTAAGTTAGGTGTTCACAGGGGATGCCAAACATGATCCGTGATTTATATTGGGTGTCTCTTAAGTTACTGTAAAACAGTTCCCTGCATTTTATACTCTTTACTTGTCAAAGAAACTGGATCTTTGTCCTTTGTAGTTCCCAACATTCTGGATTTGGCTGATCTGTGTCTACATGGTGACTTACCAGGTTATTTCATTTGAACAGCTATTTTATGGAAAGTCCCTCCGTGGGGGTTTTTCTGGTGTTGCCTCATAATTAGACTCAGGTTGTACACTTGGGGCAGCACTAGCAGAGGTCAGCTGCTGCTCTTAGTGTATCATGTTATAAGGCACCCAAAGGTGATCTATCCCAATATTGGTTGTTTCTCTCCCTCTCCCATATTGGTTTTGTTAACTCTTTTCTTGGTGCTGGGGTCTGACAGGTTTCTCCCCTGCAAATTCTGTTTTGCCTTTTTAATTGTTGAGTAGTTTGTGGGGAAATATGTTGAGAGTATTTAATATTTATTTCCTCATAAGACTTTCACCCACTGACGCTTTAGCATTCATTGATGACTCTTGCCAGAATGAATTGGTACTATGCTGATCGCCAAAGGATATTCTGATTATATCTTCCTTCTACATTTATCAGTTGGCATTCTATAGTAAAGAAGAGTCCCCCTTTTTTCATATATTTACCTCTCAGTTAGCTATCTCAGCATGGATTCTTGGATTCCTATTTCACTCAATAAATTTTAAACCAATACCGTCAGTATTTTCACACTCAGTGGGTACATATCTGGCCAGTGGGAGGCCTTTGAAGCCAGATCCTTTGTAATTTTTACCAGCAATTTGTTTTCTAAGCACTTTGCTCTCTGGCAGAATTCAGGCCTACCTTATGCTTTCCCTGTGCCAGCTCTGGGATCTCTATTTCCGGAAACTCATTCACTAAGGAGACTATTATCCTTTTACTGGATAATAATATTTAAAAGACAAGTTCTAGCCAGGTGCAGTGGTGCACACCTGTGTGTAATCCCAGCAGCTTGGGAGGCTGAGGCAGGGAGATTTTGAGTTCAAAGCCAGCCCCAGCAATGGTGAGGCACAAAGCAACTAAGTACTAAGACTCTGTCTCTAAATAAAATATGAAATAGGGCTGGGGATGTGGCTCAGTGGCCAAGTGGCCCTGAGTTCAATCCCTGTTATTCCTGGGCCAAAAAAAAGCAAGTTCTAGGTGCCTGCTATTCAAGAGTCATTGATGCTATGACTTTCCAACAGACGGAACTAAGACCTGTGTGTGTGTGTGTGTGTGTGTGTAATGTGTATATACACATCCATCTACCTCTACCTATTTTGGTCTCTTCCTCTCTCTTCTCCATCTGTCTGTCTGTCAGTTCATCCTCCCTCCCTCTCTGGCAACTGTGAATTCACACTGATTCCTCCAACTGAACACCACGGCATACATTCTAGTTTTCTTCCATCCCATAGTTGCAACCCCCCACTTTTTTTTAGCAATGGGAGACTTCGGTCCTCATATTATCCCTGGCTTTACATATTATCCCATGCATAAGCAACCTTCTGATCCTCCCGCTACTTCCTCCGTCTCTCAGGCTGCACTGCCTCAGCCACCCCAAGGAAAGGAAAAGGGAGAGAGGAAATGGTGGAGGAAGGGAAAAGGAAAGGAAATGAAAAGGCTTTTATCATTTCCTCTGCCCAGCGCTGTGCAGGGGAGGGACCTGATGGTGTGCAGGATGGAGGGAGAAGAGTACAGAGATGTTCTGCATCCCTCCGTGTCATGAAGCCACGGGCTCCTTTTCCTCCATGCAGACATTCTTCTACAAGGAACTAGGAAAGATTAGGGGCTGTTTATCTTCATTTCAAAAGTCAGAGATATCCACTCTATAATCCTTTCAGCCTGATGTTCAGCTGAACCCAGCCATACCTGACCTGAAGGCCGACAGCTGGAGAGGACACTGACCCTGGGCCTGAGTGGACTCTGTGAAGTCCTATGTGTAAAGGAACAAAAGTCCTGACCAAAGGCAGGCATGCAGGAATGCTGGCGCTCTCGAACATGCTGTTTACAGGACACTTGAACGGGCCTGCAAAAGACGGGATGAGAGTTCAGGGCCAGGGGCTCAGTTTAGTGCTCCACGGCAGGGCAGGTCCAGGTAGCATTGTGAAATAAACATCTGTCCCAGAGCTTCTTCAGGCCCTGACTCCAGAGGCCTCCCTCCCAGGGGACAAAGTAGGATTCTAGAGAATGGACAGGAAGGCAGGGGAATCTTGAGAGCCATTTATAAAGTAGACCTGGACACGGGGTGTCAAAGAGTCTGGATTTTAAAATAAAGCTGAAAGAGTGCACTACAAGTAGAAGAGTTCACTGCCAGAAGGGGTCTCGATTCCAGATATGAAATTGGAGATCATCTGCACAGTGCAAAACAGAAATGCAGTGCCCAGAAGAGGAGCTCCCTCTGCAAAACCTGAGACAAGAGGAAATCATGCTCCCAGCTCTCCCTGACTGAAGACACCACTAAAGCTGGAGTGATTTGGTCATTTGCTCCTATCCTTACAGACTTCCAGGTTGGACAGTGAATTAGGCAAGTTACTTAAGCTCTCAGTGCCTCAGTTTTTGCATCTAGAAATTGGGAATCACAATGCCTCCTTCATAGACTTCTTGTGAGATCTAAATTAGTAACTAAAGTTAGTCACCTTGTGCAGAACCCAGCACGTTATTATCCTTTTTCTTATTTTTACCTGTGATTTGCTCTTTATCTTCTCCCTCTGAGTCTCTTTGAGTCCTCCTAAGCTCAGCCCCTCAAGTCCCACCATATCAAGGATCCCTTCAAGTGTGCTGACTGCTAGATCTTAGACAATACACCCTAGAGAATACAGCAGACAGGTCCTGGCAGAGTTTTGCTCTGTATGTCAGTTACCTGTGCCCTCCTTCTAGTCACCTGTGTATTCTTGAGGACCAGGCTGGTCTGGTATTAATTCTGGTCCATAGATTAAGGGAATAATCTTAATCATTAAAATAAAATGGGCATGAGAAGTCAAGATGGGGCTTGAATCTCAGGCTATTTAGGGTCTGCATGATGTTGGGCAAGTTACTTATCTAGGCTCCATTTCCCCAGGCTCTGTTTTCTCTCTAGTAATAGGAAGACAAGTACCTCCCCTGTCATTATGAAGACTACTGGCTTTACTTTTAAAGTGCTGGCTCTATTGGACACTGATTGATGGTAATGAGTACTATCATTGTTACAGAACTCCGAGCACAGACAACATACTTCATGCACATTCAGGGGACAAAGGAAGCATCTCTGTGTGCCTTCGTTATGTCCCTCCTTTGCTATTGTTCCCTTCAGCAAAACACACCCTTAAGGGACCATCTAGCACAGCACCTCATTTTACAGGTTATAAAAACTGAGGCTAGCCAGTGGACATAACGGGTAGACTGCTCAGCAGGGCAGAGGACACTGGGGCCTAGGACTTGAGGCTCAATGACCTGAGCTGTCCCAACCACCTTATGACACACTTTCCTGGAAAGTGCAATTCATATTTTCTCCCAAGTTTATTTCAGAATTTTACTTCTCATTGCTTTCTTTCATTGAGAGAAGTCAAGACTCCAGATCATCAGATGGATACACAGAGGACTGGCTAAGCATGAGCACACAGACAGAGAGGACTGGCCAAGCTGAGCAGAGTCCAGTGTTCCCGGGGCCAAAGCAAACAGAAAGCTGATCTCTCTACTGCCCCCAGAGCCAATGCCAGTGTTTAATGTCCCTGCTCTCCATGGAAAGAGAAGAACAAAGTCTACCTGGTTTCTCAGCTGTCCAAAGTAACCCTTTGGCCTCTGCAGATTTACAGGTTTACAAACAATGTCACTGTTGGTTTCTGCAACTGAATGATCTTACCCTTTTACTTGTTCTAAGTATTGCTCATTTATGTAAATATATCCAGCTTGTCTATAGGTGTCATTGACAAGATTTACCAGCTCCACAGGGAGCATCTGCCCCCAAACAATTAACAAGCCCCCATCCCTATCTTTCTTCTCCCTGGGAAAGGAAGTGAGAGATCTCAGAATGCAAAAATGTGTGTGTGTGTGTGTGTGTGTGTGTGTATTTTTAAAGTGAGAGTCCCTAGTTTTTATTAATCCTTAGTCGGGCCCATTGGTACTATAAATATGTTGAAATCACTGGCCATCTTTCCATGTTCTTAGAATTGGGAGGAAGTAGAGTTGAGGTACTTGACAGCAATCTCCCAGTGCCAGTGAAAGACCCCCCTTGGACCCAGACCTTCAACTCTAGGTAACTTAGGACTGCAGGTTTGGCCCCCCTGGTGGAGGAAACTGGTAGCCAAAACTCAAGCTCTTTAGAGCCAACTGTAACTAAGCCTCTGAGCAATAAAGCCTGAGGATTTTATAGCAGGTGAAACTTTAGAGGAGAATCTTCCAGAAGCCCCAGCATAAAGGACAGGCATGTCCATGGCTTCCTGGGGGCACACTGCAAGGAGCCTATGCAGGACCAGATGTGAAAATGTCATTCCCACAAGGAGTGAGACCTCAGCCTCTAGCTACTTCTGGGGCGAAGCTCCTGATCCACCGGCCCTTCCTGCTGCCTCTCTCTTGGGACTGTATTCTGGACAGAAGAGAGGGTCTGTCCCCGCAGGCTTGACTGAGTTCTTTGGGCCTGACAGTTAATAACTGAGAGAGAAATCCTGGCAGCTCATTGAATAGACAAGCATCTTGAGCCTGGAGGAGCTGGGGGAACTTTCTATGAGGCTTATTTTGGAGCCATCATTTCCTTCCATTCCACCAGGGAGACCAGTTGGAAACTCCATCTCCTCAAAGCTAAAGATGCCTATTTTTTTCTGAGTTGTAATCCAGTTTTCTGGCCTTTTTCAGGCGAATTCCCAGGTCTGTTTATAAGAATTTTTTATTTTTTGTACTTGAAGGCAATATGTATGAAGTTAAAATTGTTGGCTTTGAAGGGAAGATGCTTGGATTGAAATTGAGCATGAAAGGCTCCTAGCAAGACGTCACCTTCCATTCCTGACAACTAGTATTAGAGTAACACTCTTTTTCATAAAATGAATAGAAAGTTAGTCAAACATATTAAACCACTGCTTTTGGATATGTGAAAGTACCAGGTTGTGATTTTTTTTTTAGAGAAGGAGACCAGTGAAATGAATCCTACAATCTTACTCACTTCCTGCCTTGAAGCACTTTTTCAGAACACAGCACAAGGACAGGTGAACCATGCAGAACAGGATAGTCTTGCCATACTTTGGGAACAGAGATGAGGAGCAGAGAACAGCGAACCAGAATTCACATGACACTGTACTGAAGAGAAGTGAAATATGCAGAAAAAGTTATCCTGAGATCTTTACAGTTTGAGACCAGGCAATGAGCAACTTCTGGGGAAAAAGTGACTATTGGGGAAAGATATATTGAACATCTTTTGGAACTCTCCAGAGCGGGGAGAGAGATGAGATTTGCCCAGTAGCACTAGGAAGACTTCATTGATCACATACAGAATCAGGGGGGAAAACTCAGACGTTAGGAGTAAAGATAAATTAGCCCTAGAGGAAAGTTTATATCCACTCTAACAAAAACCTTCATATACAACTTGAAAGCATTGAACTGATTTGCAAATATATTAACTTTTCATAAAAAAAGAACTCCCCTCATTGTCTTTTAAAGAAGGCATCAGAATCCAGACACTTAACAATGTAATAATCACAAAGTACAGCAACAAATAAAGAATTATCAGTCACCCAAAATCAGAAAAATGTAGCCCATATTCTGGAGGGAAAATAATCATAAGGAACAGATCCCAATAAGATAGAGATAATAAAATTAATAGAGAAAAATTTCAAGTATTTACTTAGAGATTTAGAAGAATCAATGAACAAGATAAGGGCAGAAATGGAAGATGAGCAAAAGAATCAAATGAATCTTCTAGTGTAAAAAATAAAATTGTTTTTTTTTTAATTACTGGATGAATTGATCAACAGCTTAGACTCTAAAAAAGAAAAGATCAGTGAACCCAAATACAGGGCAATAGAAACTGTCTACACCATAGCAAAGAGAAAGGGAGAGACAGAGAGAGACACACACACACAAGTGTCACAATGGGCAAAAGGTGTGACTTACGCAGTCGAGGGGGAGAAATAAAGAATGTCCACATGCCTCTGCCCTTTTCAATGTTTTATTTACTCAAATCACTTAATACAATTTCACTCTATAGGTTCTTAATCAAGGGATGACAATCCTTAATGCTGGGCATTGCAATAGAAATAATCAATTCAAAGCAAACAATTCTAAGTTAATTCTCAGCACTAATTCTCAGACCTATTGCAGACATTTCCTCTGCATGCTAAGCTTAAGTGGTAGATTTAAAGTCTTAAGTCTTATATCTTAATTCCAGCAGATGCACACTTACTCAGACCACAGCAACCAGGTCAGGATCCGACAGAGGCTTCTCCTGGGGTGGAGTTGATGGCTGGCTGAGGAGGTGGTCATAAGGAGAAGTCCTTTTCTCACCAGAGTCAAGAGGTGCTGTAGAGTTTGAGGGCGGTGAGAACAACACAGAGGAACAGGCAGATGAGAAGAGTTGGGATGTCAGTCCAGGTCCTCATCAGGCTCTCAGCATGAGGGCATTTCTATCTGCTGGCTGAATGTCTGTTCATTTGCTCCATTATTTATACCAAATTTGGGGGCTTTTGACCCCCACTTTCGGACCCTATCAGCTGCCACTGGGTCTCTCAGTAACATCATTTATCTGGTGGTGGTCCCCACCCTGATTTTCTTGCCTTCCTCCCTTACGGGGCCAGGACAACATGATAGAGACTTCACTCTGAGTTTATCAAGATGGGGAGAAGTGATCTGTTTTTGTCTGAGGGCCATACTGGAGGGCTCTGTTAGGTGCGCCTGGTAAGACTGTAAGTTCCAAACTGGAGTTTTAAACTGGAATTGCTTAGGCTCAGGCCTAAGGCCATTCTTACAACAAGGCCTCTGTGACCTATGGAGTGATATCAAGTTAGTTAACAAATCAATTTGTAGAACCCCAGAAAGGGTATCAAATAGTACATGGAGAAATAATAATGGCCAAAATTTTTCTACAATTGACAAAAACTATAAACTCACAGATCTAAAAGTTCAACAAATCCGAAACAAAGAACCCCAAAGAAAATTACACAAGTATCGCAATAGGCAAAAGATGTGACTTATGCAGTCGAGGGGGAGAAATAAAGAATGTCCACATGCCTCATATTATTGAAAACCACTGATAAAAAGAAAAAAATGTCTTAAAAGCAGCCAGAGGAAAAAGAGACATTAAAAACAAGAAAACAAAGATAACTAACTGCTGGCTTCTTATCTAAAACAATACAAACCAAAAGGCAATAGAAAGACATCATTAAAGTACTGCAAGAAAGAAAAAAAAATATGTTAACCTAGAATTGTAATCCCACACAAAATATCCTTCAACAATGCAGCCAAAATGAAACCTTTTCTTCTGATGTACAAAAACTGAAGGGATTTGTTGTCAGAAAAACTGAACTTTTACAAAAAAGAAAAAAAAAATTGAGAGGTTGTTCAGGCTGAAAACAAAGGATTCAAATGGAAGTTCAAATCTCCCCCAAAGACCTGGGAATATGGTATCAGTGGTGCCAGCATAATTTAAAAATTTTCTCTGAAACTATGTTTGAAAAGAAAAAAGAAAGGAAGAAAGATCAACTAAGTAGCAAAAACAAAAAGCCCAGAGACAATATGTGCAATAACACTAGGTAGAAAGTTATCATCATAAACTCCAGAATAAAAGTGGGTAGAGAAGAATCACCATGACCTACATGCAATTGGTATCCATGCAGAGAAAAGGAAGAAGAGGGAAACATTTGAAGGGTGTAAGAAGAGGATACCCCAAATGTGGAAAGCAGTTTTATTAGAAAAATATTGACAGACCAATCTGAGATTAACAGATGAAATTAGGAAGATTTTACTTTCTACAACCATAAGACACAATAAAACAACGTGGAACAGGAGACGCTGCTGGAAGTGCAACCCAAAGCAGAAAGGAACAACAGAGGTAAAGGGGATACGTCTTGCCAGCCCAAAGTGAATGAAATCAAGGAACCCTAGAAAGCACACTGCTGAGTTTTTGAATGAACATTGCACAGAACCAGCTTTGCGTAGTTAGAAAGTTATTCTTGAAAACAGCCTTATTCTAAAAGTTCAGAAAACCTAATTTTACCTAAAATTGATCAATAGAAGTCACCAAAGTCAAATCCCATAGAAAATCATTATGAGGAAAAAAAAAATAAAGAAGCAAAACAAGATCTCCACATATGATGAGAGTATGTGACAAAGACATGCCCACAAAATAGCGATCATCTGTGACCTGTGTGAAGGTATACAGAAAGCCAAAATGGTAAAGATGTGAGTAAAAGTTTTAAATTTCTTTCTCTGTTAGAAATTCTATAAAGATAATTTACTTCTTTTCATTTCTAAGGAATAAAGTTTTACTTAGCTCACAGTTCAGGAGGCTTAGCCACCCAAGGACATGGTGGGAGCATGTGGTCAGCCAAAGAGAGCGTACTTGCTGCATAAGACAGAATAAGCAAGCCACACACAGAGTTTACCTTTATGACAAAGGCACTCCTTCAGAAACCCATGAATTTCATGATGAGATCCATTTATGACCCAATCAAAAGATCCCACCTGTCAAAGACCATTACATATGATTTTGAGGACTAAGCTTTCAGCACATGAAAGTCATTCAAACCATAGCAGAGCTGATGTGCTCAACATGGCTAGACACTGCCCAGTCCCATCCCCAAATACTTCAGCTAGGAGGGCACCAACCCTGGTGATTTCACCCCAGAAGATCTGACCCAATAGAATCCCATTCCTTAGAAATCCTATGGCATCAGTAACAGACTCTGGTCCTATTACCTCCTCTTTTTGCCTTGCTCCTTTCTTTCAATTGTCTGTTCTTCTGTGTTCTCATTAGCCCAGAGGTCAGTGATCTGACAAAGGCACACGGTCATTGGTTATTTCAAGCATTTTCTTTCTGGGACCACTCATATTTACAAGGAAATGCCTGGAAGCAGGTCAGACCTATGCTAAGGAAGGATTCCAATCTACAGGCAGGATTTCAGATATCCATGAGGGCAATGTTTGCACCTTGGGTCCTTCCCTGATCTCCAGCATTAACATATCATTCAGTCACAGCCATGAGCACGTTCCTTGTTACTGAGAACAGAATCTCTTGGCAGCCTTTAAATGAGAATTTACTTCTCAATTTAAAAACAATAAAAAAAAACATATTGTGGAGTTTCCAGCACATGTAGAAGTATAATGTATGATAATAAAAGCACGAAGAAGAAAAGGGGGAATCATTGGAGCACCCCAGTCATCTTCTGTTGATTCAAAAGCTGACTGTGTGACTCTCTTCTCAACTCTGCATTGATTGACATCACTTTAGTAGCTTAAAATCATTCATGATAGGTGTATTAACTCCACTAAACTGGCAATGCTAAAAAATCAGGTTTGTTTTGTTTTGTTTTGTTTTTTTACCTTGAAGATCTGGTTAAAACTTTACCAGCACATCACTGGGGAGCATGAAACTGTACAATTAATTAAAGAGTTTTATACTATATGCCAAATAATACAACATTATTTCAATCTTGTGTTAAGCTAAAGATGCATAATGCAAACCTTGAAGAAGGTATTAAAAAAAAACAATAAATAGCAACAGAGAAGAGACATCTATGAGTGTTTCACAATAAGGAAATCAACTCATCAGAAGGCATATGTCCTAAATGTGTATGTACCTGACAGAGTCTTAAAACATAGGAAGAGTTACAGGATGAAATAACCAAATCCACACTTACACTTAGGGATTATAATCCTCTTCTCTTAGTAATTAATGCAATAAACAGAAAGTGCATTACAATGTAAGGCTTGCATAATAGCAGAAACCAAGTTGACCTAATTGTTTTTTATAAACAGCATTAGGCCCAACAATTATGACACAGGCTATTTTTTTCAAGTATGCAAGGAACATCTATGAAGATAAACTATATGCTGGCCATAAAAAAAAGTTCACTACATTCTGACCATGAGGAGATTAAAATAGAAATCAATAACAAAATCATATCTGGTAAAATCATCAAATATCTGGAAATTTCAAAATAAGTTTTAAGAAACGAACATGTCAAAGTAAACCTTTGGAAAATTAGAATTTTTTGACCCAAATGATAATGAAAATACAACATTTCAAAATCTGTAGGATTCAACTAAAGCAGTGCTTAGAAGGAAATTTCTCATTTTAAATGTTTGTATCAGAAAAGAATAATGTTCTGTATAATTGATCCAATTTTACACCTTAAAAATCTAAGAAAAAAGCAGATTAAAAGAAAAGGGATCAGAAGGAACAAAAAGTAAAATGAAATAGAATATAGACAAGTGGTGAAAAAAGCCAAAAATTTGTTCCTTGATTCAATTGAACTGATAGAGTAACTAGACTGATTGAGTAAAGAGAAAATGGAAATTTCTGGCATTAAGAAAGAAAGGGTAGCACTATACATCCTATAAAGAACAAAAGAGCAATACAGAACAACTTTGTGGCAAAAATCAACAACTTAGATGAAGTAGAGACTTTCTGTTGAACCCTAATGCAAAGAAAAGACCACCGACTCCGATTTTAAATCAAATTAAAGCAAGCTTGTATTTGCGTACACAAAGAGAGCTGTTCAGCGGCTGTCTCTCCTAACACAGGCTAGAGATCAGCACCCCAACTCTCCAGGAATGAGGTTTTATAGCACAAAAAGTTGCAAAAGGAGGTGTCTTGAGAACCTACATCGAACAGGATTTTGACAAGCATCATACAAAGGCAGATCATAGGTTAATGATCTACATGGCTTAACATTTCAAGGTAGGGAATAAATTTAGATCCCCCAACATCAGAATTTTTGAGGTGCCACTGAGGTTTCAGAGAGAGTTGTTATCTGGTCGGGAGAGCCAGGATTTATGAGGCACCACTAAGGTTTTAGAGAGGGCTGTTATCTGGCCAGGAAAAGCCAGGCATGGGTGAGTTCAAGGCACAGGTAGGAATTCCAAACAAGTTTAGAAATCACAGTAATTTATAGTAAAACAGAAATTAACTTTTCATGACTTTGTGATGAGATGGCTCCCAATCTTAAGATGGAATTAGTCTGGGTTCATCACTTTGCTTGAAAAAAAAAATGCAACTCTAGATTTTTACCAATTCTTTCTAAAGCCCTAAAGTGTTTTCTCTGTCCTATTCATGTATTCCTTTTTATCTTTGGGCATGTTGATAGCAACTGTTAAAAGTGCATTGTCCAAATATCACATCTCTGTGGTTTCTAGGTATATTTGTATTGACTGATTTTGCCTCTGACTTGGACACATTTTACTGCTTCTTTTGCATGTCTGATAATGTTTCCATTTGATACTGGACATGATGTATGTTTTTCACTTGATACTAGATATTTTGTATGCTGTGTTACTAAGTATTTAGAATTTGTCTTCCTTTCATGGTCTTGGACTTTGTTTTGAAAGGCAGTTAAAGTTACTTGCAAACCAGTTTGATCCTCTAAAACCAGTTTCAGCTATGATAAGGAAGTTCTGGAGTTGTTACCAGTGGGCTGAGGGTTTTTTAGCTCCACTCAGATACAAATTGCAAATAAGCAAAGTGTGGCTTCCTTTGTTCCCTTTGAGTTTGGAGGACTAGCGGCTCTCTGCTTAGTGTTAGCAGCTCTCTCTGTTGCTCTTCTAGCAGATAAAGGTCTCTCCCAATTGCTTTTCCTATACCTCCCAGTAGCACTTCATGGCTTTCTGGCTGCTAAACATTTTCAGGACTAACACCTCTTGGTGGTACCAGTTCTGACTGCTAGCAACTCTGTTTCAGGTGCCCTCAGCATTATAAGTTCTGCCTGCAACCAGCTCAGCCTGTTCTATTCAGAATAGAAATCACAAATAAGCAAAATAAAAACCATCCAAAACAGGCATTTTTAGGACTTATGCTGCAGCATAAGGGAAAGCACTGACCCACCAAGGGTGAGAAGGAAGTGGTTTATGTAGACAAAATAGCAGGCTTGCGTGTGCACAGTGTCCTGCCAGTTAACCACAGAGGTTCTGCTTAGCCACAGGTAGGAAGGAGTGGGACGTCTGAAGCACAGAGCCAGAGTCATCTGGAAAGGACCTGAGATCAAAGGTACCACAGCCCAAACAAGCTTCTGAGGTGCTTCAAGGCATTAGGGGCAACCATGGCTGTCAAAGTCAAAGAAAGAAAATTTTCAAACTGCATATAAGAAAAAAAAATGACCAGGCAATGTAGTCCATGCCTGCCTGTCATCTCAGGGACTTGGGAGGCTGAAGCAGGATAGGAAGATCACAAGTTCAAGGCCAGTCTCAGCAATTTAGTTAGGGAAACCCTGTCTCAAAGTAAACATAAATAAATAAATAAAAGGCTGTATATGTGGCTCGGTGGCAAAGCATCCCTGTGTTCAGTCCCCAGTAACAACAATAAAAATTACCTCTTGGGGAGTATCAGGCCCTTCCTTCTCTTCTAAGAGTGACTTTAATCTACCACCACTTTAGCCCCATGTCAAGGCATGCCTTTCAGTGGAAGACTTTATGTTCAATGATGTCGCTTCACTATGGTTGGTAGAAACTGGAATAATTTCTGGCCTTTTGAACTCTGGGAATTGTTCGATTTTTGTTTGTTTGTTTGTTGTTGTTGTTGTTGTTTTTCAGTACTAGTCATTGAACTCAGGGCCTTGCACATGCTAGGCAAGGTACCACGAAGCTACCTCCCTAGCCCATTTTCTTTACTTGCATTTAAAAACAGGGTCTTGTTAAGTTGCCCAGGCTGACCTGGGAACTTGCAATCCTCCTGTCTCAGCCTCCTGAGTAACAGAGAATACAGGCATGTGCCACCATACACTGACCATTCAGCTTTTAAGTCACAGTTTTTCTTTGCCCAGCTCATGGATTTCAATTTCAGTCTACACACACTCAGATTGGTATTTTACCAAAGACTCAAGGACATGCCTGTACAGCTCTCCAGAGGGTTTCTCTGCAAGATCCATCCTGGCTAGGAACTCCACAAATCCTAGGCACCTTGGACTCACCAAGCTTCTGTCTCTGTTTTCTCAATTCATTGCTGAGGGCATTTGTGGGATCCTTCACCCTGTATACAATCTAGAGATTTCTTATCAGCAGAAAGAAGAGTCACCGTGTGCTCATCTATTCTGTTTCCCTTCTTTCAAGGATCCCAGTCCTACAGTGCTATTGTCCCGTGTTTGCAAACACTCGTTTCATGTTTTTCCCAGGTTTTTGGTTGTTATGGAAGGAAGCCACGTTCTATACTGGTTACTCTTTCACAGGCAGAATTTCACACTCATAAATCTGATTTTTAATAGTGTGCAACTAGGTTCCCATTTAGCATTCCCTGAGGCACTGCTACAGGCTGGGACTGTAACCACAGGTATCACAACCTCTCTGGTCAGAAGCTGACCTATGCGTGTGTCACTTATCACACATTCAGGAAGTGGACTAAATAAGTATTAAGATTTTATTTATTGCAGTTGTTTTAATATTTTACAATAAATGTGAACTAAGAGTTTGATTCCAGGGGCTGGGGATGTGGCTCAAGCGGTAGCGCGCTCGCCTGGCATGCGTGCGGCCCAGGTTCGATCCTCAGCACCACATACAAACAAAGATGTTGTGTCCGCCGAAAACTAAAAAATAAATATTTAAAAAAAAAAAAAAAAGAGTTTGATTCCATAAATTTTAAATGCTAAAATTTTTTAAATGTGCAAAATCATTCCTTATCCATTCTTGTTATTATGTAAATCCTTGACACTTCACACACTTTTGAAAAAATTCTCTCATTTTTAAGAACTTTATTTTATTTATTTATTTTTATGCAGTGCAGAGGATCAAACCCAGTGCCTCACACATGCTAGGAAAGTGCTCTACCACTGAGCCACAGCCCCAGCTCCTTCACACACTTTTTGTGACATCTTTCTGCACCCTTGTAATCAATCACCTTGCAGACTCTTGGGGCAGATTTGTTGCTTGGATTATATTCGAATGACTTAATTTGTATAAAATAATCACAGTATAGGGAGGGAAGTCCAGCTAGTCTTATAGAGTTCTAAAAAGGAAAGGTGCAATGTAATAGATATTAAATTCAGAGCACAATTTTAATATAAAGAAATAGTTGGCTTTTTGTTTTTGTTTTTATTTTTTTGTGGCACTGGGGTTTGAACCCAGAGCTTTATACATGCAACTGAACTATATCCCCAGCCTGAAATAGTTTAAAAAAAAAAAAAAAAAAAAAAACTGAGAACTTTCAGTGAAGTGTTCTGAAAAGACATAATTTTTATTTATTTTAATTTTTTGCAGTTATAATTCAGCTATAGCAAGAAATTGTAAAGATAACTGACGTTGGCATAGGTCCACATGGAGACAAATGAGAACGGGCCCCATGTAAGGATGGCCTTAGGCCTGAGCCTAAGCAACTCCAGTTTAAAACTCCAATTTGAAACCTGCAATCTCACCAGGCAGAACTAACAATGTGGCCTCCAATGTGGCCCTAAGGCACAAATAAGTCACTTCTCCCCACCATGACAAACTCAGAGTGAAGTCTCTGGCATGTTGTCCTCACCCCATAAGGGGGAAAGGCAAGAAAATCAGGGTGGGGACCACCAGACCAGATGCTTTAACCCCAGGGCAAATGATGTCACTAAGAAACCCGGTGGCAGCTGATCAGGATTGAAAGGGTTGGGGTCAAAAGCCCCGAAATTTAGTATAAATGAAGGAGCAAATGAACAGACATTCAGCCAGCCAACACTGATGCTTTCACTCTAGAGAACCTGATGAGGACCCAGACTGACATCTCAACTCTTCTCATCTTTGCTGATCCTCTGCGTTTTCCTCACTGCTCCCAAGCTCTACAGCCACATCCCGACCCTGGTGAGAGTGGCAACTTCTCCCTAGGACCCTGTCCTCAGCTGGCCGTCAGCTCCACCCCAGGAGAAGCCTGCCTTGGTTCTTGGCCTGATGGCCGCAGTCTGAGTGAGTGGCATCTGCTGGACTTAAAGCCTAAGGCTTGAGCTTTTGATCTGACACTTGAACTTAGCACGCAGAGTCTGTCATGAGCCTGTCATGATACAGTGTGTTTGCAATGCTTAGAATTAATCTAGAATTTATTTGCTGTGAATTGATGATGTCTACTGCAGTGCCCAGCATTAAGGATTGTCATTTTTCTTGATTAAGAACCTATAGAGTGAAATTTTATTAAGTGTTTTGAGTGAATAAAGCATTGACAAAGGCAGAGGTGCGTGGACATTCTTTATTTCTCCCCCTTGAATGCAGAAGTCGCACCTTTTGCTTTCGTGACACCCCACCACATTTGAGGTTCCCAGCATCCACGTGGCTGCCCACCCTGAGCAGTTTTTACTTCCTGTGGAATGTGCAGGCTTCCAGAAGTTCTGTAAAGCATAACAAAAGAGAAAGACTGTCAAGTGCTGCTGATGCTTACTAAATTCAGTTCTGCTGCTATTTTTTAAAAATAAGTGGTAGTTATAAAGTTTTGTGGTTTCATTTTTTTTGGTTTTTGTTTGTTTGTTTTGTACCAGGGATTGAACCCAGGGGCACTTAGCTACTGAGCCACATCCCCAGCCCTTTCTGATATTTTGTTTTGAGACAGGGTATTGCTAAGTTGCTTAGAGCCTTGCTAAGTCTGAAGCTGCCCTTGGACTTGTGATCCTCCTGCCTCAGCCTCCCCAGTTGCTGGGATTACAGGCGGGTGCCGCCATGAGCAGCTTAATAAAGATTTGTTTTAAATAGGCTCAAACGCCTTCTCTGTGCATTTTCCTTTTTTCCTGTTCTCATCATCTTTAACACATGATATAACTCAGCAAAAATTCAGGCAAACTCTCAGCAGTTTGTTTACTCCAGCTCTAGTTTTATTTCCCCAATTTATTTATTTATGAGGCTATCTAAAAAACAAGGATAGCTAGAAAGGGCCTACGACAGAACTATGCTTTATCTGTTTCTATTAATATTATTTACACATTTTACTTAAAACCTCTGAAACTTTGTCCTCTATGGGTATTGCATACAGTATATGTCGTTTCCCAAGACCTCTCCCTGTACTGAAGTGCTCACACATTCTTCTCACTTTATGACCAAAATTACAGAAATACACACGGAAATAAGTTCAACTCCCACGTAATCTCAAATTCTACTGCAATCTTTTTCTCCTTCCAACAACTCAGCCTTTTTCGGAGGGTGTCTCTCACTGTTGCCTAATTGAGTCTCCTCCTCACTGATTCTGAATCCTCCTGCAGGGCAGGGAAGAGCCCTCCAGGTCTTAGTGCTCCTGTCAATACCAGCCCAGGGCCTGGTACACACTTGTCCTTAGTACAAACATCTTTACCTTGAGCTCCAGGTTATTTCTCCTTGGTGTTCTATGCTACTTACCAGAGGTTAAGCATGGTTTCAAGTTAGCCATAGCCACAAGATATTCTGGCCCTAAGAATTTTTCATAAGTTGTTTTGTTCTGAAGGTTAGCCAGACATTCTGTGTCATCACTAAACAGCAGGTCCTTGGTGGAAGATTCAAACAGCTGGAACATCAAATATTCAAATCCATTTCTTCCAAAGAGCTCCTGGGTCAGACATACAAACAGAGAGGGACCATGGGCCATAGGAAGCACAGAGGTATATGTTCTGCCCCAGAAGACCTTTGTCGGTTGGACTGCTCAACTCCAGCCCCAGGGAAACCCCGAGACAAGGCAACAGTTTCGGGGGGTAGGGGGTACTGCAGTAAAATGGCAGCCAACAACGTCTCTGGGTTCAAATCCCTGCTGTCTTTTTCTTGCTGTCTGACTTAGTTCCACTGAGCTCAGTGAATTTGTTCACTCATTTCCAGATGAAGATGGTAACACCAAATAGATGATGCATGTAAAGCAACTGGTAATAGAAAGAATTTTAAGTTTTCCACCATATCACTATCTGGCTAACCACCATGAGATGTTTCCAACTTTCTGGATCATACTTGCATGTCTTTCTGCCACCTGGACTCCTGGCTGCCTTATCTCTTCTCTGGATCTGTCCCCGGTACCCAATCATTTCTATCCCTTTGTTCCTCTCTCCTCTCTATCTCTGTCCATTTCCTCTGTGATCAAGGTAACAGCTTGTCCTATGTGGGAATTTTCCTTTTGAAAGTCCACAACCCAGGACCTCTTATTTTAACAGCTTTTCCTGGATTGTTATCTTTTAACTGGGATGTGTGAGTGGTATATGCTAAGACACGGATTTCTCATTTGGGGAACATCCAAGAATGGGGTTCGCTAGCGCAAAAGGCAGAGGAAGCTTTGGGTTTTCCATAAGAGATCACTTGGTTTAGGCAGGCTGCTACTCCATAAAATCAGCCCTTGCTGGCTCCCTGTAGCATCATAAGGTGTCTGAATGTTAGCTTTTTAATGGTCATGAAACCCTGGACAGTGCCCAGCCTTCCCAGGTTTAGAAAACACCTTTGGATCCACCCACGAGTCAGCTTGATTAACCTCCATTCTGCCTTTCCTACATTTAGTTCAGCCTTGTGTGAAGGGCTCTGAGCCAACTCCCTTATTTCTGCAACAGAAGAAGAGAGAAAGGGTTAATTCCCCAGGTGCCACGAATCTGCTCCAAGTCAAGTGAGTCTTAGGCAGACACTCAGGTGCCCCTTGTCTGAGGTTTTCCCACTCTACTTGGATGTGCTAGATGGCCCCAGAGCAAGTGAGTATGGTTAACAGTTGTAATCAGAGGCAGGACTGGGAAACTCAGGTCCCACTGCCCAGGGAGAAAGGATGAGGCTTGGCTGAGCACATCTGTGCACCTCCACAAGCAAATTCAGAGCACTCAGTCAAAAAGGAGAGAGAGGGGGCCCTGGATAGGCATACCTGTTGGTTGAAGAGTATTCTGCGGACAAAATCTGCCTTATCTTTCCTTGAAACCACAGCATGATTTGGCACTGTAGCCAGATGGCAGCTGTGAGCCTCAGTCACAGGCTTCCTGGTGCCATCAGGACACAGCAACTCAAAGTCTTTCTGCTTCAGATTCTTAGCCCATGCCTCAGTGTTCTTTCCTGAGGGGAGAAAAGTGGGTCAGCCACAGCTGATGGTTTTGGTCAAGATGCCCTCCCTGGGACAATGGGAGTGACCACCAGTGCCTGGGAGAGTCACAAAGTAAGAAAGCTCTCAAAAATAAAACTAAAGGGACAAACTCACAATTCAGAACATTTTTGATGATGCTTTTTCAGTCCTGTTAAAGGCAAAGATCTCTTAAAACACGCCTGTGTGTTGGTCAGTTGGATTCAAGACCTGAGTGATAACCAACCCCAGCAGGTCTGACATGAAGAACTTTCTCATTCCCTAAATTTAAAACGTTAGGACCAAAGTCACTGGAGTCTGGTAAGGTTTCCCTGCTGGGTGGTGATTCCACACAAGAGACTCAGATCTTTCTCAGGTGGGAAAGGCACATACCGTCAGTGTTCTGGAGGACAGCCGAGTGCTTCACAAAGGCCACATCTCCCTTCTCAACCAGACACCTGCACATGGAAGGCTGTGTCAGTGAGGAGGATCAACAGTAGTGGAAGGGAGACACAGAGAGGGAGTCACAGTCCCTGGCCACACACACACACTTCCTCACAAGCAACCATAACACCCACACCATCCCTGGGCATTAGACTAGGGGATGTAACAGAAAAACAGAACTGTCTATAGAGTTTTGGTTATGCATAACCATCGTGCAGGTCCTCATTCTAAAGACTGACCAGTTTCTCCAGAGAGGATGCTTGTGTTCTCCTAGTAACAGGGATATCCATGACTCTCTGGGTGAACCACAACTTTCAGCATCAGCAATTACAATCAGAGCGGAGGACGTGGCTTTGAAGGAGTTTTGATCATACTTAGATCTACTCAGGATCCACAAGAACGAATGTGCTTCACTAGATATTTGTTCACCCTTAATTTCATGAAAAATGTTTCTCTATGTTTTCAAGGTACATTCTTTAATATGAAATGTTGGACAGATTAAAAATCAGCCTTACGATATCCGGTCAGTTGGCAATGGCTATTAGTCTTCAGGAGCACCTCTCGCTCCTGTCTTTGGGTGCCTCTATACCTAAATTTGGCAGGGGGTGGGGGGTGGTGGGGGTGTCCATTACTCTCATTCACATTTGCTGAATTCTCTCACCCCATTTCTTTCCTTCATGACCCCTTCAGAGAATCACAGTCCTGAACAGGCATGATCACCTGTCTTGGGTGTGTCTACACCCCAGGGCGAGGCAGACAGAAAGACCTTCCTGGATATTCCTTCCCTATGCCACACCAATGGTCCTCAAGGTTGTAGGCTAGGGACCAGCAGCATCAGCGTGGCTGGAAATCTGTGAGAAATGCAAGCCTGGCCTTACCCAGACCTGGATGACAAACTCAGGAGGTGGGGTCCTGGAATATGCTTTCACAAGCCCTCATGCTAAGTGAAATAAGCCAATCCCCAAAAAACCACAGGCCAAATGTTTTCTCTCAAATGCTGATGCTAATCCATAACTGGGCGGGCGGGGGTTACAGATAGGGAAGAATGGAGGAACTTTGGATTGGACAAAGGGGAGAGAGGGGAGGGGAGGGAGTTTGGGGATGGGAAATATAGTAGAATGAGACAGACATTATTACCCTATGTACATGTGTGATTGCACAAATGGTGTGACTCTGCATTGTGTACAGAGAAATGAAAAGTGGTGCTCCATTTGTGTATAATGAGTCAAAATGCATTCTGCTGTCATGTACAACTAATTAGAACAAATTAAAAAATCTACCTCCTCATTGAGGCCTGTAGGGCTCTGAGCCATGGCCAGCACCTGCTGCTCTATGGGTCACATGCCAGACCCCTCTCTCTCCACACTTGAACCCACAGACCTTCTTTGCTGACCTCAACCCAGCAAGATTCTTCCCATCCTCATGCCCTTGTCTTTGCTGACCCTTCTTCCTGTATTACTCTTCCCCTAAATTTTCTCAGGCCTGATTCCCTCTCATTATTTAATTTTCATCTCACCTAGACCCTCTACTTGCAAAAGACTTCCTGTCATGGCCACCTTTTCTAAAATTGCTTCTGGCCAGAGGCAGTGGCTCATTTCTGTAATCCCAGTGGCTCAGGAGGCTGAGGCAAGAGGATCACAAGTTCAAAGCCAGCCTCAGCAACTTAGCGAGGCCGCAGGCAACTTAACAAGATTCTGTCTCAAAGTAAAAAATAAAAAGGGCTGGGGATGTGGCTCAGTGGTTAAGCACCCTTGGGTTCAATTCTCAGTACCAAAAATAAAATAAAATGGTCCTGATGACTGTAATAGTTTTGATGTTGACTGTCCCCAAGAGGGCCATGTGTTAAAAGCCAAGTCCCTAAGGTGATAGTATTGGAAGGCGGTGATCCTTTCAGGAGGTGGGACCTTGTGGGAGGTCCTTAGGTTATTGGGGGGGTGCCCTTGAAGAGGATTGATGGACCTCAACCCCTCCCTCTTTCTTTGCCTCCTATCCATGAGGTAAAGGGTTTTGTTCCACAATGTGCTCCCACCATGATGTGCTGCCTCATTACAGGCCTAAAAGCATTGAGTCCACACAATCATGGACTGGAATCTCCAAAACCATGACTCAAGACAAACCTTTTCTCCATATAAGCTAATTATCTCAGTCATTTTGTTACAGTGATGGAAAGCTGACTAATGAATCCCCCCTCCCTTGGTTCCTTGGCAGCACTTACAGTTAGAAAGAGTCTTCTCCTTTATTTTTGTGTTTATTGTCCTACTCTTCATGTGGGACTAGGAGTGGGTGGAAAGGGACAGGGACAGGACCATGTGTGTCTAATTGGCTAGTATAACTCCTCTACTTAGAACAGCATCTACCATATATTAGCTGTTCAATAAGTATTTCTTGAAAGGGTGGAAGAGCCCAGGAATATCTGTTTTTAAGATACTCATCAGCCAGGTGTAAGAAGCAAGGTGACTGGTGTCCCTCCTATGATTTTAAACTGAGTCTCTGACAGATTCCATGACTTGTCTACAGTCACACAGAAGAAAGGGGTAATAGGAGAATCAGGATGGTGGCTCTGCAGTCATCACTCCTCTCACCCATCCCCAGGGCCTTGAGGTGCCCTAAGTCACCTGGGCCTACAGGAGAGTGCTGTAGAACTGGACTGGACTTCAGTCCTTGGGGCCACTAGGAACTGCAGTAGTGTGATCTCTTATTATGGATCCTTCTAAATCAACACCCAGATGCTGGGGAAATGGAGAGGGTGAGAGACTGGGGTTAGTGCAAATGGAAGTTAGTACTTGCCTAAGCGCCCCACTGGAGCCGTAGTACTTCTCGTGGCTGTTGGGAGCACACATGTGGGCTGGATTGCTGCTGCCACCACACAGAGCACAGAGGTGGGAATCCGGATCAGACCCAGGGGCACAGCTGCGACTGAAGAACTCATCTGCAAAGAACAGCCAGAGTCAGCTCTTCCCATGACAGCAGGAAGGCCTCAGAGTTTTGTTTTTTTTTCCTCTAAAAATTCTGTGCAAAGGCACAGAATTATTTGGTGACATATTTTGAAGATCAAGAATCAAAATCCATTGTAGCAAAATGAAACTGAACCCCTATCTCTCATCCCTGCACAAAACTCAAAGTGGATCACGGACCTGAGACCAGAGACCCTGCACCTACCAGAAGAGGTGCCAACTCTTTATTACGTTGGCTTAGGAGTCAAATTCCTCAATAGGACTCCTAAAGTGCAAGACATAAAATCAAAAATCAATAAATGGGATGGTATCAAACTAAAAAGCTTCTTCACAGCAAAGGAAACAATCAAGACATGAAGAGAGAGCCTACAGAATGGGAGAAAATCTTTGCCACCTGCACCTCAGATAGAGTGTTAATCTCCAGAATTTAAAAAGAACTCAAAAAACTTTACACCCAAGAAATAAATAACCCAATCAATAAATAGGCAAAAGAACTGAACAGGCACTTCACAGAAGAAGAAATACAATTGGTCAACAAATATTTGGAAAAATGTTCAACATCTCTAGCAATTAGGGAAATGCAAATTAGAACTACACTGAGATTCCATCTCACTCCAGTCAGAATGGCAATTAACAATAACTGTTGGCGAGGATGTGTGGGGGGGGGGGAAGGTACACTCATACATTGTTGGTGGGACTGCAAATTGGTGCAACCACTCTGCAAAGCAGAATGGAAATTCCTCAGAAAACTAGGAATGAAACCACCACTTGACTCAGTTATCCCACCCTTTAGTATATACCCAAAGGAGTCAAAATCAGCATACTACAGTAATGCAGCCACATCAATGTTTATAGTGGCTCAATTCACAACAGCTAATCGATGGAACCAAACTAGGTGCCCTTCAACAGATGAATGGATAAAGGAAATGTGGTATATATTTACAATGGAATATTATTCAGTCATAAAAAGAATGAAATTGTGATATTTGCCAGTAAATAGATGGAACTAGAGACTATCATGCTAAGTGAAATAAGCCAATCCTAAAAAACCAAAGGCTGAATATTCTCTCTGATACGGGCATGCTAACTCACGATAAATGAGGAAGGGAAGAATAAAAGTTCATAGGGTTAGATAAAGGGGAAAAGAAATGAAGGTAAGGTAGAGGGTGGGATTAGGAAGACAGCAGAATGAATTGGACATAACTTTCCTATGTTTCTATATGAATGCATGACCAGTGTAACTCCACATCACGTACTCCCACAAGAATGGGAAGTTATGCAGCATGTATGTACAATACACCAAAATACATTCTACTGTCATATGTATCTAAAAAGAAGAATTTCATAGAATAAAATATAAAAAGAAGTTCCAGCTGGAACAAAGTAAAGGGAAATCAACTCCAGACGGATCGGGGTCTGTGAGCCCAGAAGTCCACCTGTCCTGGCGCAGAGTAGTGGTGTCAAGGGACCGACACAGATCTTAGCCCTCTGAGAGGGGAAAGTGTAAGTCCTGGCTCATTGAACCTGAACTACACACCTGCTGTCCTCTGCTGCCCTCAAGGATTGCCCTTGAGACTCCAAGTCAGGAAGGCATGGCCACCAAGGCCAGCACTCAAGTTCTGGGGGGCTCATCCATAAGGAAATTAGCCTAGGCCCTGCCCTTTCAGGAACCTTAAGCCTGGTGGGCAAGAGGCAGAAGTCAAGTAACCACAGCAGTGAATCCATGACCCCACCTCCATGTTCAAAGAAAAGGAATGTGGTTCTATGAGGCTACGGAGCTGGGAGGACGACGGGTGAGAGATAGAGAGTGAGGAGGTGGTCCCCAAGTAAGCAGCCAAGAGGAGCCTTCAGACCAGGGGGCCAGCACCAGCAAAAGGCTGTCTTGAGGTGCAGTGGAGGGAAAGGCACAGAGAGGTTCCTGGAGGTCACAGGGCTGGACCCCCACGCTAAGCAGCGGGGGAGCAAGCAAGGCAGAGCCCAGGGAAACTTTGACATCACTGTGTAGCTGTGTTCTTCATCCCTAGAGAAAGGGGAGCCTCTGATGGGTTTGGGGCAATGCTGGGCCAGGGGTAGTAGGCAGGATGCAGTCCGATATGCATTGTGCAAAGATAGGCCCCGCAGTGGGGTAGCTGGGACCCGGGGCAGGAGGCCAGGGTTGATGAGGGCAGCGGGGACTAATACAGAGCAGAGGGGTGGGGAATGGGTGGCAGGAGGAGAAACGGACATGCTGGTGAGGGACGGGTAATGTGGAGGGTGGCAGCTAGGTTTCCAGGTGGGTAAGTGGGTGGACTGTGGGTCCTCTATTACCCTAGGCACTTCTGGGATAAAGCCCGGCTCAGCAGAGATGACACATTCCATTTTGGACAGGTTGAGGTGATTGTGCTTTTCAAATATCTGACTAGATATGTCAAACAGACCAATATATACACGTCTGGAGAGATGTGTCCTGGGAAGAAGGACCCGAGAGTTCTCTATCTTTCTGTAACAACAGCAGCCAACGTGGACCTTGTGCTTAGCACATGCTTAGCTTTGTGGCACTCCTTTTCGTGCTAATGGAACCGCACGGGTGGATGTGAGCACTTGGGGATTGGAGGAAAGAGGTGCTTTATGCATCTCAAATATTTCTTAAATTTGTTAGGAAAGGGGGATCTTGTAGGGGTAGGAGAAAAACCAAGACTGTGTTTTGTTTTTTTTTTTTTTCCCACAAAATCCAGGAAATAATGTTTGAAGGGGACTTGAGGAAATGGTGCTGAGAGGTCAAGAGGAAGGAGCTGGGCACACCCTTCCAGGAGAACAACACGGAGGGCACTGGTGGAACATGCTGCCGATCCAGACAGCGGGTTGCTGAGGAGCAGGTGGGCAGTGGGTAGTTCAGACAATGCTTTGAGGATACCTGGCAGTAAAGGGAGGAGGAAGAAAAATCAGGAGCTAGAGGAGATTATTGGGAGGAGGGGGTGAGTTTTAAAGATGGAAGGCATTGGGTGTGTTGACTTGTTGAAAGAAATCGTTGCACATACCAGAGGAAGAGTAAACAGAGGGTCTGAGACTCTGGAGGGGAGGGGTGGGGTGGGGTGACCAACACCCAGGTGCAGACAGAGAGACTGGCTGGAGAGAGGAGGAGGCCCACAGCTTCAGCAGTGGGAAGCTGAAGGGGAACCTTTCTAATGGCTTCAAGCATCTCCTGTAGGTGCCCAATCAACCATCGGCTGAGAAAGACTGGCAGATGGGTGAGGGTTTGAGGTGTGTGAACCATTAGACCATTAGGGTAACAAAGTGTGGAGCAGAGAATCTGAGGGCGCTTGTGAGTGTCGGCTGGAGTATTTGCAGTGACATGAACTGCTCTGCTGCCCTGTGACAGGTGACATTCCCAGGTGTGTCAGCTGCCCGGACAGCAAGTCATGCTGTAGGGGTTCTGCAGGTCTGGGATTTGTCAGATAGGTGGGGAATGCAGAGGAGCAGGAGCTGTTTAGGTTCTGGCAAAAATAAACTGAAAAGACTCGTGTGAGAATCTAAGCGAGATGAACGTGAAAGACACAGCCCTCAGGGACTTAATGGTGGACATTTTGCAGTTAAGAAAGCAACACAATTTGGATTTCATGTGAAAAAATCACACACACACACACACACACACACACACACACTCACATACTCACCCCACTCTTGCTTTGCTTGTTTCCCGAGCAATTTGTGAGACTTCAGGAATAGAGTTATTTCCCTGAGAGCTGCCTTTGGGGCCAAGCGGATGAGGAGAAAGGGGCACCTTCAGTGTCTGGCAACCCCACCTCCACTTATGGAATTCCTTGCCATTCATCCAGCAGAATTTCTCCCCAGGCACAGACCCAACCAGGAAGACCTCCAGAACACACTCACCAAATTTACAGGAACCAGTTTGGTTGTGTATTAAACCCATGGGGATGTTCCAGCCTGCGGAAGTGCCCACCGCAGTGTGGCAGGACTTCTTGCCTCGCAGCGTGTCCCAGGTGACATCAGCATCGGATTTCTTCACCACAGCCACAACGTAATAACCTTGCAGAGGAGATACCAACATGCAACTTATTTTCTTTTGGGGGGTTGGGCGGAGGGAGGAGGATGGGGGACATAAGTGAGATCTGACCAGCCCCCTTCACCAAGCCATTGAATGGCATCTCTACATGGTGACCAACGTGAGCTGGACATTCTCCATCTCCATTCCGTCACCCCCCCCCCGCCCCGGCTGTGGATGTGAAAACAACACTTTCAATGTTTTCTTGCAGTTAAATCCTTGGCAGAAATCAGAATGTGTGACATTGGGAGAGAGGAAGTGACCCAGGGTCCTCTGCCTTCCCTTTTGACTTTTTCTCCTAGGAAACAAAGTCGGGAAGTGTGGGGTCTTTCTGTCCATCTCTCCCTTCTCCACACTAATAGAGCAGAGGCTATTACAGCAACTGCAGGAGCAACAGCAGTGTGGGTTCTCGTCTCCACCCCGGCTCACGGCTATAGGGCATGCGGTAAAATCACTGCACTTGGGGAGGTCTTGGATGTGGGAGATATCCTAGAGACTCAGTTCCATTTCTTCTGGGTGGGAGTCATTCCAGGAACCTAGGGTCTACTTTTTACTAACATTGAGATCCCCATATTAAATTCCTGCCTGCTTAAAATAATGCTTAACTCCTTCACTGATTTCTCACTAATGCCTGTCCTTTCAAGCCAAGAGCCAGACCTTCTCAGAGAAGATCCAAGTTTTCTGAGCAAGTTTGCTCAAGGGAAAAAAATAATATACATACATACATACATATATATATATATATGCATATGCATATACCTACATACATAAGATACTTATATACTACATATTTATAATATATGTATATATACATGTAAGTACACATATTTAGAAATGGATTTCAGTATAGTCATTGTAAATTGTGTGTGGGGTGTGTGTGTGTGTGTATAGGGAGTGCCGACATACAATTTAATACTCCAGCGCACTCTGAAAATGCATTCTAGAGGTGTTGCTGCTAGCCTCTGCCTGCTGCTCCCCTTAGGAGACGGGAACACCTTGAACCCCTCATCTTACTCTAGCAGGGACCCTCCCAATACCTATCATTATTAGGTCCTGGGCCAAAGATACAAAAACTACCACACCCCAGATGCATCTACATACATGTACCTGTGTGTATTACACATGCGTCCTACTGTTGCAGTGGAATCCTGCTTTGTATTCTTTTCTTCAAGTTGCTTTATTCCTCCTCAGTAGTATATTGTGGACATCTTTTTGATTCAACAGAACTAGACATAGGTATCTCATTCTGTTGGTATGGTCTCTTACCTGGATTTATTGTGTTATAGTCCCCCTACTAGTGGGCATTTATTTACATTGAGACCCATTTTGCTTCATCACAAGCCACTTATTTATAAACTCTTTGTACCTATATGAGTGCACTTAAGTATGTCTGTTTAATTGCAGTTTATAAGAAAGAGCTTTAATAACTTCTTTCTTAATTTCTTATCTTACTGCATTCACTTCCAAAACAATGCTGCCTATCTTTGGTGGGACTGAGCAATCTTGCCTTATTCCTGGCTCTAGAAAATTAACATTAAGTCCCAAGTTCTCAATTCTATAAATTTTTCAACAAAATTGGCATAGGTGCATTAAAATAGAGTTGGAAATAATAATTCTGAAGCTTATGTATATTATGATATCAATTTCTATTATTATTCTGTATTATATTTAAGTTTTTATAGGTGTTCAACATCTGGTACAATGGAACAAAATGGGTTAATATTTCAATATTCCTGTCCAAATATTATATAATTGAATTGGGCCTGTTGAGTAAGGCCTGACTACAAAATGGAACTGGCTAAATTGGAATCATAAATCTTGGCCGACCTCGGTAGCGCACACCTGTAATCCCAGCGGCTCAGGAGGCTGAGGCAAGAGGATCTTGAGTTCAAGGCCAGCCTCAGCAACTTGGTGAGGCTCTAAGCAACTCAGTGAGACCCTGTCTTAAAATAAAAAATAAAAAGAGTCGGGGATGTGGCTTAGTGGTTAAGCACCCCTGAGTTCAAACCCTGGTACCAAAAAAAAAAAAAAAAATCCTAAATCAGAATTAGAAAATAGTGTGGCTTGACACCAAAACAACCACACATGCACACTCCTTTTCTGGGTGCTGTGGATCAGATCTCTACCTACTCCAGCACGGAAAAGCTACAGTCAGCATGGCAGAAACAAGGCCAGGGTGCCAGTCACTTCCTAAATGACCTCAGCCACTTAGCCTCTAGGAGCCTGAATTTCTTCTCAGTAAAATGGTGACAGGGAAATCCACCCTGGAGCGCTGGTGAGGAGGGTCCAACGCACTAATGGGAGCGTATGTCCAGTAGGAACGGCAAGGGGAGGTTCCACCCTAGGTTTGCAGCAGTGTTGCTGGGGACAGAGGCCAAGCCAGCTTTGCATGTTAACAATGAATGGTGGCGGCTGCTGCTCCTTTTTCTTCCCCAAATCTAATAATTTTTATTTGCTGTTGAGCTTCCCTTGCGTCTCCCAACAGCGGGTCTCCACCTCTGAGTCCCGGCATCTCTGATCCCACTCACCTTCCAAGGGGGCATTCACACACTTTGACCCAAGCCGCTCACTGCCCTGTTTGGGTTCTACAAAGAAAAAGAGGAACAGTCACAGTTAGGGGCACTAAACTCCTTCACAGTACTCCACCTGAAGTTAGGAGCTTCCATGGTACAACAAGGCAAGACTGTCCCCTTCCCATTGACCCTCAGGGGGCTTCATCTCATCGACCTCACATCACATGTCCTCGTGATGGACCAGATCCTGGACCACACATATCCTGTGCAACGTGCATGTGGCAAGAATAGAATGAGAAGCACTAACTAAGCACTCTGTCATTGGTTGTCAACTAGCCAAGGTTCTGCAAGCCCCTTTAATCTCCTCTCTCCCTGCTCTTTGCCATCTGAACATTAGGTTCCATCCCATAATCTCCTCAATACTCAGGCGGGTACAAAAGAAAGAAAATGAGATTCATTGAAGGGGAGGAGAGGCAGAGACCACTGCAGATCTCGGCAAAGACCCCTTTGCATTAGCTATGTGCAATCCCCTGTCATCTCCTGAGTTAGCAGACAGCTCTAACACAGGGGCGATTCATTGGCCCTGGGCAGACTCTGCAGTGCATCCTCCAATGCTGCTCTCTCAGCAACAAAGGTATTATTTCAAGATCTTTCTTGACCTTTCAAGTCCTGCATCTGTATCTTCCCGATTTCTGACTTTGGGGAGGGGTGTTTTACCTACTAGCTATACTTCAACAACAACTACTGTTATCTTGTCTCTGAGCTTCATTCCTTCTTCATCTTTTTATGTCCATGCCCGGCGGAAAACAGAGAGGTGCACCCCTTCGCTTACCATAATTCTCTGCCAGGACAGGCACCAGGCCACAGTGGCCTGCTATGTAGACAAATCCTCCATCCAAGCTCATGGCATCAGTGTCTCCTTTCTGAAGTTAAGAAACAAATCAATGATGCTACAGCAAGACTGTCTCCTTCCCACTGACCCTCAGAGGGCTTCATCTCATTGGCCTCACATCACATGTCCTTGTGATGGACCAGATCATGGATCACCCATACTTCTGCCACATATGTGGGCTTTAGAAACTGGACATGCCTTTGGCCTGTTGATCCTAGAATGAGTGCCCGAAGCCAGGCCATGCTCTCTGGACTTCTCTGTCCTCCCAGGAGACCCAGCTGCTCCTAGGAGACCCATGCCAAGTCCCGGACATGCCCTCACCTCACTGTGACCATTGTCAACTCAACAGTTCACATGGCCAGACTCAGGGACTGTGTGCAGGTTTCTATGGAGCATGATTTCCTTCCAATAATGAAATTCAAATCTGTTCACATAATCCCACTAGCACTGTACTCACAACCCTGGCACAACAAAGGTTCTCAATAAAAAACTAATTACTCTAAATAATCAATGAATAATCGACTTATTATTTTAATTAAGATTTCCAACCACAGAGCAAAAAATGTATACTTATAGTCATAAATAAAGTCATTGTTAGGGTATGGATGTGATGTGTCCCCCAAAAACTCAGGTGTGAGACAATGCAAGAAAGTTCAGAGAAGAAATGATTGGGTTGGGAGAGTCTTAACTCTATCGATGAATAAATCCCCTAATAGGGATTAACTGAGTGGTAACTGAAGGGGTAGGGTATGGCCAGAGGAGATGGGAATTGGGGCATGGCTTTGGGGTATATATATATTTGTATCTGGCAAGTGGAGTCTCTCTCTCTCTCTGCTTTCTGATCATCATGTGAGCTGCTGCCCTCTGCCACACTCTTCCACCATGATGTTCAGCTTCACTTCGAGCCCTAAGGAATGGAGCCAGCCTTCTATGGACCAAGACCTCTGAAACCGTGAGCCCTCCAATAAACTTTTCCTCCTCTATAGTTGTGCTGGTCAGATCCTTTTAGTCACAGCAGTGAAAAAGCTGACTAAAACAGGCATCGAGATAAAAATACACAGACACATAAACACTGTTCACTTTGACATATCAGCTGTCCTAGAAATTTAAAAAATAGCAACTACAGCAGCACAATCTTGCCAAATCTTTAATGTGTCCCAGGCTATTTCCTAAACATTGTACGGTGATTACCTTATGTATTCCTCATAAACTCAAATAAGGCAGGTCTTATAATTTCTCTTCTCAGACAGATTAACAAACAGAAGCAGAGGGAAATTTAATAATTTGCAATCCTTCTGCCTCAGCCTCTGAAGTCACTGGGATTACAGGCATGTGCCACCTTGCCCAACTCAAGTCTTTAAATTATAATGATATCCAACATTTATTGACTGATCATTCTATGCTAGGCAATGTTCCGAGCACTTAAGTTGTAATTCTTACAACTGGAAAATTTAGGAGATAAATATATTTAACTAGCAAAATCTTAATCCTATGGGTTGGTACCAGGTTTACCAAATTTAGGATCTTCTCAAGAAAGACTGCTGTACAGTCTCCTCAGAGTATCAGTTTTTTAGTCTTTTGTGTTTAATTCTTTTTCCAAATTGCAAAAAAATACTAACTGCCCACAGAGAAATGGAAAGTTTATAACACAGTTTCATCACTCAGAAATGATGGGACGATGATCTCTAAGTGGTGAAGGTGTAAATTATTTTGTTAACTGGGGAAGGTGTGAATGATTTTGTTAATTTTTCATGGACCTGCCAACATGTAGGAAGATTTTTATGATCAGAAAAAAATTGAGGGCTGACAAGGTCGATCAGCACTGACAATCCACAGTGGCCCTGACCACACCCTAGAATGCGCCCCTACTCCCCACAGCTCCTGTGCAGGACATCCCAAGGATCCCAGACTCCAGAGCTGAGCCCAAGGAGTCTAACTCTGCTTCTGCCTGGTAGGTGGAGTGGCCCATGGGGAAAGTGGGGTGGGGATTTGGAGTGTGTTGGGGTAGCGTGTTAGCTTGGAGGCCGGTGAGGAGGCTGGAAAGGGGCAAAAGCACGTGGCAAAAGCACGCTGTGTCTGAGTGAGTGCAGCTGTAGAGGGACCCCCTACCACAATGGCGGCAATGCAGTCCTCAGGAGTCTCCTCCATGGTGCACACCAGGGCACCACCGCTCACTGCACTCCACTGGTCACACTTGGCCTTCTCCTGGTGGCCCACTGCACACCACTGTACCTTCTGGGAGTCTTCCACACCTGGGATGGGTGGAGAATAGTCAGGGATCCAAAGGAAGCTCCAGATGGCTGCAGAGTGGCTGCCCAAGGAACTCCCCACTGACAACAGCAAAGTGCCTTATCCCAGGACACGGCTTGGTTCTTAGGATGAGCACCAAAGGTAAAGATTTCCCTCACTTCTGCTCTCACCTCCAGCATCACTTCCCCAGGGAGGCCTCAGAGCCCCAGTCCAAATCAGAACCATCTGGAACTTTCCCTTCCCAGGACGAGGCTTCCCATCAGGGGAGCGGGCCCCAGCTGGGAGTCACGTGTTCTGGGTGGGCCTGATCTCCTCCCCTTGCCCAATGTCTTTCCTCACCACCCTGTGCCCACCTCCAACATGGTGGCAACCCTATTGTAGATGCTTGATGACTATTGATTGATTAGTGAGAGGCAAAAATAGAGAAGGAAAGAAGAAATCAACTATGTGAATCCAAAGGAAGGCAGGAACTGGACTAAAAACCTCCAGAATCCTAGTTCCGCTCCTGATGGTGGTAGAGCCCCTGTTCGCACTCCCGTTCAGAACGGACTATTCTCCCTGTGAATCAGACCTGTCTCTGGGCTGGTCTCCAGAACCATCATTACTTCAAGTCTTCCATAATAGGAAGATCTTCGAAACCCTTTTGTAATCATATAACTTAGGCCTTTCTCCCAACTTAGAAGAAAATCCACCCATTAACCCAGCTCAGTTGGTAGCTCCCACGGGCTCTGCAGGCTGGGAAGGTTGCATGAGGCCTGGAGGTACCAGGAAAGCCTCAACCCATGGTCCCTGCCCTGCCTGCTGCCCAAGATGGCCAGGCCCCTCCCAGAACCTTCCATACCTCCCTTTAGATGCTGAGTGAGAGAATAGTACTCATAGCCCAGGTACAGCTTGGCGTCCATCTTACGGGGCACCCTTAAAAACCCATGGGCGGCGTCGGTAAACAGCAGGTCTTTCCCCAGAGGGGAGCCGAAGAGCTGGAATCCTGAAGACTTGTCCTTTCCAAAATGTTCCTGTTCACAGGAAAAAAAGGAAGAGTGAAGGAGAGAGATTGGCATTGAGGTAAAGAGAAAGGTCAAACAAACCCAAAGCCAGATGAACCACGCTCCAGAAATATGAAATGGAAAATTCCAGAAATAAACAATAAACCTTAACTCTTATTGCCATATATTGTCGTAATTATTCTGGTTTGTAAATTATTTTGTTAATCTCTTCCTGTGCCTAATTTATTAGCTAAACTTTATCATGGGTTTGAACGTATAGGGAAAAAAACATAGTACAGTTGGTCCCCAATTTATAATAGCTTGACTTAGAATTTTGTAATGTTATAACGGGTTTATCTGGACATAACTCATAAATTGAGGAGCATCTATGTAGGGTTCGGTGCTATCCATGGATTCAGACCTCCATGGAGGGTCTTGGAATGTATCCCCACAGATAAGGAGGGACCACAGTGAAGGCCTGAGCACAAGGACAGTGGCCAGGACCTCTGACATCCTTGAGGCTCGTGGTGTTCTCCAGTATCTCCAGGAAATGCTTTACTCAAATCTCAGCTGGTGGCCTTGAGTGGGGCCTCAGGGAGACTGCCGGGGATTGCCCCCAGATCTGTACAAAGGGGTACCAGGTGGTCCTGTGTCAAGCAGCTGCCCCTCTCCAAGATGGGCTTCTGCTCTGTGCTCCCAGGGGCAGTGGGGAAGGCTGCCTCGTTCTTGACTGATGTCCCCACTGGCTCTGGTGGTCTTCACCCTGAAGTGGCTGATGGTCCAGTCACATGCCATTGGAGTAGAAGCCAGGCACCCTGGGCTCCTCGTTCCTTCTCTCCCAGGCTGCCACTGAATGACCAGTTGTGAGACATCAACAGTGTCCCTTCCCCTTTCTGGCCTCCAAAAGAACAAAGGGTCCTTTGCCGAGGACTCCAGCTGCCTGGCCCAAAGCCACTCCTGATCGCAGCTATGGCGATGCCTATCCCTTGTGCTCTTTCAAATGACTGCTTTTCACTTTTGCTTTGGCTCTGCATAAATGTCACCTGCTGTCCTCACCAGAGACCCCCTTCCATTTCCTCTGGGAACACACAGTTTACTCCCCAGGGCCCAGGAATCTCCCCACATATACCCTTCAAATCAGTTTCTCTGTCCTCCACAGAGTATGCAATCCATGTCCCCAAGGCTGTGTGATTCCATGTGGTGATAAGGGGTATGTGTACTCGTTTGTGTCTCCTCCACACTCCTCCGTGAGCAATTTGAGGGCAAGTTTTTGCTTAATTTCTCAGTGCCCTGTGCTGAGCACAGAGTGTTGAGAGACGGAGCAGGGTGACGGACAGGGGCTGACTGGGACAGACTGTCACCAATGCAGGACAGAGAGGGCATGCTCATGTCCTAGGACCCACTGGAAGGGAAGTCAGGAGGGCAGATCTCAGGCCAGCAAGGCCCTAGGGTACCATCTCATGGAGACGGGTGAGGTTGGCACCTGTGAGGATTTGTTTAGAACCAGGAAAGAACAAAATGAGAGTCAGAGGAGCTTCTGCAAAGAATCTTTAGCGTTGTCTGTTATAAATATAGACCGAGTGCCTTGTCCGTGAAGTGGGTCATGCCTGGCAAAGTGGCAGGGTTCCCACTGTGTCTTGAACACAAAAGAACTTCTAGAGTGACCAGAAAGCAAGGAGGAAAATCCCCAAATCCAAGCAGAGAGCTCTAAGCAGGGGAGAGGATGGTGGGTGGGGATACCTGAGCCTGGTTGAGAAGCTCCCAGATCAGATCTTCCTTGCCATCCACACTTCGAGCCACGACAGCATGAGAAGGAACCCGGGCCAAGTGGCAATTCTCATATTCATCCACAGGCTTCCGGGTGTTGTCTGGGCAAAGCAGCTCATACTGGTCCCTGTCAGCCTTCTGTTCCAGGTTCTCTGGGGAGGGAAAGTCCAGATGAGCCCACAGCAGCAGAACCATGAGCTGGGGTGTGCCCTCCACACTGAACCACACAGTGTGACCTGAAGGGGACTAAGACAGAATCTTTTCGATACACATTTTCATACATCGGAGGAACTGGAGATCTTGGCAGTGAAATGACTGGTTCACAGTCTCACTGCAGATAGCTATGGCTGGAGGCATGCCTAGCCCAGGGCCCGCCCAGCTGCTCCACTTCTCTGTGTCTGCTCATAAGAATACTAACTGCAAGCTGAGCATTCATGGCCCACCCAATTCACTTAATCCTCACCACACTGGGGGAGGCCAATAATATAAGCATCCTATCATGGAGATGAGGAAAAAGAGGTAAGGTAACTTGTCAAAGTCTCAGCCAATCTGGGCTGACCCACTGCTGTGCCAAGACAATCTAGATCCCTACTAGAGCAGCCATATTTCCCTGGAGGCAGAGCCTGCTGGGGAAAGGCAGGGGAAGGCCCAGGGATGGAAGGAGGCCTAGGGTACCAGCCCAAGCACTCTGCAAGTACAAAGAAACAGACTCCCTGGTTCCCTCACGAAGGTGTTATGGGTTCAATGCATTCATAGGTTGAAGTGCTAATCCCCAGCACTTCACATGTGACCTTATTTGCAAATAGGGTTCTTGCAGATGTAATTAGTTAAGATGAGGTCATACTGGAATAGAGTGGGCTCCTAATCCAATACAACTGGTGTCATAAAAGGGGGGGGATTGGGGGAGAGACAAGCAAGCAGGGAGAATTCCACGGGGACATGTAGGCGGAGATTGGGGTGATGTGTCTGCAAGCTGAAGAACCCCACAGATTGCCAGCAAGCTAGGAGAGAGGCTTGGAACAGATCCCCCTCCCACCCCCAGTCCTCAGGAAGATGAACCGTGCCAACACCCTGATCTTGGAATTCTAGCCTCCAGAACTATGAGATGCTGCTTAAACCACTCAGTGTGTGGACTTTGTCCTGACTGTCCTAGCAAATTAATACAGAAGGACTTTGAGGTTGATAAACTCTCACCCACCAACAGTTACTTGCACCCCTGAAACCAGTGTTTATTCTCTCATAAAATTCTCCTTAAAAGGTAATCAGGGACAGCCAGATATGGTTGGGGTGGCACATGCCTATAATGCCGAATATTCAGGAGACTGGGGCAGAAGAATTGCAAGTTCAAGGCCAGCCTTAGCAACTTAGGCCCTAAACAACTTAGCAAGACCCTGTCTCAAAAAACAAGGTAAGGGATGGGATATAGTTCAGTTGGTAGAGTGCTTGCCTCGCATTCACAATCCCCAGCACCACAAAAAAGAAAAAGGGCTGGGGGTGTGGCTCAGTGCTAGAGTATCCGTGCATTCAATCCCATGACCTCAAAGTAATGATAATTTTTTTAAAAAGCAGTACATGAGGGCAGTCAGAGGTAAATCAGGATGGTCTGGGCACAGCCTGCGGTTTCCATAATATTAGTGTGTTTTCAAATTCTTCAGGGTGCGTGCTAGACCATGAGCAATCAAAGGACATAATGATAATTACTTGGAACAACTTGATTCTAGGAGGTGAGACTTGGAGGTGACCCCACTAATTTAAATAGCTGATAATAGGACATGCATCAATTGCCAAATCGCTGACAAAGGAGGCCAAATTATCATAATGAGACAGCGAAATGTGAACGGCTGAATAAGAGAACAAAGGACACTGAAGGCATTGTGTCAGGAAAAGACAGGAGGTCGAGGTTGTGAGGAACTAAGGCCAACGAAAATGTGAGGACTTAACCCAGCACCACAAAAAAAGAAGAAGAAGAAGTAAAAAGCACAAATATAAAAACAAAAAAGACCCTCCCCCTCGGTGTGGAGCACCTGTCTGGCTGGCTCAAGGCCCTCTGTGTGAACCCACATCCTGGGGATCAAATTGGAGGGCACTTGTTTTGTTAGTTGGTAAGTTCTGTATAAAGGTTCACTAGATTTCTGGAGAGGTGGCTGCAGTTGGCTACGTGGAAGGTGGGGACAGAGAGGCACAGGTCCCTGACACAGGGAGATGTTCAGCAGAAGGTGAGTTGAGAACAAATTGGGCCCTAAACAAAGGACAAACAACAAAAATGCTTAAGCAGAATCTCTCCTGTGGCATTAAACATCTCCACGTCACCTGTTCTGGGTATAAGGAAAACTGGGGCAAGAGCCAGCCCCCTGGCTCAGCTGGGGCCCACATGCCCTTCCTCCAGCACTTACCAAACACTGTCACGTGCCTCACGAAGGCCACATCCCCAGCGCCATCCTCCAGACACCTGAGGAACAGGAAGGCCACGGTCAGGCTCTGCCCCTGGTGTGGGCCTTGCCTCTCTCTCGTGAAGCTCCACCCGGAACACGGACTCATGGGGACCACGGCGCTCAGCTCCTGGATGACTAGTGCCCACGGTCTCCCAGACATTGGTTTGTGCTCACAGAGGTGATGGCCTCATCTGAGTGACCTTTGAACCCCACAGCCAAGCCCAAACCTGAAGCAGGCAGGAGCCCTGGAAATGCAACATCCCAGGCACCTGGGGGAGGGAGGGAAGGTGTGAAAAAGGACTCTTGCCTTCCTCTTAGAAAGCCACCGAAAGTGGCAGGGTGTTTGTTTGTTTGTTTGTTTTGTTTGTTTTTAATAAAAGCTTAGAGCTTTTCACATGAAGCATAAAAACACTGGGTAGCCTTGGACTTCAGCCAGTTTCCCCTGGTTTTGAGCAGTAGCATAGATCAAGGAGTGGTCTCCGCAGAGACTGAGGAATTGGCACAAGTCCCAGCACAGGAAGGTGCCGAGCAGATGATGTGAGATGGGACACCCTGGCCTTTGGCCCTGGCCCTGGAGAGTCACTATGGGCAGGTTCCAGGTTCTGAGGAGACCTGAACATCCCCCAGGCAAAAGAGGGTTGGGAGCCCACCATAGGCCATGAGAGACACTCAGGACCCTGACTGTCACATTGATGCTCTAGGTCCCTGGGACAGGCTCTGTCCACTTTTAGTGCCTTTGTCCCGCCGACATCACAGGGAGGGGGAGTAAGGGGATCTTACTCACTTGAAGGCACCCGAGTACCCAAAGTATGGCTCATGAGAGGAGCAGGCACACTTGTCTGTCCCTTTTCCCACACACAGTTGACAAAGGCTGGGGAACAACTTCCCATCTGCACAGGGGACACAGCTGCTGGAGAAGAACCTGGCCGCTGCTGCCAAACACAGACACACAGGCCACAGGGCATGAGCGGCTGGGCCTCCAGGTTGTCCCGACCCGAGAGCCCGTGAATCTGCCCACGCTTCCCAGGACTGTCCTGAGGAAGCGGGTGTGCACAGGCTAGCAGGGTGCAGTCCTGCCAGTGGTGACTGATAATGCCCACACCAGGGTGAGTGGATGGCCCAGGGTCCCTGTGCCCTTGGGCACCACACTCAAGTGTAGCTCAGTGCTCAAGCCTATGAAAATGTTCTCCAGATTGTCCCCTGCACAGTGTAAGAGCTGGTGACCTTCACTACACCAACATATAGCCCAGTGCCAATGGCATCTGGTAACTCACCAACATAGAGGCTCTAAGGGGTCAGGCAGGACCTTGTAGGTCAGGGAGTCCCCAATCAGCCCTTCCATACCTCAAGACATAGTAAGTCCCACCGCCCCGCCTATATGCAGAAGCTGTGGTGGTTTTAGGGGATCCTTCTTCCTGCAGAGAGTTGAGCTATCTTGAGGTGAGGGGTGAGGAGCATGCTAACAGCCACTGCCTAACTGCCATACAGATGTCCACTAGCAACTGTCACTGAAGCATCTGTCACTTTGCCCAAGAAATGGCAAAACATGACTAGATCTGTGGTCCAGGCTGCAACACTTCATCAGATCCCTGCAGCCACTTGTCCCTGTCACAGTCACAGTGACTATAGAGGTTGGAAGAACTCCAAAAGACACTTTTTCAGAGTGCAGGACTCGGCCATCATCTTTAAAGACCAAAAAGGTATCCGACACTCACCTGAGCTCATCATAACTGAACAAGAAGCCTGGGCCCATCCAATCATCCTCCTCACCTGTCTCAAGCCCTCACCCAAGGTACAGAGCTGAGTGCCAGTGTGTGGCTGAAATCCCCAGCAAACCTTCCTGGGAAGCTGGGGGAGGCAGGGAGGTGGCATTTCCACCAAGCTGCCAGGATTCCCAGGAAGGCAGAACTGACAGGAGCACTTTTGCTAAGAGAAGACTCAGCTGCCAACGAGCTGGAGACCATGAAACTCATACACACTTGACAGTGACTGTGTGATCTCAGCATGACTCATCTGGGCAAATGGTACAGGAGCCCTACCTGGAGGTATCCAGCCCTCGCTGGCTTACCTGTTTCAAGAGAGCCAGAAGGAAGCAGCATGCTGACGGGGATGTTCCACCCCGAGGACCAGCCCAGGCCTGTGTGGCAGGACTTCTTGCCTTGGAGCTGGTTCAGATGGAAGCCGGTGCCCTTTTTCACCAGGGCGACAGCGTAATAGTAGGTTTGTGGATCTGCAAAGGATCAGAAAGAAACAAGGGCCAAAGGACGTTGCCACATCATCACTACTAATCTTCCAGAGTGCGTGCAATGCAGAATTGGAAGGATTCTAGGACCTGCGCCATCCCCTGATAAGCAGAGAGAAAAGGAAATGAAAAAACAAACAACCAAAAAAAAAAAAACCCTTAACTGACAAGAGAGAGAAACCCGAACATTTTCAAAGCAATAAACACTACAGGTGTTCCCTGACATTATTATAAGACTTCTATTTTTTTTATTATATTATTATTAATTATTGTATTGGACTTCTAATTTTTTTTTAAACTTTATGATGGTGCAAAGAGGTATAGTCAGTAGAAACCACTCTCTGAAATTTGAGTTTAATCTTTTCACAGACTAGTGATGTGCCCTGTGATCCTCTCTCTTAACTCTGAGCAGTAGCAATGGGCCACAGCTCCCAGTCAGCCATCCTGGGGAGAATCAACCCATACTCTCCAGCCCACCGTATTGGTAAGCTATGATGTTTGGTGGATCGGTGTATTGAATGCATTTTTGTCTTACAGTATTCTTGATTTACATGGTTTGTCAGGACATAAGCCCGTCATAAGTTGAGGAGCACCTGTAGTTCTTTTCCTGCCCGTGCCTCTAAGCCTTGGGGACAGGAAACTTGAAGTCCCCAGTTATTGCAGAGCCTGCTCGTGTTTTGTTCTCAGGGACAGTGTCAGCTCCCAGCCCCGATGATGTCACTACTTCTCTGCAAGGGGTTTTCTTCCTTCTCTGTTTCTCTGTCTACAGCTCAAAGGTAAAGGAGAGAGAGGAAGGATGCAGGGGTTCCCAAAAATAAACCAGGTCCCTGCAATTCAGAGTCAGATTGAGGTGAGCTGTGCACATACACACTAACGGCACTAAGGGACAGGTATGAGAAAGAGGCAAAGCCCATTCCTAAACTCCCCCAGCACTTGTCCTCATGTGTGTTCTGTAGCCCCAGTAGGAGACAGCAGAAGCAGCCAGATTCTCACCCATCACCAAAGATGGCTTCCTATTGGTACAGACTCCTTGGTGGGTGATGGATGCTAGACAGCACCCTCCTCTCAGGCTAAAGCACTCCACAGCTTGAAGCACCAATGACATCTCCATGTTAGGATGCATAAAGCTTGCAGTTGCCAGGGGTAACCAATCTACCAGCCCTTGAGGGTTAGTATCAGTGACAGCCTCCTTCAAGCCAAAGAGTTCCAGCAACTTTCTTCCCATTACTATTACAATGACGAAGTTCCTGCCTCCCCTGATGGCTTCGGTGTCCCACCAGACCTGGGTCCCCAGGGAGAACATACCATCTTTTGGCCCATAGAATTCCTCCACGATGGGTTTCAGGTTGTAAGGGGCCAGGCCTGCCTCAAACACCAAACCTCCATCTATCATCACTGCATCGGCTTCGTTTGCCTGAAAGGGAAGAGATCAGACCATGAATGACACCTGTCACCTCTGAGGAAGACTTTCCTCCCCCTCTGCCAAGGATGATCGCTCTGTAGATCGTTACATGGCTCAAACCTCCTGCACCTCCCTCCTGTCTATACTCAAATGTCACCTTCTCATTGAGGCTGTCCCTGACTGCATTCTCAAAGCCACTACCTGGGATGCTGTCTAACATCTGCATGTGTTCAGTAAAGGTGCAATTGTTAAGAATATTGTGATCTGCAGTTGTTTAAATCCACAAATGTAGAACGTGTGGACACGGAGGATGACGGCATTGTTTCTATATATTTCCCTTCTTTTTCCAATCTCATTTTTTCCTTATAAATATTTTACAATAGGTATTCATACAGATATAGATATACATATACACGTACATATTTGTGTATGTGAGCATATAAAGCGAGGACACTATTAGATGGCATGTATTCGAGACCAATTAACTTAACAAAGAATGAATTTAGCATAAAAGGTAAAAGAACAAGAAGGTCACTGAGCCTTGTGAATGCCAAGATCTGAAGCAGCAAGAACTGACATGGGTTTCAATCTATCCCAGTGGGCTGCACCTCATGACTGTGGATTCTAGGTTGTTCTTGCTTTTTCTCGCCTTATATACATTTTCCTTTCTCAAGTATTTCTTCTTCAAGTTCCAATATCAGAGGCAAAAAGATAACAATATTCTTAAAGAGAATGCTTCACCAGCCCCCACAATGACACAAGGGCAAATTCCTATCCCAAATCCATCTCTGTCTCTATCTTTGTCTCTCCGATCACGTGTCACAGATGTTTATATTGTAACAATGTTGCAGATCTCTCATGTATTATTTTTCCAGAAATATTTCTCTGTTTATTATCTTAAATGTAATGAGACCACAACTTCAGGCTATTTTTCCCCAATTAGTGACTGTTGGTATTTGAAAATAATATTACTTATGATATATTTATTTTTTATCAAACTCATTTAGTCATTAATAAATAATTATAACAGCATTTCTCTCAATTCCACTGTCATTTCTAAATCCTGTACATGCACATATAAATATGAACATATGCATGAATTAAAAATTCATATGCACCTTATGATTCTTACTAAATATTTCCAAATGGTTTTCCAGAAATGAAAAAAATAACTTATAATGCCAATAGAAATTTATGACTTATAATGCCAATTGCAATGCATATCAATTTCACTGAAAACCTATCAGTGAAAGATATTATCATTTAAGAAATATTATTACATTACTAGATATAAAGTGTTACTATAAGAATGGTTTTATTTACATTTCTTTGATTATTAAGAAAGATGAACACTTTCCCTCATTGTTTATATTGTTTAGTATAATTTTTTTCTGTGAGTGGTTTGTTTATTGCTTATTATTCTTAAGTGTTCTCATAAATTTAAATGACATCTTTGTATAGTTTTTACAGTACAGTATGCTGATGTGATTATTTTTTGCATGCTAAGGCTTTTAAAAATATTTCTTAGTCGAGCTTCAAAATTTTTAATTTCCAAATTTTCTGCTTTTGTCCCATGTCTAATCATATCTGTTTCTTTTAGTCAAATTGAATGAAACTGGTTTATTTAGTGAATGGATTAAGGCTCTCACTCTTTCTGTTTGTTTGTTTGTTTAATGTCTACCCAGTTGTCCAACTAAAGAATCATTTCTCAACCATTTGTTTGAAAAGTTTGCCTTATCATACGTAACTAGTTAAGTCTACATGTACTCTTGCTTAAATTTATTAAGTCTAGGTCACTGATGTCCTAATGCTGACCTTTTTTATACTTTGTATCTTTATCATATCATATAGATAGTTAAATAGGTAGAAAGTTAGGAATATGTCAGTGTTGTTCTCTTCCAGGTCTTCAAGATCTCTGCCAGTAACCTGTTCTTTTTTGGGAGGAGGGGAAGGCAGTACCAGGAATTGAACAGGGGCACTTAACCACTGAGCAACATCCCCAGCCCTATTTTGTATTTTATTTAGAGACAGGGTCTCTCTCAGTTGCTTAGCGCCTCACTTTTGCTGAGACTGGCTTTGAACTTTTGATCCTCCTGCCTCAGCCTCCCAAGCTGCTGGGATTATAGACATGCACCATTGAGCCCTGCTAATTTATAATGCTTTTATTTAAATACAACATCCTTTTAGGAAGGGCTCAGCTATTCCTCTGTCACTTTTATTTCTCAAGGCATGTTGTAATCTCATCCACATTCTCGTCTTGAAGAATTTATAATTACTTTAGTGATTTCTTTGAAAAGACTGTATTTGGGGATGGAATCATAGTTCAATGGTAGAAACGCTTACCTAGCATGTGTGAGGCTCTGGGTTCAATCCCCAGCACCACCAGGAAAAATTAAAAAAGAGGAAAAAGAAAAAATAATTAAGCTAAAATGTATTTTGATGAAAATAATAGTAAAGTTGTGCATTAACTTTGAGAGGATATACAAGTATATGATATTTAATCTTTCTACCTGGGAATATGGCATTTTAGTTCATTTATTAAAAGGTATCAGTCTCTTGTTATAGACTTTCATATTATAACAATTTTGCAGATCTTTTCTATTTTAAATTTCCAAAAATATTTTCTGTTTATTATTTTAAAAATAATGAGCCCAGGGGCTGGGGATGTGGCTCAAACGGTAGCGCGCTCGCCTGGCATGCGTGGGGCGCTGGGTTCGATCCTCAGCATAAAAATAAAATAAAGATGTTGTGTCCACTGAAAACTAAAAATAAATATTAAAAAATTCTCTCTCTCTTTAAAAAAAATAATAATAAACCCATATTTTCAAGCTGTTTTTCCCCAACTAATGACTATTGGTATATGAAAATGACATTACTGTGACATATTTCTCTTTTACCAAACTACTTTGTTCATTAAAAAAAATGTAGCAGCGTTTCTCTTGATTCTATTGTACTTTCCAGGCATGAAATCATTTGAAAATACTGACATTTTTGTTTGTTTCCATCTTACATGTATTTATCTTATTGCATCACCAAGGAAATTTCAAAAACAATGTCAAGTAATAACAGTGACACTATAGTACAACCACTCTGGAAATCAGTATGGAGGTTCCTCGAAAGACTAGGTATGAAACCACTACATGACCCAGCTAGCCTACTCCTTGGTGTTTATCCCAAGGAACTATAGCATACTATAGCAATATGTGCATTCCCGCATTTATAACAGTGCAATTTACAATAGCTAAACTAGGGAACTGGCTTAGGTGTCCATCAACAGAGGAATGGATAAAGAAAATGTGGTATATATGCACCATGGAGCTTTACTCAGCCATAGAGAAGAACAAAACTATGACATCTGCAGAAAAATGGATAGAACTGGAGAACATTATGTTAATAAAAATAAACCAGACTCGGAAAGCCAAGGGTTGTGTTTTCTCCTCTACGTGGAAGCTAGAGAGAAAAAAAGGGGAAAATCTCATGAAAATCGAGTAGACCAGTAAAGCAGAACATATGGACCGGGGAGGAGAAGAGGTAAAGAGAAGGTACTGGGGAATGAAACTGACCTAAATATATTACATGTGTGTATGAATGAATCACAATGAATCCTACTATTATGTATAATTATAAAGTATCCATCTAAAAAATAATAGTGACACTGGACCTTTTTGCTTATTTCTTATTTCTGAGTTTTTGTTTGTTTTTGTTTTGTTTGGGGCAGTGCCAGGGATGGAAACCAGAGCCTTACACATGCTTGGCAAGGGCTCGTTCCTGAGTTACATCCCCAGCCCAATCCTGAGTCCTTATAGAGTCTCTCTAGTTCAATGCTGGCTTTGCTCACCATAGATATCTCACTAACACTGAATCCTTCTCTGTTGTTGGTTTAATTACGATTATGGTTTCTACTATTCATGAATGTTGAACAGCAGCATTTTCCTCTATAATAATAAGTGGAGAAAAACCAAGTATGGACTTTCTTCTGCTCTCCTTTGGGCAGCAGTGACTCACCACGATGGCCCTGATGCACTCAAGGTAAGAAGTTCTCTTCACGCAGGTGACAAGGGGACCATCTGCTTGAAAGACTTTCTTTACATTGTCGCGGAAACTGGAACACTTAGTGTCCTCCTGATCCGACACGGTGCACCATCTTACAGTTTTTTCAGGAACAGCCACACACAGCCCTAAGGTAAAGAGAAGTAAGGGGACCACAGCATCACTTTCCTCTGCTGGCAGAAGTCAAAGACAAGATCCAAGTTAGTTGGATGGGATACACACAAATTGGACTGGCAGCCTGGCTCATGTGAATTCATAGGGCCCATATCTCTGCTTCTGTCCTGTCTCTTGGATTAAAAAAAAAAAAAAAAAAAAAAAAAGCCAAAACCCATCCCCCAAACGCTAAACAAAATTAGCATTATAAGACGGTATTTCCTCATCCCCATATGTCCCAAAGTATTGAAAACAAAGACTCAAACACCATACTAGGGTTTTCAGACAGCACTAAAAGGTAAACAACCCAAATGTGCCATCAATGAATGATTAGATAAACAAAACGTGGTTTGTCCACATAATGAAATATTATTCTGTCACAAAAGATTGAAACAGTGCTACAATTTTTTGGTTTAATAAAAACCAAAAAAATAGTTTACAATTTTTCTCTTTTTATTTTGCAATAGTGTTAAGGATTAAACCCAGGGCCTGATGCATGCTAGGCAAGCAATCTATTGCTGAGTCACAGTGAACTTCAAGAACATTACGTTAAGTGAGCCAGGTGCAGTGTTACACACCTGAAATCCCAAGGACTCCCAGAGCTGAGGCAGGAGGATTGACAGTTCAAAGCCAGCCTCAGCAAAAGCAAGGTGCTAAGCAGCTTAGTGAGACCCTGTCTCTAAATAAAATACCAAATAGGGCTGAGTTCAAACCCTGGTACCCACCCACCCAACACCTCCCCCCCAAAAAAAAGAAAGAGAGAAAGAAACTTCTTGCCTCTGGATAGAAACCTTGGACCTGGTAATTTAGTTTTAAACTTAATGTTGGCTGTTGTAACCTTACATGGCAGTAATTGCAGGGTCATTAGAACCAGTGCTTATTTATCATTTGTACTTTAAGCTGTAATGAAGAGCATTACAAAGGCAAAATGCTGTTTATAAATCTGTAGTATTTGTACACAACCTTATTTTCTTTTATTTTAGATACACCTTTATTTTAAATGAACTCTAGAGAACAAAAGATACAATAAGAACAGTGAGCTCTTTGGTTGGTTGGTTTGTTGCTGAGGATTGAACCCATGGCCTTGGGCATGCTAGGCAAGCACTCTGCCACTGAGCTAAATCCCCAACTCCTACTTTTGTTTTTATGAGCCCCTAGATGTCAGGCACTGTGCAAGTATTTTACCATCTTCTAATGTTCACAATTGTTTCTGCCATTTAAGTGTTTTCCCTGTTTTAGAGACGAGAAATAACAAATGCTGAGAGATGAGAGATGCCCAATTACCTAAAACAGAATCCCATGCCAAAGATAGGGAGGGATAAATGGAGACCCTCAAAATGATTGGAAAAATCTTCAAAAGTAGCAACCAAGGTAAGAGCAAGATAGGGAATGGAACTGTACAGGCCGTGTGCCCTTGTGCAGAATATCAAGATGGGGCCTTTTTTGAAAGTACGGTTACCATTGTGTTTATGTTTTTTAAAAAATGAGGAAAAGATTAAAACAGATACTTCACAAAGAAGTAAAAGAAATGGCCACGGTTATATTTTGGATATGAGGTGTCCTCCAAAGCTCCTGTGTTAATGCAGGAATATTCATTATTGAATAGTCTATTCAATAATGATTGGATTACAAGAGGTGTAACCTAATCAGTCCATCCTAGTTTGAGTGGACTGACTGGGTGGTGACTCTAGGCAGGTGGGGCATGGCTGGAGGGGTGGGTCACTGAGGGCATACCTTAGAAGGGTGCATCTTCCCTTCGGCCCCTCCCTTTCTCTGTTACCAGCTGCCATGAGCCGGGCAACTCTCCTCTGCCATCCCCTCTGCCATGACGCTCTGCCTCACCTTGGACCCTAAGTAATGTAGCGGACCAACCATGGACTGAACCTCTGAAACTGTGAACCCAAAATAAACTTTTCTTCCTCTAAGTTGTTCTTGTCAGCTATTTTAGTCACAGTGACAAAAAGCTGACTAACACAGACACTAAGAACATGAAAAGATGCTCAACATCATTAGTCATCAGAGAACTCAAACTTGAAATCACAGTGAGATCCCACCATATACAATTAGACCGGTTAACTACGAAAAGATCGATACCACCAAGTGTTAGCAAGATGGGGAACAATGAACTTCTCATGTATCACTGATGTGAATGTTAAAGTGAAACACTACTTAAAAAGTTTAACTTACTTATTTTACTTAACAGGGTGAAGGACAGAACCCAGGGCTTTGAACATGCCAGGCAAGCCCTCTACCACTAAACTACACCGCCAGCTCCTAAGTGTAGCATTTTCTTAACAAGTGAACATAAATTTGTAAAGGAACCCTCTTTAAAATTAAAAGATTTAAAAGAAGCTCTCAGTCTCTACTTTTTAAGGAAGTTTGGGAGCCTATACTTTATTTTTTTTTCCTTGCCAAGCTCCATCTCATGCTGAGAATGTAAACTGCCCCAATATCCCAATGTTAACGAACCTCAAGAAGTGATTTACAGCCAGGCGTGGTGGCACATGCCTATAATCCCAGCAGCTCAGGAGGCTGAGGCAGGAGGATTGTGAGTTCAAAGCTAGTCTCAGAAACTTAGCAAGGCCCTAAGCAACTCAGGAAGACCCCCATCTATAAATAAAACATACAAAGGGCTGGGGATGTGGCTTAGTGACTGAATGCCCCTGGATTCAGTCCCCCGTACCCACCCCCCTCAAAAGAAAATTGGATTTACAAATACACTATGTGTATTTCTTGGTTTTTGTTCTCAATCATAAGATTCTGATGCTACTTTTTCTTCGCCAATGGATTTCTCTTAATCCTGAAGTGGGTGAGAACTGAGTCCAGCCTGTTGGGACCCCCACAGTCAAGCCTTGGGCCAAAGGCCCAGGAAACACAATTAGCTCCCCAGATGTGACAGCGCCCTCTGGTGGCATCTCTTAGATAAGATTTCTCAGAGCTTCACCTGTGGGCAGTCAGCCCTGGATGAAAGAAGCAATTCCTTATGAATATCTAGGTTTTCGGGGGGTGGGGATAGGGATGAATTTCTTTCTCTTTTGGGCCAGTGATGACTGTCCTCCCCACTTTTTGGTGACATATAGAAATGAATTTTTCAGACAGTGCATGTTGGGCCTGGTCCTTTTCTTGTCATTTGAGCCAACTGGGGGTTCTTTGGACCATCTGAGGCTTTGGCCCTTAGTGGACAAGTCTTGATTTTGAAAAATTGTGATGTTAATTTTCAGGGGAGGGGCATAACACATATGAGAAAAAACAAGATATTTGGAGATTTCTTTTAGTGATTCACATGGAAATGGAAAGTGCTGATTCTATCGGAAGCCCCCTGGGGAGAATTTCAGCTGACTGGTATCTAAAAGCTGCACTCTACACCAGTTTTATATTCTCTTTTATCTTTCAGCTTGGTTGTTGGCTTAATAGAAGCTAAAGAAGTTTGATGGCTGGCAGCAACTGTCCTTTTGGGAATGTACTTATAGGACAGTCCCCAGACTCTGAAGATGAGATTCCCTCTTGGTGACTCTAGATGACTAGGACCTTGATGGAGGTGTCAGGCCACTGTCCTATGACATGCAGCAGTCTCAGGATTCCATTTCAAAACATACCCTGTTCCTAGGTTTAAAGGAAGTCTAACAACTCATCTAGGAGGTTTGTACATAATGGGTAGTCACCCTGCACCTTGAGCATCCCCACACCCTTAGTGTTGAGGGCTTTCCAGAAGATAGCTGGTCCACCAGTGACACTCTGGGAAGGAATCCTTGTAAACATCACATTTGGAGGGGTGGGGGTGGGGGACACCAGGGATTGAACTCAGGGGCACTCAAACACGGAGCCATATCCTCAGCTGTATTTTGTATTTTATTTAGAGACAGGGTCTCACTGAGTTGCTTAGTGCCTCACTTTTGCTAAGGCTGGCTTTGAACTTGCAATCCTCCTGCCTTAGCCTCCAGAGCCACTGGGATTACAGGCATGATATATATATATATATATATATATATATATATATATATATATATATATATATACATATCATACATATATATCGTACATATATATCATACATACATACATATATATATATATATAGAGAGAGAGAGAGAGTAAATGGACACAATACCTTTATTGATTGATTGATTGAAATTTTAGATTGATTGATTTTTATGTGGTTCTGAGGAGGATCTAACCCAGTGCCTCACACATGTTAGACAAGCACTCAACCACTGAGCCACAGCTCCTGTCCAAATAGCACGTTTGGTTGACCCCCAAAACACCTCCCAAGCACTGGTTCTTACTCCAATCACCAGATAACCCTCTAACCAAATGAGTCCTAAAAACAGCACTGGACAAAGTTTAGTTAAAACACACCAAAGTAAACTGCCCCCAATGTATATCTAGAAATAACTTTGAATAAGATACCAATGGCCACTTCATTTTTGGCAGGAATTTCTTTTCTTTTTTTTAGCTCATGTTTTTTTTTTTTCCCCCTGATGAATTCACTTTTGGTTCTGTGTGCTTAAACTAATATTGTTTTATTTTCTTTGGTGGGAGGTTTTTACTTTCCTTATCGATGTTGTTGTTTTGTCTTGTTTTCTGTGGCTGCCTTTACTAAGAAAACTGGTCATTCAAGATTACTTGGAGGATAATTATTTCAGCTAGTCCCAACTGGAATTGGGACATCAAAAAAATTAATGCTCAGACTTTTTTTTCCCCCAAGAAAGGTCAAAAGTTGTTCTTTTTTTTTTTTTTTAAGTCAAGCTATTGCCATTTAAAAATTTTGATTCAAGGATTACATTAGACCTGCAAATAAAAATCTTGAAGTTTAGCCACATAACCAACCAGGTGGCCTTGTTTCAGTGTGTCATAAATATAACTTAGATCTAACTGCTTATAAACCTGGCAAATTTATATTATAGTATTGCTTTGTCTTATGACTGAAATTTTAACATAAATAGATTTCCGACAAATGAGTTAATTTAAATTTGTTGGGAAGATAAAGACTGAGATGAGTTCATAGCTTCATATCTTGCCGGCTTGCTCAGCCAATTAGGATCACATTTTTCTCTCTTAGATGTTTAAGATGCGACACTGCTTTCTGTGTCTCAAATACAGCAACTCGTCAGGTTTCTCTTTTGTCAAAGAAATAGCTTAGAGTATTGACTCTGCTTGTCTGATATCTCAATTTTCATAATTTTAAAATAACCTAAAAATAAATGGGGTAAATATAAATTGGATAAATATTTATTAATACATATGATAGAGATAAAACGTTGGAGTCATTTTAAATCCTGGGTCAATTAAAATACGAGTATAGCAATGGCTAAGTATAAATTCAAGTACTCTTGTCTCCTTAAAAATCTACAAAAAGGTAGTGTACTGGAACCTACTAAGTGTGTTTCATAAATTGTTGGTGTATAGAACACTTTGTGTTGTACCACCAAGAGATTTCTGCTCCTTTAATAAGTTTGAGAACAATACTTCTAGAGGGCTAATAGACATGAACACTTTAAAGTACACTTTCATCTAGTATAGCCAATAATTTGGGGGGAAATGAGTTTTGAACTATAAAAAATTTTAGATGATTGAGGGTCATATTTGTTCATAATTTTAAAATGCCCTAAAGTCAATAATTTATAAAAGGGCAACTCATTCAATACTTAATTTGTAAAAAGAGCCACCATCTATTTAGGTAGTGGTCAGTTTTGGGGGAAGATCATTTTGTTTTTCTGTAAAGATGCACTAATGAAGACTATCTCAGGCAGAATTAATAGCTGAAATGTGCTCATTTAATGTGACCCTTGGACAGCAGTCATCAGAGAGACCAGAGAGGCTTGCCCGCTTCTCTGCAATATTGGGATCCTACTTGGAGGATAATTATTTCCCTATCTAGTCTCGCTTACATCAGATTCTTAGAAACGTAGTTTTTAAAATCACTTTTTGTCTTACAGCAGATACTTGAAAGACTCAGAACCAAAAATCTTGGGCTTTTCACATCCCACATATCTTGTGCTTTGAATGATGTGCAGTGCTTGCATCCACATATGGCTTCTGTAGTTTGTCTGGAGCAGGGACGTGAGTATGAACACACCATTGGTCAGCCAGGCACAGGCTGTGCACACCTGGAATCCCAGCTGCTTCTGTTGGGTTGGTTTAGCCAGAGTCTCCCTTACTCCTGATGTCACCTCTTACAAGATTACTGACTTAATTACTAAATTATTACCCAAAGACCCCCACACACACACACTCTCATCTTTGGCTAAAATTCCCACTTGCCCACACTGTGTTCAGTTGAGCCCAGAGTCTCCTCCAATGCAAAAATCCCATTGCCATAGTTGCTGGTGACTGCACCTGTCCTGTTGATCCTGAATAACGTCGGCTGTGCTGTGCTTTAATAAGTAGCACCTTTAACGAAGGTGAGTAAGGATCAGTAACACTGGGGCTCAAAGGTAGATACCTGTTGTTGGGGAGTAGATAAGGAAAAGTCTTAAGAATAAATAAACAGCAGGGCAGCCAGGTGCGGTGGTTCAGGCCTATAACCCTAGCAGTATGGGAGACTGAGGTGTGAGGATCACAAGTTCAAGGCCAGACTCAACAATTTAGTGAGGCCCTAAGCAATTTATGGAGATCCTGTCCAGAGAGATAGATACATACATAGATAGATGCATAGACCAATGGACTGAACAGATGGAAGGACTGGGGAAATGGCTCAGCAGGAGAACACTTCCCTAGCATGTGTGAGGCTCTGGGTTCAATCCTTACTACTGGGGGGGGGGGGGAATCATTCTACAAAAACTTGGGAATTCACAAATGAGGTTATACACTAAGGTTAGACATAAACTGAGTACTAAAGAAGTTTATAATAAAGTGTTGTTTAAAAAGAATTGTTTAAAACATTGTCAGAATTCTTTTTTGAGGGGGTTACCAAAGATTGAACTCAGGGGCACTCGACCACTGAGCCCCATCCCCAGCCCTATTTTGTATTTTATTAGAGACAGGGTCTCACTGAGTTGCTGAGGGCCGCATTTTTGCTGAGGCTGGCTTTGAACTCAAAATCATCCTGCCTCAGCCCCCAAGCCACTGGGATTACAGGCATGGGCCAACATTAGCAGAATTCTTAAGTTTAAGATATTTAATTTTATTTGATGTTTCTTTCCTTATCTTGGGCCTAAAATTAGGTTTCTGGGTAGCCTAAATTCATAATGGCCTAAGAATTACCAATCTGTTTTTGTTGTAAGCTGATCATATATCCGTGCGATACTTTCAGCATAGAATGACACAATATGAATTTCTATATTTATTTCTCCTTTTTAGTAAAAAAAGAAAAAAACGAATATGTTCAGGTTAGCAACAATCTATCCCTAAAATGTTATTATTTTTTTTTATTTGTTAATTTCTAGTACTGGGAATTGAAGCCAGGGGCACTTTACTACTAAGCTACATACCCAACCATTTTTTTTTTTTTTTTTTAATTTTGAGACAGAGTCTTGCTAAATTGCTGGGTCTGGCCTTGAACTTGCAATCCTCCTCCCTCAGCCTCAAACTAACTCACTGAGAATACAGGCACGAGTCACCACACCTGGCTAAAAAATGTTTTTAGATGAGAAAGAATTTTATATGAATAAAATGAGATTTTTCTCCTAAATTAAAATGACTAAATTGTTGCAAGATGAAAGCAGGAACAGAACTAAAGATCTAAGCAAATTACAGAATGTTTACAAAGGATAAATCATAAAGAGGAGATTTATATGCAATTAAGTTAATAATAAATAAGAAAAATTCTTTCTAGAGAAAATTATTTATATTTACATCAAAATTTAAAAAACCAATATAAAACCAGAATCCAAATGTTCATCAATAAGTGAATGGTCCACAAACTGTGGTAAAACCATACAATGGCATAGTACTCAGCAATAAAAAAGGAATGAACTATGACATATGCAATCACATGTATCAAAAATTGTTTTGGATTGCAAAATTATTATACTGAGTGGGGGAAAAAATAAACACAAAGGACCATGTACTATATGGTTCCATTTATGTGAAATCTTATAAGACACAACATTTATTATAATGGCAAAAAGTGGGAATGGCTGAGAAGGGGTGGGAGTGATTTGAAAGTGTTGAAATGTTCTTTATCTTGATTATGGTGGTAATTGCAATGGATTGTTATATTTGTCAAAATTCACTGAACTGAATATATACTTAAAATGGATGTATTTTCTTATATATAAAGCATATGACTTTATGAAATGACTTTTAGAAATGACTGAGGAGTGGTAATAGGGATTGAACCCAGGGCTCTTATTACTGAGCTACATCTCCAGTTCTTTTTACTTTTTTTGAGACAGGGTCTAAGTTGTTGAGACTGGCCTCAAACTTTGTAATCGTCTTACCTGGGTCTCCTAAGTCACTAGGATTATAGACATGTACCACTGCACTGACAGAAGTGATTTTTAAGCCAGTAATGGTGGCTCACACCTGTAATCCCAGCAGCTCAGGAGGCTGAGGCTGGAGGATTACAAGTTCAAAGCCAGCCTCAGTCATTTAGCAAGGCCCTAAACAATTTAGCGAGACCCTAACTCAAAATAAAGTATTAAAAAAAAAGGCTAGAAGAAAGCAATCAAGAACTTGAAGAGTGAACCTACAGAATGGGAGGAAATCTTTGCCACCAGCACCTCAGACAGAGCATTAACCTCCAGGACATATAAAGAACACACACACACACACACAATCAATCAATAAATGGGCAAAGGAACTGAACAGGCACTTCACAGAAGAAAAATTTGAGTGGTCAACAAATACATGAAAAAATGTTCAACATCTCTAGCAATTAGAGAAATGCAAATTGAAACTACACTGAGATTCCCTCTTATTCCAGATATAGTAACAATTATCAAGAATACAAGCACCAGGGCTGGGGCTATGGCTCAGCAGTAGAGCACTCGCCTAGCACATGTGAGGCATTGGGTTCCATCCTCAGCACCACACACAAAATAAAGGTTATTGTGTCCCCCCTATACCTAAAACAAATATTTTTAAAAGAAGAAGAATATAAGCAACAATAAATGTTGGCAAGGATGTGTGTGTGTGGGGGGGAGGGAATTTTCACTCATACATTGTTGGTGGGACTGCAAATTAGTGCAACCACTCTGCAAAGCTTTATAGAGATTCCTCAAAAAACTAGAAATGGAATCACCATTTGACCCTGTTATCCCACGCCTTCATGTATAACCAAAGGACTTAAAATCAGCTTACTACTGATAGATGCACCCACATCAATGTTTATAACAGCTCAATTTACAATAGCTAAGCTATTGAACCAATGTAGGTGCCCTTCAACAGATGAATGGGTAAAGGAAATGTGGTATATATACACAGTGGAATATTAATCAGCCATAAAAAAAGAATGGCTTTATGACTTCTGCTGGTGAATGGATGGATTTGGAGACTGTTGTGCTAAGTGAAATAAGCCAATCCCCCAAAACCAAAGGTTGGGTGTTCTCTCTGATATGTGGACACTAACTAACAATAAGGGAGGAGAGGGGAGAACAGCAGTTTGTTGGACTAGACAAAGGGGAAAGAAAAAGGGAGGGGAGATAGGATTAGGAAAGAGTACAAAAAGATTAAAGATTATAAATAAATAGAAAATCAATAGAGTAAAGGAAAGGAAAGAGAGAGGGAGGAGGTGAGGGAAAAAGGAAGAACTGGGGCTGAATTAGAGCAGATTATATTCCATGCTCTTATAATTATGTTAAGAAACTATAATATTGGGGCTGGGGATGTGGCTCAGTGGTAGAGCGCTTGCCTTACATGTGTGAGGCACTGGGTTCAATCCTCAGCACCACATATAAATAAATAAATAAAATAAAAGTCATCAAAACTAAAAAAATATTCTTTAAAAAAGAAACTATAATATTATATATAACTAAAATGAACCAATAAAAATTAAAAAAAAAAATCTAATGGCTGGGGATGTGGCTCGGTGGTTAAACTCCCCTGGGTTCAATCCCTGATACCAAAACAAAGAATTAAAAGAAAAAGAAGAAATTATTTTTAAAGGAAAGAGAAAGAAAACCTGGGTAAGCCAGCAAAGGGTGGCTGGAGTCCAGGAACCCAGGAGGGTCATTAACAGCACCCTACCCCTCGCTATCTGATCATTGAAAGAAAGGTCAATTAGCCACTGCAAAGAAGAAGTCTTCAGACTGAAAAGAAAGTTGCTGGTGGCCACCTGCTCACTAGGTAGAGGAAGCTCTTGAGCCCCAAAGGCAGGCCATAGGCCTCTCCCCTCAGTCTTTTCTGTTTAAGCCACTTGGATTGCTTCTTGGTCATTTGCCACAAAGGACAACGTCATCCTGTTGAACTGGAAAGCTGGGCTTTGAGGAAGATACATCCCAGGCTCCTTCCTGACCCAGTGGCCCTGCGGGGATGGAGCCCAGAGGGACGTCTCTCATCTCCCATTTGTAAACACAGCGAGTTGGGGAATTGAACTTTTGGTCAGTGCCTGGCATTGCCAGGAGAGGAGTCAGAGGAAGGACAAATGCCACAGGCCCTGCTCAGGAGCGGTACCCAGCTGAGTCACCTCGTTGGCTACCTTTCCAGCCTGCCCGGTCCCAGCCAGAGCTGAGCTCCCTGTGTGACCTCATGTGGCCAGTTCAGGGCCAGGGAGGGGTCCGCACACCACCTGCCCTTCCCTTGCTCTGCCCGGCCCGGGTCACCCCTCCCCCAAGTCAGATGCCCTAACCAGAAACTTACTGATGACAGCCTGAGACCGGACAGGACTCCCGGAGGCCAGAAGCTGCAGTTGTTGAGCCCCAAGGGCTCTCACCTGAGGCTCTTCCTTACAGTTAGTCGCCCAGCCAAGGGCCCTGGAAGAGCCCTCCCTCCTCCCTCTGGCATTTCTGTGCAGGGTTTTCACCTATGCCTGGACCTCTACCTGCCTCCAGACACCCTTTTCGCATTTTCACAACTCTGTGTTGTGAAAGCACAATGTTTACCAGCACAGAGAGGTCAGCCCAGAGTCACACAGCAGTGAGAGAGGCAGCTGGATTCATTCAAGAGTGATATCTTTCTCCCCCTTTGGCCCACAGGCTGTAGGATCCCGCTGTAGCTGACCCTTGCTGTCTGTCACCCGGTCCCCTCCGCAGACCACCCTCAGAGCAGGCCCCTCCTCTGGTTCCCGGTGCGCACTCACCCAGGGCCCCCGCGCACAGCAGGGCGCAGATAGTGAGCCTCATTCTCCGCTGCGGGCGCGCGACACGGTCTGGCACCCCGAGCCTGGGTCCTGCACCCCGAGCCTGGGTCCTGCCTGCTCTACCAGCCCAGGAGCCGGGTGGATCCGCCTACTCCGAAAGGTTGGGCACAGGGCCATCGCCACTCCCTCCTTCCTCCCCCGCGGCAGCGGCCCAGCAGCCTGTCCCACCCTTATCTAGCAGTTCCTAAAGGTCTCAAAAGCCACGGACTCCTAGAGGCTGGGGGACATCCTCAGGTGGCCCCTTCCTTCAGGAAAGCGTGCCCACATATACACAACGTTTCGCACACATTTTTTGGGAATTCTCAGACTCACAAAGCGTCCACGTAGACCACTCCAAGGTCCTCCTGGAAGCGTCCCTAAATGGCACTGCCCCTGCATCCCTCTTGTGCTGAGAGGCCAAAGCCAGGTGGAGCGCAGACCCCCTGGAGAGCTGCTACCTTGCTGCAGCTCGACCTTCCTCAGATTTGTGACTTCTGCCTGAGGACAGTCAGCTAAGTTTAAGTAAAATTTAAAAAGCTTTCTATTAAAGTGTGGATCACGTACATAAAACTTCACATAACCTAAGTGTAGAGTGTGGTTAATTATCACTGGGTGAACACACCCGCACAAGCAGTCCGGGTATCAGGAAACAGAACATCAGCAGAGCTGGGACAGCCAGCCTGTGGGGGCCCTTCCTGTCACCACCCATCTCTTCTCCTGCGGGTTGTTTTGGCTTCTAACAACATACGCCTTAATTTCACAGCTATGGAATCCTACCATATGTACAGTTTTGTATTTGGCTTTTTTGATTCAAGATTACCTTTGTGAGATTCCTCTAAGCAGTTGTGCCCCGGGGAAGGTCATTGATTTTTCAGCCTCTCTTCCACTCTATGTGATGAAGGCTATAAATTTCCCCAAAGAATTCTTTTTTCTTGATATGTTATAACCTTATGACTATTCACTTCAAAATAGATTCTGGTTGGGTGTAATGCGCACCTGTAGTCCCAGCCCTTTGGGAGGCTGAGGTGGGAAGATCGTTGGAACCCAAGAGTTCTAGACCAGCCTAGCCAGTTCCTATCTCCAAAACAAACATACAGATATTCTCATTTTCATTGTGACTTTTTTATTCAACTCATGATTTATTTAGAAATGTACTGTGTGCTGTGTGTGGTGGTGAACACCTGTAATCCCAGCAACTGCAGAGGCTGAGGCAGGAGGATCCCAAGTCCACGCCAGACTCAGCAACTAGAGTGAGACCCTATCTCAAAATTAAAAAAAAAATAAAAATAAAAAGGGGTGGGGATGTGACTGTGTAGTTAAGCACCTCTGGTTCAATCACCAGTATAGGAAGGAAGGAAGGAAGGAAGGAAGGAAGGAAGGAAGGAAGGAATTGAGTGATTAACCAGATAACCTACTATAACCACAAAGTCCTTTGTAAAATGTGGAGGGTGAGTGGGTAGCATTTCAGTGGTACAACGTTAGAAAGATTCTCTCATCTCTGGCTCCAAAGATTGAAGAGGATGGGGCCACAAGCCAAGAAATGTGTGCATCTCTAAAGATGGAACAGCAAGAGACAGTCTCCTGCAGAACCTCCCAAAAGGAACAGAGCCCTGCTGACATCTTCGCTCTCTCTCTCTTTTTAATTTTTACACCTTTATTTTATTTATTTCTTTATAAAGGATCAAACCCAGGATTTCACACCCAGTGCCTCAAACTTGCTAGGCAAGCACTCTACCGTGGAGCCACAACCCCAGTCCCCTGCTGACATCTTGATGGCAACCCAGTGTGGCCAATTTCAAACTTCTGACCTTCAAAACTGTAGCTGATGAGAAGTTTGTGCTACTTCAGTACAACCGTTATAGGAAATAAATAGACCTGGGGTACTTACTGGGGCCTCTCTGGGGCATGGCATTATTCCTTTTTTATTAGTACTTTATAGTTATACATAATGTTGGGGTTTATTTTGATGTAATTATACAAGCATGGAATATAATTTGCTCCAATGCAGTCCCCAGTAATTTCCCTCCTCTCCTTCCTCCCCCCCCCCCCCCGTTCCTTTTCCTCTACTGGTCTTCCTTCTTATTTATTTATAGTTTTTTTTTAAATTAGTGCTTTATAGACACATGTAAAGGTGAAATTCACCGTGGTATATTCATCTGCGTACATAGACTAGTTTGGCCAATTCCATTCCACCGTTCCTCCCATTTCCAGTCCCTCCTCCTTCCCCCACAATCCCCTTCTTCTACTCCATTGATTTCTATTTTCATGGGATTCATGTCCCTCCCCGCTTTACCCCTTATTTTGGTCTCACTTCTGCACATGAGAGAAACGCATTTGACCCTTGACTTTCGGAGACTGGTTTATTTCACTTAGCATCATGTTCTCCTGTTCCACCATTTACCAGGAAATCATGGTGTTTCTTCTTTATCTCTCGTTTCATGGAAATCTCAATTGTACCCAGTCCCTTTGTCAAGTTCATTTCTCTGCACCTCCCTTCTTACTGGGATCTTGTCTCCACTTGTGTTTTTCTAGCCCCAAGACTGACATAAGCTGATGGTTTCTCTGCACCCCAGCTGGGCTCAGGCGAAGCCTGATGCCTCCTGCCTTGTGCCCAGAAGTGGCTCATAATGTAATTTCTGGTTCTTCCTCCACTTGTTCATTCCCTTGAGAAAACAGGGTCTATGAGGATGGATGCCACTATTTTCTTGTTCAATATTCTAATCCTAAGTTGGAAAGTAGATTATCAAATAGATGAATGAAAGGACAAAAAAAATTCTCAAAAGTAGGCTGAGTAATCTCCTCTGTTGGCCTGTGGACAAAAACCAACAGGGTCCGGGGTGACCTCTCCTCTAAAGTTAATGATCCACCTAGAGCTAACATACCCTAAATCCAAAAGGGCCGAAGTATCCCAGAGTAGAGCAAACTCTGGAAACTTCTTATGTACAGGGACAAAGTCATATTGCAATGAAAGGACATCCAAAGTGCTAAAGTCACCTTCGGGGGTCAGGCAGAAATAGCAGAACAGAAGGTTAAAAGATTGTATTGTGGAAAACCATTTTAAAAACTTCACGTCAAGAAGGATATTTGGAAAACTAGAGAATTGTAAACGTATCATGAACTGTGTATCAGTGCGAAGTGCAGAAGTGTGTAACCGGGCTAAGTGCTTTCAACTATTTATATAAATTAACATAAGCCCAGAAAGTAGGTGCTATTGGTCATCCCCTTTTCATCCAGGAAAAATAGTGAAATACAGAGAGGTTAAATAAGGCATTCAAATTAGGCACTTGTTTCCACATTCCATGCTCTTCTCCATGTGGCCTCTGGCATTTGTCCCCAGAACAGTTTCCCCCTTCCAAGGACCCTGCTAGTAATAATGACAATTTTTGCAAGAGCAACAAATTCAGAGTTGGTAGTGTTAGCACGAACTGCTACAACAGCTGCCGACATCTCAAGGGTTTATCACAGAAGTTAACTTCTTACTGACATCAAGTCCAACTGGCCACCTCCGCCATTCATCTTCACAGCTCCAATCTTCAGAGATCCAGGCTGAAAGAAGCTCTGTCTATTTCAACATGTAGCTTCCAAGATGTTTTGCTGACATCCACATGACAGGATTCATGCAAGAAGTGCGACAACTTTTCCTGAACCAGGGCTGGGAATGATAAACAATACTTCTATTGATCTCTATTGGCCAAAATTCAGTCACATGACCCCCACCTGGATGTAGGAAGGGTGCTCATTGCTCTTCAAGGTCCCTGGCAGTTCTGGAAGGGTCTTGCCTTTTAATTACTCTCTCTCTGTAACATCTGAAAGGAGGGTGAAGGAGTTTGTGTTTCTTTTTTTTTTATTGTTGGCTGTTCAAAACATTACATAGTTCTTGATATATCATATTTCACACTTTGATTCAAGTGGGTTATGAGCTCCCATTTTTACCCCATATACAGATTGCAGAATCACATCAGTTACACATCCATTGATTTACATATTGCCATACTAGTGTCTGTTGTGTTCTGCTGCCTTTCCTATCCTCTACTATCCCCCCTCCCCTCCCCTCTCCTCCCCTCTTCTCTCTCTACCCCCTCTACTGTCATTCATTTCTCCCCCTTGTATTATTTTTCCCTTTCCCCTCACTTCCTCTTGTATGTACTTTTGTATAACCCTGAGGGTCTCCTTCCATTTCCATGCAATTTCCCTTCTCTCTCCCTTTCCCTCCCACCTCTCATCCCTGTTTAATGTTAATCTTCTTCTCATGCTCTTCGTCCCTACTCTGTTCTTAGTTACTCTCCTTATATCAAAGAAGATATTTGGCATTTGTTTTTTAGGGATTGGCTAGCTTCACTTAGCATAATCTGCTCTAATGCCATCCATTTCCCTGCAAATTCTATGATTTTGTCATTTTTTAATGCAGAGTAATACTCCATTGTGTATAAATGCCACATTTTTTTTATCCATTCGTCTATTGAAGGGCATCTAGGTTGGTTCCACAGTCTTGCTATTGTGAATTGTGCTGCTATGAACATCTATGTAGCAGTGTCCCTGTAGCATGCTCTTTTTAGGTCTTTAGGGAATAGACCGAGAAGGGGAATAGCTGGGTCAAATGGTGGTTCCATTCCCAGCTTTCCAAGAAATCTCCATACTGCTTTCCAAATTAGCTGCACCAATTTGCAGTCCCACCAGCAATGTACAAGTGTACCCTTTTCCCCACATCCTCGCCAGCACTTGTTGTTGTTTGACTTCATAATAGCTGCCAATCTTACTGGAGTGAGATGGTATCTTAGGGTGGTTTTGATTTGCATTTCTCTGACTGCTAGAGATGGTGAGCATTTTTTCATGTACTTGTTGATTGATTGTATGTCCTCCTCTGAGAAGTGTCTGTTCAGGTCCTTGGCCCATTTGTTGATTGGGTTGTTTGTTATCTTATTGTCTAATTTTTGGAGTTCTTTGTATACTCTGGATATTAGGGCTCTATCTGAAGTGTGAGGAGTAAAGATTTGTTCCCAGGATGTAGGCTCCCTATTTACCTCTCTTATTGTTTCTTTCGCTGAGAAAAAACTTTTTAGTTTGAGTAAGTCCCATTTGTTGATTCTAGTTATTAACTTTTGTGCTATGGGTGTCCTATTGAGGAATTTGGAGCCCGACCCCACAGTATGTAGATCGTAGCCAACTTTTTCTTCTATCAGACGGCGTGTCTCTGATTTGATATCAAGCTCCTTGATCCATTTTGAATTAACTTTTGTGCATGGCGAGAGAAAGGGATTCAGTTTCATTTTGTTGCATATGGATTTCCAGTTTTCCCAGCACCGTTTGTTGAAGATGCTATCCTTCCTCCATTGCATGCTTTTAGCCCCTTTATCAAATATAAGATAGTTGTAGTTTTGTGGATTGGTTTCTGTGTCTTCTATTCTGTACCATTGGTCCACCCGCCTGTTTTGGTACCAGTACCATGCTGTTTTTGTTACTATTGCTCTGTAGTATAGTTTGAAGTCTGGTATCGCTATACCGCCTGATTCACACTTCCTGCTTAGCATTGTTTTTGCTATTCTGGGTCTTTTATTTTTCCATATGAATTTCATGATTGCTTTCTCTATTTCTACAAGAAATGCCTTTGGGATTTTGATTGGCATTGCATTAAACCTATAGAGAACTTTTGGTAATATGGCCATTTTGATGATGTTAGTTCTGCCTATCCATGAACAGGGTATATTTTTCCATCTTCTAAGATCTTCTTCTATTTCTCTCTTTAGGGTTCTGTAGTTTTCATTGTATAAGTCTTTCACCTCTTTTGTTAGGTTGATTCCCAAGTATTTTATTTTTTTTGAGGATATTGTGAATGGAGTGGTTGTCCTCATTTCCATTTCAGAGGATTTGTCACTGATATACAGGAATGCCTTTGATTTATGCGTGTTGATTTTATATCCTGCCACTTTGCTGAATTCATTTATTAGCTCTAATAGTTTCTTTGTAGACCCTTTTGGGTCTGCTAGGTATAGAATCATGTCATCAGCAAATAGTGATAATTTAAGTTCTTCTTTTCCTATTTTTATGCCTTTCATTTCTTTCGTCTGTCTAATTGCTCTGGCCAGTGTTTCGAGAACTATGTTGAACAGAAGTGGTGAGAGAGGGCATCCCTGTCTTGTTCCAGATTTTAGAGGGAATGCCTTCAATTTTTCTCCATTCAGAATGATGCTAGCCTGAGGCTTAGCATAGATTGCTTTTACAATATTGAGGTATGTTCCTGTTATCCCTAGTTTTTCTAGAGTTTTGAACATAAAGGGATGCTGTACTTTGTCGAATGCTTTTTCCGCATCTATCGAGATGATCATATGGTTCTTATTTTTAAGTCTATTGATGTGGTGAATAACATTTATTGATTTCCGTATATTGAACCAGCCTTGCATCCCAGGGATGAATCCTACTTGATCATGATGCACAATTTTTTTGATATGTTTTTGTATCTGATTCGCCAGAATTTTATTGAGGATTTTTGCATCTAGGTTCATTAGAGATATTGGTCTGTAGTTTTCTTTCTTTGAAGTATCTTTGTCTGGTTTAGGTATCAGGGTGATGTTGGCCTCGTAGAATGAATTTGGAAGTTCTCCCTCCTTTTCTATTTCCTGAAGTTGCTTGAAAAGTATTGGTATTAGTTCCTCTTTAAAGGTTTTGTAAAACTCTGCTGTATACCCATCCGGTCCTGGGCTTTTCTTAGTTGGTAGTCTTTTGATGGTTTCTTCTATTTCCTCGATTGATATTGGTCTGTTTAGATTGTCTATATCCTCCTGACTCAATCTGGGCAGATCATATGACTTAAGAAATTTATCTATGCCTTCACTATCTTCTAATTTATTGGAGTATAAGGATTCAAAATAATTTTTGATTATCTTCTGTATTTCTGAAGTGTCTGTTGTGATATTGCCTTTTTCATCCCATATGCTAGTAATTTGAGTTTTCTCTCTTCTTCTCTTCGCTAGCATGGCTAAGGGTCTGTCGATTTTGTTTATTTTTTCAAAGAACCAACTTTTAGTTTTGTCAATTTTTTCAATTGTTTCTTTTGTTTCGATTTCATTAATTTCAGCTCTGATTTTAATTATTTCTTGCCTTCTACTTCTTTTGCTGTTGTTTTGCTCTTCTTTTTCAAGGATTTTGAGATGAAGTATGAGATCATTTATTTGTTGGTTTTTTCTTTTTTTAAGGAATGAACTCCAAGCAATGAATTTTCCTCTTAGAACTGCTTTCAATGTGTCCCATAGATTCCGATATGTTGTGTCTGTGTTTTCATTTATCTCTAAGAATTTTTTAATTTCCTCCTTGATGTCTTCTATAACCCATTGATCATTCAGTAACCTATTGTTCATTCTCCAAGTGATGTATGCTTTTTCCTTCCTTCTTTTATCGTTGATTTTCAGTTTCATTCCATTATGATCAGATAAGATGCATTGTATTATCTCTACTCCTTTATATTGTCTAAGAGTTGCCCTGTGACATAATATATGATCTATTTTTGAGAAGGATCCATGTGCTGCTGAGAAAAAAGTGTAACTGCTTGATGTTGGGTGGTATATTCTATATATGTCAATTAAGTCTAGGTTATTAATTGTGTTATTGAGTTCTATAGTTTCCTTATTCAACTTTTGTTTGGAAGATCTGTCCAGTGGTGAGAGAGGTGTGTTGAAGTCTCCCATGATTATTGTATGGTGGTGTATTAGACTCTTGAACTTGAGAAGAGTTTGTTTGATGAACATAGCTGCACCATTGTTTGGGGCATATATATTTACGATTGTTATGTCTTGTTGGTGTATGGTTCACTTAAGCAGTATGTAGTGTCCCTCTTTATCCCTTTTGATTAACTTTGGCTTGAAATCTATTTTATTTGATATGAGTATGGACACTCCTGCTTGTTTCCGAAGTCCATATGAGTGATATGATTTTTCCCAACCTTTCACCTTCAGCCTATGTATGTCTTTGCCTATCAAATGCGTCTCCTGTAGGCAGCATATTGTTGGGTCTTGTTTTGTGATCCATTCTACTAGCCTGTGTCTCTTAATTGGTGAGTTTAAGCCATTAACATTTAGGGTTATTATTGAGATATGGGTTGTTCTTCCAGCCATATTTGTTTATTTATGTTACTAAATATGGTTTGTTTTCCTCTTTGATTATTTCCCCCCCTTTACTGTCCTACCTCCCACTGTTGGTTTTCATTGTTATTTTCCATTTCCTCTTCCTGTAATGTTTTGCCAAGGATGTTTTGAAGAGATGGTTTTCTAGCTGCAAATTCTTTTAACTTTTGTTTATTGTGGAAGGTTTTAATTTCATCTTCCATCCTGAAGCTTAATTTCGCTGGATACACAATTCTTGGTTGGAACCCATTTTCTTTCATTGTTTGAAATATGTTATTCCAGGATCTTTTGCTTTCAGAGTCTGTGTTGAAAGATCAGCTGTTATCCTGATTGGCTTACCCCTAAATGTAATCTGCTTCCTTTCTCTTATAGCTTTTAAAATTCTCTCCTTATTCTGTATGTTGGGCATCTTCATTATAATGTTTCTAGGTGTGGATCTCTTATGATTTTGCACATTCGGCGTCCTGTAGGCTTCTAGGATTTGGGATTCTGTCTCATTCTTCAAGTCTGGGAAGTTTTCTCGTATTATTTCATTGAATAGATTGCTCATTCCTTTGGTTTGGAGCTCTATACCTTCCTGTATCCCAATGACTCTTAAGTTTGGTCTCTTTATGTTATCCCATATTTCTTGGATGTTCTGCTCATGGTTTCTTAACAGTCTTGCTGAGCTGTCTATGTTCTTTTCAAGTTGAAATACTTTGTCTTCATTGTCTCATGTTCTATCTTCTAAGTGTTCTACTCTGCTGGTAGTATTCTCAATTGAGTTTTTAAGTTGGTTTATTGCTTCCTGCATTTCTAGGATTTCTGTTTGTTTGTTTTTTATAACCTCTATCTCCCTGTATAGTTGATCTTTTGCTTCCTAGATTTGTTTGTGTAATTCATTGTCGAAGTGATCTTTCATTGTCTGATTTTGCTGTCTAATGTCTTCCTTGATACTCCAGATCATCTGAAGCATGTATATCCTGAATTCTTTATCTGACATTCCACCTGCTGCAGCTGTTACCTCTTCTAATTTTGAGTTGACCTGCATTGCTTGTGGTCCTTTCTTTCCTTGTCTTTTCATACTGCTTGCGTTTCTTTCTGCTTGGTGAAACTGTTGTGTTTTTGAAAAATTTTCCCCCCTATATATTTATATTGCTCTTGTATAGTTGAAAAGTCTCCCTTGCAGGCGCGGGCGGCGGCTCTGCCCTGCCCTTACTCCAATTGGGGTGATGTGTCTACCATGCCGGCGGGTCGCTGGGCTTATTCTGGGTGCGGGAGGCGGCTCTGCTCTGCCCTTACTCCAATTGGGGTGATGTGACTACCACGCCGGCGGGTCGCTGGGCTTATTCCGGGTGCGGGAGGCGGCTCTGCTCTGCCCTTACTCCAATTGGGATGACGTGACTACCACGCCGGCGGGCCGCTGGGCCTGTCCCGGGCACGGGCGAAAGCTCTGCTCTGCCTCTACTCCAATTGGGGTGACGTGTGTACCACGCCGGCAGGCCACCGGGCCTGATCCGCGGGTCGGTTGCAGGTCTGCCAACCTTGCAGGCTTGGGCGGCGGCTCTGCTCTGCCCCTCCTCCAATTGGTGTGACTTGTCTACCACACCCGCGGGTCGCTGAGCCTGTTCTGCCAGTCGGTCGCAGGTCTGCCTACCTTGCGGGCGCGGGTGGCTTTTCTGCTCTGCCCCTACTTCAATTGGGGTGTCGTGACTACCACACCGGCAGGCCGCTGGGCCTGATCCGGGCGCGGGCGAAGGCTCTGCTCTACCCCTACTCCAGTTGGGGTGACGTGTGTACCAGACCGGCAGGCCGCTGGGCCTGATCCGCCGGTCTGTCGCAGGTCTGCCTACCTTTCAGGCGCGGCGGAAGCTCTGCCCTGCCCCTCCTACCACGCCCGCGGACCGCTGGGCCTGCTCCGGGCACGGGCGGCAGCCCCGCTCCTCCCCTCTGGCTCGACGACAAAGCGAGAGAGACTCCGGTGTCTGTGACTCACCCTCCCTACCAGGAGACCAACTGTTTATGTCGCCACTGGTATTAATGAAGTTCTCTCCTCCGCCGCTTTCTGATGACATCAGATCTCTGCCATGTTGGTATCCTATGCGAATGGCAGCATTTCGTTCCCTTTGCCGGGTGACCAAAGCAACGGGTGAGTCCTGACCGGCCCTCACAAGCCCCGTCTCAGTCCCGTTGCCACTGCCCAAGAAGGCTCGGTTGGTATTTACCTCCACAGTACTCAGCAGGACCCGGACTGAGAAGCAGTTTCTGCGGGCTCCTTAGCCCTAGGCCAGAGCAGTTCCCGGGAGCCGGAACTCGGCCGCTCTGTGCTCGGTGTATGCTCTGATAAGAGCGGGCTCCAAGAAGCAGTTTCCGCGGGTTATTTAGCACTGAGCCTGAGTAATTTGTCTGCAAGCCGCAGGCGAATGGCAGCCTGAAATTACCTGTTCTATGGCGGAATGAGCTGCGATCAGTCGAAAACAGGGATGGTGACGTCAGCTCTCCAAGATGGTGGCCGCTGGCCTCCTCTGTGGTCTGACCCGTGTGGAGAACCAAATTGGACCGCTTCCTTCCCCCAGTCTCGAACCCAGAATTCAGCACTGAGTACGGTGCTTGCACGGCTGGCAGAAGCCCGCAGAAACTGCAGCGCTGTATACCCGCGTCGCTATCTCCTGGTTTCCCAGCACGCGCCGCAGACTCTAGCCACGGGGCGATTTGCTGAATAAGCAGTGTGATCCTCCGTGCCGACAAATCTCTCGCGTTTGAGCCCCCGTAGCCGATCCTCGTGCGATGGAAATCCTTCCTCCAGGTTCCGAAACACCCCACTATTGCTGGAAATTCCTAACAAGATAGCCTTTAGCTGTCCTGACTCGTCATTCTCCCGCACAGTGACGCGGCACATGGGGGCAATGCACTCCCCTCGCCGCCATCTTCCCCTGAGTTTGTGTTTCTTGAAGCTGCACTTCCTGCTTTTCAGTCTTGAGGAGTGTATAAAAGTTCAAAGATGCCAGCTCCCTGTGTCCTTGTCCCATATAACAAAAAGGATGACATGGAAACATGACTTCAGTGTGAGTTGTGGGAGACTCCAGTGCTAAGCCAAATCTAGAGGCAGCTAAGTGCTTTTATATTCCAAGTTCTAGACAGAGATATGGATCCAGAAAGCCCTATACCTCATCAAAACCCAGGAGGTGATGAGAAACTTTCTCATGAGAAGCCAACTCCTGACCAGGCCTCTTAGCACCTCCTTGGAGTCACAGGGTGCTCTCCCAAGGCTCAGATAAGCTGCAATTCAAGTTTTGATTATATGGCTCTGGGCAATGTTGCCAGGAAGCCAGCATAGAGCCACATCCCCTACAATGGTTGCCCCCACAGTTCTTTCCTAGACACAATTTTCAGACCTGTGATTTTTTTTCCCCTCCAATTCTAGTGGGTTTTTTTGCTCAGGACCTAAGTTGCTGAGGCTGGCCTTGAACTTGTGATCCTTCTGCCTCAGCCTTCCCTACTGCTGGATTACTGGCCTGAGCCACCACATCCTTCCCGCGGCCCCATACCTCTCTCTAACATGTTTGATAGTGGCGACTCAGCCTGGGTGTGAGGACCATACTCTTCAACCAGATCTCTTCCACACTGATGGATTATAATGCAAAACCTCATTCAGATTTCTCTCTCTCTCTCTCTCTCTCTCTCTCTCTCTCTCTACTGTGGATTGAACTCAGGGGCACTCAAACACTGAGCCACACCCCAGGCCTATTTTGTATATTATTTAGAGACAGGGTCTCACTGAGTTGCTTAGCACCTTGCAGTTGCTGAGGCTGGCTTTGAACTCACCATTCTTCTGTCTCAGCCTCCCAAGTGGCTACGATTACAGGTGTGTGCCACCATCCCAGCTAGGTTTCTCATCTTTAGTTTTTCCAACCTTGTAAAATTCTACTTTTTTTTTATTTTTAAATTCCCTTTTATCTATCTAGAGATATATTCTATCTGTAGATATAGATAGCTTCAAAGATATAATTTTTTTTCAGTCCTGGGAATTGAACCCAGGAGCACCCTACCACTGAGCTCTTTTTATTTATGTACATTTATTTATTCACAATTCCAGCTGTTAGGTGCAGGACAGGCTGAATTAAGTTGTCTGCAGGGCATGCCAAACAAAGTTAGCTGCAGGGTGACCTGGCCACTCAAACCCCCTCTGTCTGGTCCTTTATCACCTGTTTGTGTCAAGTCTGAACACTTAACCCACCTTGTGCCAACAAGGCAGCTTGCAGACCCAGAGACCCCATTAGATTTGGGCTATAAAAACTCCGTCCTGCCGGGCCCCTCTCTCTTGCTCTCTTGCTCTTGCTCTCTCTCTTTCCCTCTCTCCTCTCCTCTCTCTGCTCTTCCCCCCTCTTTCTTCTCTCTTCCCCCGCTCTTTCTTTCTCTCTCTTTTCTTCCTCTTTTGCACTGCTGCAATAAAGATCTCTTGGTCACTCCGAGGGTTGTGGTCACTTTCCTTTCACCAGCCCTTTTTATTTTGAGACAAAGTCTTAAGTTGCTCAGGGCCTAAGTTGCTGAGGCTGGCCTTGAACTTGTGATCCTCCTGCCTCAGCCTCCCCTACTGCTGGGATTACAGGCGTGAGCCACTGCACCCAGCTCTAGTAGATTTGTTCTTAAGGTTTTCCTTCTCCACTCCTCAACAATAGGTATCTACCTTTGAGTGTTACTGATTCTCACTCACCTTTGTTAAAGAAAAAAAAAAGTCAATGATACTTATTAAAACACAGCACAGCAGACTTTATTCAGGATCAATAGGATAAGTACAGTCACCAGCAACCATGGCAGTGGGATTTTGCATTGGAGGAGACTCTGGGCTCAACTGAACACAGTGTGGCAAGTGGTAATTTTAGCCAAAGATGAGAGTGGAGGGTCTTTGGCTAATAATTTAGTAATTAAGTCTTAGTAATCTTCTAAGAGGTGACATCAAGAGTAAGGGGGACTCTGGCTAAACCAACCCAACAGGATTCTTGCTGAAGACAGGCCAGAGATCAAACATCACCTGGGGATGTTGGAGGATGGGGAATTTGATCATATATCAAGGACAGAGAAGTCTGACCTGATTTTACAAGGAAGTTCACTGACAAACCCAGGAGAAGTTTCAGTAGCCTGACTAAACTTTGGCCAAGCAAAGAATCTGTCACCTCCCAGGGGTGTATGTGCACACTCACACCCAGCCTGCTCATTACCATCTTTAGGCTTTAAAAAGAAAAACAATCAAGGTACATAGCATTGAATGCATTATTCAATCTAAAGTCATTTTCTGTTTCAAAATTCAAGAATAAAATGAGAAGACACATTAAGCAGTTTATCTTTGGCTTTCAATAGGATGAGGTTTTACAGGTCCATTTTAACTTCTGCCTGCTCTTTGCCATTTGAACATTGGGTTCCATCCCCAACTCCCCAATATGAAGGCAGATGCAGATAAAGAGAATGGGGATATCCATTGAATGGGTCAAGAGGCAGAAACTCGCAGATCCCTAGGCATTAGCCCAGCCATTCAGGACATCCCGCTGACTTTCTTTCCTTCAGACCTGCTGGCTGTGATAGCCGGTGATAAGATATATATATATATATATATATATATATATATATATATATATATATATATATATATGTATGTATATGTTTTTTTAGGTGGACCCAATATCTTTATTTCATTTTTATGTGGTGCTGAGAATCGAACCCAGTGCCTCACACATGCCAGGCGAGGGCGCTACCACTTCAGCCCCATCCCCAGCCCACCACCCAGGCGGTGGAGTCTGGAAGCCCTGGATGCAAACTTAATTCTACCATTTACTAGCTGTATGACCTTGAACAGATAGGAGGCAACTGACAGGTCTTTCTAGGAAGGGGTTGAAAGCAGATTAGCAGAGCCAGGCACCATGGCTTAACCCTGGGATCCCAGACCCTGTGGAGGCTGACGCAGGAGGTTTGCAAATTCAAGGCCAGCCTGGGCAACTTAGTGACACCCTATCTCAAAATAATAAATAATAATAATAATAATAAAAAGGGTTGGCACTCAACTTCTCTTGGGCCTCGCTTTCGTACCTCTCTAAAGTGGAGATGGGACGACTTGCTTTGGTAAATTGAATTATCACATCACACCAAACACATGTTTTGGTTAATATAGGGTTTCTGCTACACTGCCTGCGCCAGGAAGAGTAACTCCCTCTGCCCCTGGATTATTTTGAACGTGCAGGACCTTCCCTGGCCTGCGACCCCAGCCCCGGAGCCAGGTCGCCCTTCTAAGCCTTAATAAACCGCGAAACAGTCCCAACTTTCCCGCGAGCCGCTCGGTCTGTGAACCGCCTACTCCCACCTCGCATATCCCGCCCTCCGGTCCAGACGCCGATGGCGTCACTTCCGCCGGAAGAGGTAGCGCGTCCGCGCGGTTGGCGCGAAAGTCGGTTCCTGGTCTCTGCAATTTCCGGGTTCTCCAGCCTTTGCTTGGGCCTGGGGGCGCCGCCCGGTGGCGGTGGGGGCTGTGCGCCGGGCTGGCGCCCGACCCCAGCCGCTGTCCTGCGGGCTGCGCGCCCCCCAACTCACTTCCCGAAGACCCCCAGGCTCCATCGAGGTGAGTGAGGACCCAGCTCCTCCCCGCCGCAGCCGGGGGTCGCGACCTCTCCTGCGGCCTTCGTGGGGGGCCGTGGTTTCCCGCCCTTGTAACCGGCCCTGGGACCCGCGGGTGGGCCTTTGACGCCTAAAAGAACGAGGCTGCGGTGTTCCAGCAAGGCCTTTGTCTGGGAGCTGGGGAGCAGGAGCATCCAACCTTTTGGGAGGCACGACCTGTCAGCTGGCTGCCAGGTTTATATTTAAAAATCTATTTACTTAGGGATGAACAAACCTCGCTGGCCATGGGTATCAGCAGCCACAGATGCGATCTGTGTATCCTTAAGCCAAGTGCATATGAATGTCCATTGGCCCTGACTGTATTCAGTTCAGGGACATTAATTTCCTTCTCGGATTTGCAAGATTAGTGTGTCATCTTTTTCCTTGACTTCACCCACATTCCAGGGTTTCTTGCAAACATCATGGACGAATTCATGAGCAAGGCCTGAAAGTCTATCCTTAGGCATTCTTGTCTGCACAGAAAAAAAAAAAAATAGGTGCCTTGAACATTTTAACTTCTACACAATGCATTTTTGTTCTTGTTAACGGTTCCTTTATTTTTACAGTTCAAAAATGTCCAGAAATGACAAAGAACCGTTTTTTGTGAAGTTTTTAAAGTCTTCAGAAAATTCCGAATGTTTTTTTAAAGCTCTTGAGGTAAGAATAGTTGAAAAAGATTTGTCTGATTCTGTGAATTCATTTGCTTGTTTTTAAGTATTTTTGATCTGTTAGGCTTTATGTCTTAGAAATAATTTCTGCATAGTTTAGCTGCAGTCTGTGCTACTACAGACAAATCATTGCTGTGTAATTTTGAATTGATGTAAGTATTATCTGTGCATTTTGGTGAGGTTGAAATATATTATGATATTTTGGTTGGCTATGGCTAACCTGAAGTTCATAAAAGTTAATAAGATTTCTTTTGTCTACTAATCAGAGCGGTCTCTTGCGTGTTGAAAAAAAATTGAGTCCTATACTGTTCACACTTCAGTAGTTTTGGCTGTTAAAAGTATGTTTCTTTGTGCACTGTATAAAATAGGATGGTACAGAGCCTTGCTACTCACAGATCCTAGCAACTTTGGCATTGGCCTAGGACTCTTTAGAAATGTAGAATCTTAAAATGGATGTGGTAATTAATGCACACCTATAATCCCAGCCACTTTAGAGGCTGAGTCAGCAGGATCACAAGTTCAAGGCTAGCCTAGGCAATTTAATGCCATCCCAAAATTAAAATTAAAATCTCAAAATTAAAAACCAAAAAGAGTTATGGATATAGCTTGGTGTTAAGACTGCTTACCTAGCATGTGTGAAGTCCTGGGTCCAATTCCCCTATACTGCAAAAAATAGGGGCCCCCAACCAGGACTTGAAATTAGAATTCACATTTTAAACAACATCCCTCAGTACACATTAAAGTTTGATACGCAGTTGTACCAGGGTTTTCCATAAAGTACATTGATTCAGCAAATATTTATTAAGTGTCTATGATCTGATAGGTACTGCTCTAGGAGTTGGAATACATCAGTGGTCAAGAGCAAGGAAAGATTTCTCCTCTCTCAGAGCTTACATTTTAGCAGCAGAAAATAAATATGAATCAGATGATAAATGAGAAAACTACATAATATGTTATAAGATATTGATTGATATGGGAAGAGAAGAAAAGCAAAATGGGTTAAGGAGTTCTAGAGGATATTTTGGGGAGGAGAAGGAAATGAAAATGGGAAAGAGAGCTCAGAATATGGTGGCAACAAGATAATGTCATGAAACTTACATTCTTAAAAACAAGACAAGAAATACATGCATTCATAAAATATCAATGTTATTTTTCTTCATAAAATAGACTAAAGGGATGGAGGAAGGATATTTTAAAAAGTATGATCAGGAGGCTGGGAATGTAACTCAATGGGTAGAGTGTTTTTGCCTAACATGTGCAAGGTCCTGGGTTCAATACTCAGCATCAAAAAGAAAAAGTATGATTAGGGAAGGCATCTCTAAGGAGGTGGCGTTTAAGCAGACCTGACTGAAGTGAGGAATCATGTCAGGTGAAGACCTGGCAGAAGAATATTCTCTGCTGCAGGTATAAGCTAAGTCTAAATGGGGTCGTGCTTAGCCTTTTTTAGCTTAGCAAGGAAGTGGGTGTGCCAAGAGCAAGCCAGGGAGATTGGAGGTAGGAGATGAGTGTGGGGAGATAGGATAGGGCAGGATCAGGTGGTCCTGTAGGCTATGGTAAGGAACGAGGATTTTATCCTGAGTGTGATGGGAAGTTATTAGAGGGTTCTGAGCAGAGCGTAATATGGTCTAATTTGTCTTTTTTAAAAGATTACTAATTGCTGTGTGCAGAATAGATTTATACTGAAGGAATGAGAGAAAAACCACTTGGGAGGCTTCTGCAGTGGTCTAGGTGAGAGATGATAGTTGCTGTCTATAAAGAAAAGGTAGTTTGAGGTGGATTTCAAAGACTTGGTAGGACTTAAATACAGGGGGCTGACTTGGGGTTTATTCTTTTTTACTTTTTTCTTTTAGTCTATAAAAGAATTCCAATCAGAAGAATATCTTCAGATTATTACAGAAGAAGAGGCATTGAAGATAAAGGAAAATGACAGATCACTTTATATTTGTGACCCTTTTAGTGGTGCTGTTTTCGATCACCTTAGAAAGGTTTGCTGACTTATATGGTAGATGGTTTTTGGTTTGTTTTTGTTTCATAAATTCTTTACTGATTATGAAGTATTATGCAAATCATAAATACATTGGTATTCTTTTGGTTTGGGAGACCAGAATAATGTTTTTTAAAGGCTAATTTTGTTATTGTAGGCTTTTATTATATGTAGTTTTTATTTTTAAGGGGATATAGCTTCAGTTAGTATAAGCAAATCTAAAGTAATGAAGAATTTCAGTGATAGAGCTTATTGTGCTAAAAATTTAGGTTGCAAAACATTTAGGGGAAAATAGTAGAGTAGGAAAGATCCCAATAGAATGTTTGGTAACTTCCTGTCTTTTCTGTGCGCTCATGCACATAGAATTTTAGTACCTCTATCCTGTACTGAGTTTGATCAATTATCTTTGAAGGGAGCATTTTGGGTATTACTACTGCTAACATACCAATGAGCCATCTTATTTTTTTTCGTTGTTATTCTAAAGTCTACTGACTCATTACCTTTTGGTGTCTGGACAAGAGACAAGCATTGAAATAAAATTAAACTGGCTGTGATTTCATCCAGATTACAACGATATGATTTTTGTTTGAAGAAGAAAACATAGAAGAGTAGGTCGATGCAGTATCTGTACCATTTATGGAAGGTCAGTGCCCATCTCGCCCAGAGCACTGTTGCTGTTAGTGTCCTTTGGAAAAACCACTATTCATCAGGTAGAAATTAGTAACATCAGCCAGGTGCCATGGTGCACACCTTATTGCAGCAACTCAGGAGGCTAAGGCAGGAGGATCATAAATTCAAAGCCAGCTTTGTCAACTTGGCAAGGCTCTGAGCAACTTAACGAGATCTTCTCAAAAAAATTATTTTAAAAAGGGCTGGGGATGTGGCTCAATAGTTAAGCACCTCTGGGTTCAATCTCTAGTACCCAAAGAAAAAAGATAGTGCTAATGCTTTTTCTGTAGATATTTAAATCAGTCATTCAGTGATGACTTTGGCAACAGTAGGCTTTTTTAATGTGACTTGAGTATGTTGTTGAGCAAGACTTGTCAACTCTCTGAACTCAATATCTTTGAAAAATGAAGTTTTTTTTTTTTTTTTTTTTTGAAGTGTAAATCTTTGTGGTTCTTCCTTGGAAGGATGTTGAGGTACAAAGTATATAAAACCCAATGTAGAAATTGCCTAGTGTTGTTCATTTTTTGTGACAGTGGATTTCTTAGGATTATTATAGGCTCTTACACTCTGAAATTGCTTCATTGGCTTAGTGCTTCATTTGAAAAGCATATGTAGTTGTTTCCTAGTTGTTATAAGATTATTGTATTAGGATTATATTTCAGAGATTAAAATTTTGATAGCAGTTTTGAGTGAAGGTCTCCTGGAGGCTTTTTCTTTTGACTTGTATTGTTTATTTGGGTTTTATATCTGCCTATTTACTTAATGTATAGTGTGTCTCAGACATTATATAATGGTCATGATTTTTTTCTAAAATTTGGTGGTTTTTCTGCAATAGTCCTCAACTTTTGTAAATAATTGGTAAATATTACCAAATGTAATTTTGTAAGATGGGTGGTCTTTTCCTTCTCAGCTCACAAAACCTTCTCTTTTTTATAGCTTGGCTGCAGAATTGTTGGTCCTCAAGTAGTCATATTTTGCATGCATCACCAGCGATGTGTCCCAAGAGCTGAACATCCTGTTTATAATATGGTAATGTCTGATGTAACTGTATCTTGTACAAGCCTGGATAAAGAAAAAAGGGTAGGTGTCCATAATGTCCACAGATTTGTAGCAACTAAAATAAATCTCATTTTTTTCCTTAGTGAAAAGGAAACTAATATTCACTTAATGTTTTTTCATCATAGATGGATAATCTTTAAGGCAGGATTCTAAGAACTGTGTAAAATATTTTTTATTTTTTACATGGATATAATTTATACTTTTAAAATGATGTGTATAAGCATGTAGAATATGTATATTATAGGAGCAACATAGTTTAATAAATTCATGGAGTTGAAAAGAGTAAATACAATCATTTGTTGCTTAACAGTGGGAATATAGTCCAAAATGTGTCCTTAGGTAATTATATCATTGGGAATACTTATACAAACTTAATGGCTATAATGTTATGAGGCAGTACAATCTTATAAGCCCACACTATTGAATATGTGTCTATTGTTGACCAAAACATCATCATGCAGTGTGTGGCTGTTCACGGAAATAGAATTTTATTGTTTTTGTACTAGGCGTTGAACCCAGGGGTGCTCTACCATTAACCCTTTTTGAGCCAGGGTCTCGCTGAGTTGCTGAGACTGGCCTTGAACTTGTGATCTTGCCTTGGCCTCCCAAGTAGCTACAATTATAGGTGTACATTACCACACCTAGTGAAAATGGTTATTTTAGATTTATAATTTGTATTCATCTTCTAAATGTAAATTAATTATTTGACTTTATAATAGTAAGAAACATGTATTCAGGTTATCAATAACAAATGTAATTATGGTATATTGTATAAAAATGGAAGAGCTAATATTTGCTCTGATATTAACATATTTTCTTTTGGGGTTGCAGGATGAAGTTCATAAGTATGTACAAATGATGGGTGGACGAGTATACAGAGACCTTAATATATCAGTAACTCACCTTATTGCAGGAGAAGTTGGTAGCAAAAAATATTTAGTTGCTGCAAATCTGAAGAAACCTATTTTGCTTCCTTCTTGGATAAAAACACTTTGGGAAAAGTCACAAGAGAAGTAAGACAAACACTATGTATTTTCAAGATTTTGAAAAACTGATGCATTCAATTATTTTGGGGTACTCTGTATTTTTAAAGGGGAGCTTTATAGCATCCTCTTTAGATTTGTTATTCAGGGACAAAATGGGGTCATTGCGCTTTTCTCCAGTGGAAACTAGGAGAATCTACAGGGGATTGTTATCAGGGTATAAGTTGAGTAAAATGGGCTGTGGGTTTAACACTAGTAGAATGTAAATGCTTTGATACTAAAGTTGTTTTCTGCAGCAAATATTTCTAAACTGAGAAAATCAGTTTGGTAACTTTGTAGCTTTTTTGTTGCATTTTCCTTCATTACTGTGCCCATATGTTAAGACTGAGAATAAATGAAATATTTAGGTAGTTTTAGTCCCTCCTAGAGGGGGTATATGTAAGCCATCAGAAGGTGTGATCACTCAGTAAAGGTAAATTGATCCTTTGCACATCTGCCCTGCGTGAGACATTAGATGTATTTCGGGAGCAGAGCAGGATATGTCCCGTCTCTTGGGGAGCTTAGAGCCAGTTTCAGGAAGCATGCAAGTTTTTCCTGAAATTAAATTAACAACTGTAAGCCCAGGCACCACAGAATTATATTGGCATTTTTCTGGGCTTGTTTTCAACATCATCCAGCACATCTAAATATGTCTCCATGTCAGTTCCTGCATTCCCAGTTCATCTGCCTGGCGTGACAACAGAATAATAATGATGTTTTTGTTGCTATTCTGCCAAAAATAATTGTTTTACTTATATTGAATAATAGAACTTAAAAGTCCATTTTATCATAGGCAGCCAAATAACTTTAGGTTTGTTTTGTCTTTTTTTTTTTAAATTTTGAAATTTGTTTTAATTAGTTATACATGACAGTACAATGACTTTGATATATCATTCATTTGAATCAGATGGGATATAATTTCTCATTTTTCTGAGTGTACAGGTTGCAGAATCATATTGGTCATGCATTCACATATATACACACGGTAATAATAATGTCTGTTTCATTCTACTATCTTTCCTATCCCCCCCTCCCCTCCCCTCCCATCACATCTCTCTACCTAATCTAAGGTAACACTATTCTTTTTTTTTTTCCCTCACATCTTCATACATGGCCTTTTTTTTGTATGTGTTTATGGTGCTGGGGATTGAACCCAGGGCCTTGTGCATGTGAGGCAAGCACTCAACCAGCTGAGCTATATCCCCATCCAAACTTTAGGGTTTTTAAGTAGTGTTTTTGGCTTTTAATTTTGGAAAATGTACCACTTTGACTAGCAAGGGTTTAAGAGTACTGAAATACATATTTTTCTCTTAATACAGACAGTAGCTAAAAACATCACTTTTTATTAGCAATATGTATGGAGCTAGATGAGCAGTTAGTATAATTCTAAAGTATTTGTCAGTTCTCCCTTTCTTAAAATGATTATAAATTCTAAAATGAGGAAAGGTGATATTTCTGTTTGTCCTTGTGCTCCTAGTAAACGTAAAACTACCTGGTATATTTAATATATTCATTTTTATTACTTTTTACCATTTAATTTCTCCAGAAAAATAACTAGATACACTGATGTGAACATGGAAGATTTCAAGTGCCCTATTTTTCTTGGTTGCATAATCTGTGTGACAGGCTTGTGTGGCTTAGACAGGAGGGCAGTCCAGCAACTCACCATTAAGCATGGAGGCCAATACATGGGACAGTTGAAAATGAATGAGTGTACACACCTCATTGTGCAAGAACCGAAAGGTAAAACTTTTATAAATGGACAAATTCACAATTTTCTCTAATATCTCATGTTTTACAATCTTTTAGAACAGGCTTTGCTTCTGATGTCATTGATCTAGTTTGCTCCCCCTCATACTTTTATTTATTTTTTAAAATTTATTTTTATGTGGTGCTAAGGATCGAACCTTAAAATAGGATTGAACTCCTAGCTCACTTGTGCTAGGCAAGTGCTTTGCCATTGAGGTACAGCCCCAGGTATCTTAAATACCTGGTGGCTGAGAGTGGTAATGTACACCTATATTTCTGGCTACTCGGGAGACTAAGACAGGAGGATCTCAAGTTCGAATGGCAAGACGCCATCTCAAAATAAAAAAAAAGATCTGAGAATGTAGCTTAGTGGCAGAGTGCCTGTGGGTTCAAGTCCCAGTATTGAAAAAAAAAAAAAAAGATATATCTTGCAGATGATGAGGCAGTTTAAAGAATTAAACACATTACTTAATTATTTATAGGAAGAATTTTTTAAAACTTACATTAATTTTTATATTCTGTAACCTTTATATTTATCCTGGAGAATTTTTTTTAACCCTCTTACCCTCCTACCTCCCCCACTCTATTCTGGAGAACATTTTTTACTAGTACTTTAAAAATATGTACAAATGAATGAAGAAGAGTTTTGTTAATGTGTTTTTTGTTTGTTTATTTTTTTGTGGCACAAGGGATTTAACCCAGGAGTGATCTGCCACTGAGCTAGATCCCCAGCCTGTTTTTATTTTTTATTTTGAGAATCTCACTAAGTTGCCCAGGCTAACCTCAAATGTGTGCTCTTCCTGCCTCAGTCTCTTGAGATGGCTGGAATTACAGGTGTGCACCACTGTATTCAGCTTTATCTCTATATTTGTACTCTGTTTAGGCTAAATAGATGGGAAAGAAAATTTGAGAAAAAGCATTAAGATTAATTGATAGTTTTCAGAACTTTGGGTATGGCAGCTGTGGAGCGCTTGTGAGGAGAGTTGATGCTGCTGCCTCCTCATGAATTAGAAGGAAGTTCATGTGGTGACTCTAATGTTAGGTATTGACCTTAGTTTTTCTGGGATGCTGTTTCAAAATATATCGTGTTAAAGTTTTTTAAGGTAATAAAAAGGTATATACGTAACATGTATCTGCTTCTCCTTGACTTTAAGTAAAATCATGTCAGTACTGGAATAGTCTATTCAATTCAAAGTTGGTATTTATTAATTTGCATACATTTATAATTTTCCCAGTTGTCTGATACATTCTTGTTAAAAAGCCACATAGTAATTCTTAGTATTCCCATTTTATAGATTAAGAAACCGGTTTAAGAAAATTGAGGGAGTCTGGAGCTGGAGTTGTAGCTCAATGGTATAGTGCTTGCCTAGCATATGTGAGGCCCTGGGTTCGATCCTCAGCATCACATAAAGATAACCAAATAAAATAAAGGTATTATGTCCATCTACAACTACAAAAAAAAAAAAAAAACCAGAAAAAAAGAAATTGAGGGAGTCTCTATGCAAACAATTTAGTATTATCATTTGCCCCACAGTTAATGTTTTCATGCAATTTGTTTAAAAGATAAAGTCCCTCATGTAACACTTCTATTTATGTAACACCTAAAGAATATGTTTAGGTAATAACCTAAAATACTGCCCTTTTGTGGGGGGTACCAGGGATTGAACTCCAGGCCACTTGGACCATTGAGCCACAACCCAGACCTATTTAGAGACAGGGTCTTGCTGAGTTGCTAAGTGCTTTGCTAAGTTGCTGAGGCTGGCTTTGAATTCACGATCCTCCTTCTTCAGCCTCCTGAGTTGCTGGGATTACAGGCATGCGCCACAGCGCCCAGCTGAAATATTGCCTTTTAACATGTTATTGGCATACTGAAAAGTAAGAGTAATTACTGGTAACCCTTAATTTTGTTTCAGGTACATTTTTGAATTACCTATTATAATTCGAAAATTTCTGCAAAAACGGATTTTAATGGTTTGCATTTCCCTACACAACAGGTCAGAAATATGAATGTGCCAAGAGATGGAATGTACATTGTGTCACCATGCAATGGTTTTTTGACAGCGTTGAGAAAGGTTTTTGTCAGGACGAATCTATATACAAGATGGAACCTAGACCAGAAACAAAGAGTATGCCTGACACTTCAACTCCCACTGGCCAAGTCCATACAATTGATAGTACGTCTGATCATTTTTCCATGTGTGAATTGATAATGTCATGCTGGGGATGTTGGTCAGTGGTAGGTTACTTGTGTAGTATGCAGGAGACCTGGGTTCAGTCCCCAGCAAAGATTTGTTAATAGGATCCCTGAAATATGGTAGGAAATTTTTATATTTTCCCCTATGCACCTAGGCAAAAATGGTATAATAAAATAGCCAAATTATATAAAAAATGAGTTCAGAACCACTCCTATTTCTTTTTAGAATGAATGATTGCTTTCTTCCATATTCTAATATAATGCAAAAACATTAAGAACACAATAGATGGAGACTTAAAATAAGAGAATTAAATTTTTTTTTTTTTTACTGTGATTGTTACAGATTATCTATCTATCTATCTAAACCTTAAAACAACTCTTATTTTATAAGCTCCATGTTGGCAAAATATTGTTATAAAGTTTTTTCAAATGTAAGCTGTTTGGACCTTAAGGCCAGCAGGTTCACATTTTCATGGGAAAGAAACCATGATTATGAACACATATTAAATATTTTTTCATTTAAATAAAGTAGGAGACTTAATTTCATTTTTTTCTTTTCATATTTTGACACAAGATTTCAGTAAAAACCTGATTCTTTAGGAATTGTTAATAATCCTTTGATTATAGGAAAAATTAGTTTATAAGAAAATATTTAATCAATTATTTTATCTCCAGGAACTTATCTTTTTTTATTGTTGTTGTTTTTTAATATGTAGGCCGTACTCTTTCAGATGTTAGCCATATTTCAAACATAAATGGAAGTTGCATAAATGAATCAATATGCAGTTCAGTTCTTAATAGCAAATTGGAGTCTTCGCTTGACAGTCTAGAAAATCTGGATGTCAGTGCATTTCAAGCACCTGAAGATTTATTAGATGGTTGCCGGGTACGTCTTTAGTATGTAATAAATGCAAAGTGATAACATACCTCTGCACTCCCTAGCCTGACTTTGATTTTTTGTTTTGTTTTGTTTTTGGTACCAGGGATTAAAACCAGGGCACTTAACCACTGAGCCACATTCCCAGCTCATTTTATTTTTTGAGACAGGGTCTCGCTAAGTTGCTTAGGGCCTCTGTAAGTGGGTGAAGCTGGTCTTGAACTTGTGATCCTCCTGCCTCAGCCTCCTGAATTTTCAGGGATTATAGGCATGCACCACTGTGCCTGGCCCTAGCTCAACTTTGAAGATCCCTCATAGTTGGGCTTGCTCTTTATCTGTATAAATGGTCTAGTAAACTAAGAAGATACACTTGCCATGCCCATTCCTTGGTCGTGAACATCCCCTCATCCCCTTGTCTGGGATGTACCTTTTTGCTTTTGTTTTTGTTTTTTGTGGTTCTGGGGATTGAACTCAGGCCTTGTACATTCGAGGCAAGCACTCTATCAGCTGAGCCATATCCCCAGCCCTGTACCTTCATTCTTTATCCTTTGAAGTTCATTTCACTATTTTCTTTTTTAAATCTATTTTTAGTTGTGAATGGACCTTTATTTATTTATATGCTATGCTAAGAATTGAACCCAGTGCCTTACACATGCTAGGCAAGTGCTCTACCACTGAGTTACAATCCCAACCCTCATTTCACTTTTTTTTTCTTTTTCTTTTTTAACTACCCTCATTTCACTTTTTGAAGTTTATTTCATTTTTCATCTCTGAACCCTTCCAGTTACATTTATCTTTGTGTTTACTGTATTTTGAGGCTTTATCTGAACTACTTACTTTTCATTTGTAACTCATTTGTTAAGTGTTTACAGTGTATTAATACTGCTAATCATTTTATATATGTTAATATGCTGTTTATACTCACTTAATTCTCATAAATAACTCTTAAGGTATATATTATGTTGAGGTTAATACTTAGAGTCTTAAAATTCTTGTTCAGAGTCACATACATGGATCATTAAAGCCACTACTTTGTTTAGTACTTCTTAGGTTATTTAATGTTTTAGTGTATGAATAACTATCTTGTAAGTTCCTTGAGGGAAGCATTATATCATGTTTTACTTTTTCAGATTTTCTTGATCTGAATGCTTCCTTAATGTATTTCTATTTGTAGAATGACTTGGCTGTGTGTTATTTCTCACAGAGTGGCAAAAATTTACCATATTTTGTTAAGGGAAATTGGGCAAATTACCTTACCCTTCTATACTTTTAAAACTTACCAGCTTATTGGTGAACAGAAAGTTTTTTGGGTATTCTTTTAGCCTGTGTTATACTAAGTTTAGATATGATTTACACATAGGAAGTATATATTTCTTGATTTTTGTTAAGATAGATTCTTGTAATGCAGATGATTTAGTTTGTATATAAACACAGTTAGGAATAGATTTGTCATTTTTAATTTCTTAAGAAGATATTTTATCCAGGCTTGCTGGCACACACCAATAATCTCAGCAACCCAGGAGGCTTAGGCAGGAGAATTGCAAATTCAAGACCAGCTTCAGCAACTTAGTGAGACCCTGTCACAAAATAAAAAAATCTGGGGTTATAGCTCAGTGGTAAAATGCTCCTGACTTCAATCCCCTAAAATTTTAAATTAAGAAAGATATCTCTTATAAAATAGAGGTAGAAAAGATTATTATATTGATTAAATAAGCTTAAATATATGAATATCCTAAAAATAAATTAGAATCAATTATCGCATACATAGTATCCTCAAAGCATTATATTCTGCTCTTTGACACTTATTTTTTGTTTAATCAATTCTATGTGGGGAGGGAGGACCTCAACTTTTATGTAAGAAAACTGGCAAAACAGCTTAAGGAACTTTCCCCAAGTCTATAATCAGTGGCATCTGAAAACAAGAATTTAAATCTAGATTTTCTGAATTTACAAGCAGTTACAGATTGTTTCTATAATTACTTTAAAACCTACATGTAGTGAGACCTTCACAATTTAAGAAGCTACCTGAATATTAGAAATTTTTATGCACTAATATAATAATACTGTGGGATTATAAAGAAATTATTTTAAAAATCAGTTTTATAATATACTTCATTTTTTAATGGATCCTAAAATGTACACAAGCTGTCTTATTTATACACTGTGAATTTAGATGTTTTTGAGAAGTTTGTTCCTCTTAAGAAATAAAGCATCTTGAATACATTAAAACAAATATTTTCTTTCTTTACAGATATATCTTTGTGGTTTTAGTGGAAGAAAGCTAGATAAACTGAGAAGACTTATTAACAGTGGAGGTGGAGTTCGTTTTAATCAACTTAATGAAGATGTAACTCATGTTATTGTGGGAGATTATGATGATGAATTGAAGCAGTTTTGGAATAAATCAGCCCACAGGTTTTGCCAATTTTTAATTCAAAACAATTTCTACTGTGTAATGATTTTTGTTAAAATTGCGTGTCTGAGCTGGGCATGGTGGTGCATACCTGTAATCCCAGCGACTCAGGAAGCTGAGGCAGGAGGATTGCAAGTTCCAGGCCAGCCTGGGCAACTTAGTGAGACTCTGTCTCAAAATAAAATTAGGGGAAAAAAAAAAAAATGCATGTCCATGCAACTATGGGAACTACGTGGCAAGTGGGATGAGGGTCTTCGTGGCTTAAACTAATATATAACTATGTGCTGTTTTTGTAGGCCGCATGTAGTGGGAGCAAAATGGTTGCTAGAGTGTTTTAGTAAAGGTTATATGCTTCCTGAAGAACCATATATTCATGCTAACTACCAGCCAGTAGAAATTCCAGTTTCAGATCAGCCTGAAAGCAAAACAGCTCTTTCAAAAAAGAACAACAGTAGCTTTTCCAAGAAAGACTCTGCTCCTAATGAAAAGCATGAACAAGCTGATGAAGATCTGCTCTCTCAATATGTAAATAATAACTCCTCAGTAGGTAAGAACTTCTTGATTAGTACTTGCAGTCAGTAAATATTTAGTAGCTGAATATATACATAAATGATTTCTGCCAAATTTTATAGATTTTAAGTTTTTTAATTTTTTATTCACTTAAAATTTTTTTTGTAACTTTTCTGAGCAAATGAGATCATCATTCTTTGAATCTTTGTTCATTTTTTTTTAATGTTTATTTTTTAGTTGTAGTTGGGCACAATACCTTTATTTCATTTATTTATTTTTATGTGGTGCTGAGGATGCTCTACTGCTGAACCACAACCCCAGTCCCATGAGTCCTTTAATCTTCTCTTTTCAACTAACTGGCTACATTTTTTTTCTTTTTTTCTTTCTTAGTTGTGGATGGACAAGATACTTTTATTTTATTGATTTAGTTTTATGTGGTGCTGAGGATCGAACCCAGTGCCTCACACACGCTAGGCAAGTGCTCTACCACTGAGCTACAACCCCAGCCCTAACTGGCTCCATTTTGATGTGTTACATATGCTGGCATTGCTAGCTTTGTTTGTGAGTTAGTAATGGCATGGGCTTGGGTAGTGGGGGCACTGGGGATTGAACTCGGCCACTCCCCTGCCCTATTTTATATTTAGAGACAGGGTCTCACTGAGTTGCTTAGCGCCTCACTTTTTGCTGAGTTGCCTTTGAACTCAGAATCCTCCTGCCTCAGCCTCCTGAGCCGCTGGTATTACAGGCATGCACGGTCATGCGTGACTTGGCATGGGCTTTAACAAATACCTCTTATTGGGTCGTTGAAGTCTTTAATTAATGCATGCTGTGCTGTACTGTAAACCACCACTGCTGTGTAGTTTTGTCCATCTGGAGTATGGTAAGGTAAACTACGAGTGAAGAGTTAATGAATCACCTTTTTTTAATCACGTGAAATATTTTATGTATCCAAAAAGACATAAAGAAAAATGCAATGAATAATCGTGTATCTGGTTTTAGAAAATAGAATATGAGTTGGGCACAGTGGCACATACCTGTAATCCCAGCAACTTGGTAGGCTAAGGCAGGATGATCACAAGTTTGAGGCCAGCCTAGACAACCTAGTGGGACCCTGTCTCAAAATAAAAAGGGCTTTATATCTCATTGGTAGAGCACCTCTGGGTTCAATTCCTCAGTACAAAAAAGAGAGAGAACATTACCACTATACCAAAAGCCTTCTGTGACTCCTCTTCATTTTCTTTGTAATTTGTATTAAGTGTGTCTATCTGTAAACAATATTTGTATTATTTTATAACTATTTTAATTTGTTTGAATGATACGTACTTTTATGCTGAGCCCCATACCCAATATGAAACATCATGTAATCCAAGTATCTAGTTATGAATATAACACAGTGATACAAATATACTATAATATAGAATACTATATACACAGAATAATATACTCTTGTCCTATATTCTTTTTTTCACTGATAGACATTTTTGTCATGACTCTTTTTTGCCATTATAATCAGTATTGCTGAAGCTTTATTTTTCTATTATATGCACCAAAAAATAAGATGGTTAATTCATGGGATATATACATCTTCAACCTTCTTAGGTAATGCAGATTGTTTTCAGAAGTGTTTGGCCTATTTTACTAATTTATACTTCATTAACAGTGAGAAAAGGTTCCTGTTGTTTCACATCCTTCCAGGGTATGGTATTATAATGCTTGTAATTTTTGCCCAATTGGTAGGTGTAAAGTAGGATCTTGTCATGGTTTTAATTTCATTTTATTGTTAGTAATACAGTAGAGATTTTAATTAATTAATTTATTTATTTATTTTAATTGTAGTTGGGCACAATACCTTTGTTTATTCATTTATTTCTATGCGTGCTGAGGATCGAACCCAGGGCCTCGCACGTGCTAGGTGAGCGCTCTACTGTTGAGCCACAACCCCATCCCCAGTAGAGCATTTTTTTAGTGTTATTTGATTAAAATGTTAGTTGTAGTTGTATGTATAGTTTTTCAGTGTATTCATTTGTGGTTTTTACTTTTCTATTTTATACAAGAAGTTTCTCTACTCCATGGTCAAAAGTTATCTTGTATATTTTTTATTTAATTGATTTTGGTACTGGGGATTGAACCTAGGGGCACTTTTTACCACATCCCCAGCCATTTTTATTTTTTATTTTGAGACAGGGTCTCACTATGTTACTTAGGACCTTGCTAAGTTGCTGATGCTGGCCTTGAATTTGCAATCCTCTTGGCTCAGCCTCTGGAATCGCTGGGATTACAGACATGCCCCAACATACCTGGCTGTATTTTTTAGAATCTTATTAAACTTTTGCTTTTTCACATTAATCTATCCACCTGGAGTTCATTGTTGATGTTTGATATGAAATGTTCTAATTTTATTTTTTTAATCTCTGTGGATGTACAATCAATTCTCCTACAATTTTTATTGAGAAGTTCATTTTTTCTCCACTATGTTGCAATGCCATCTCTGTCATATGCTGTAGAGTGGGATCTGTGTTTAGACTACAATTCTGAATTTGTAATCTGGAGAATTGAGATCTTTACAATTAAAAAAAAACAGAATACCTCCTTATCCACAAATATGCTATGTAGTTTTATCTTTTTCAATATCTTCCAATAACTATAATATATTCATAAAATCCAAGACATGCTATGTGAGATTTATTTATAATTTTTTGTTTTTCGTTGTTTTTGCAATCTTAATTTATGTCTTTTCAAATTACATTTTTTAGTAATAGGTATATAAGAACAAAATTAACATTTATTTATTTTTATTATTAGTTCAAAACCAAAATTGACATTTTGAATATTGATCTTAATTATGTTTGTGTAAACTTTTCTGAAGATTGCTTTAAGTATTGGATTTTAAAAAATATGTCCCATTTCAAGTATTAGAGTTTTCGTGTTTAGGTCTTTGAGCTGAGTGTTGAATTCTATTAAGTACTCTTCCCTGCACTTGACAGAATGATCATCTCTTTTCTCCTTTAATGTGATACATTATACTCATAGATTTTATACCAAAATTAACTTTAAATTCTTCTAGATATGGGGTATTCATCTTTGATACATTACTGTAGTTAGTTTACTCGTTATGTAAGTTTTTATCTATTCAGTGTGAAACTGGCTATATATTTTCCTTTTCTGTTTTCTGTTATTCGTAAAATTGATTGGTCTTTCCCTTAACCTCAGAAAGAGTTAGTAATTTTTCATTTTATATTTATTATTATTTTTTATGTATTTAGGTTATTTTGTACCATCTCATTTTGTGTTATTCTCCCCATATTCTATGCTCCCCTGCCTGTTTTGGGGGTAGGGGTACCGGGGATTGAACTCAGGGCCATTCAGACCACAGAGCCACATCAGCCCTATTTTGTGCTTTATTTATAGACAGGGTCTCACTGAATTGCTTATTTTTTTGTTCCCCATTTATTTTTGCATCTGACATCTCTCTTCTGAAACAATTTTCTTTCTTCTTGCAATATTCTTTAGAAATTCCACTAGTTTCTATTTACCTGATAATGCCTTTGTTTTGCCTTTGTTCTTAAAAGACAATTCTGTTAGTTATCTAGTTCTAGACAATTGACTTTGTTTAAACACTTTAGCAATATGAATCAGATGTCTATATTCCTGTCATTCCCTCTTTTTTTCTTTTTTGTTACTAAAGATTGAACCCAGGAGAGCTACATTCCCAGCCTTTTTTTTTTTTTTTTTTTTAAGAGACAGTGTCTTGCTGAGTTGCTAAGTGCCTCACTAAGTTGCTGAAGCTGGCTTTGAACTCAGGATTCTCCTGCCTCAGTCTCCCAAGCCGCTGGAATTACAGGCATGCGCCACTGTACCCGGCTCTGCCATTCCATTTTTTTCCCCCTCAGTTTAATACCTTCCTTTTGTTTTTAATGTCCTAGAGTTTTACCATTTATTTTTCCTACTTGTAATTTACTGGTTTTGAATCTGAGAATGAGTGGGGGTTTTGTTTTTTTCCTTTGTTCTAGAAATTTTTCTTCTATTATCTTTTTGAATATCATTTCGCCTCCATTCTCTTACTTGCTCTGTGCATGGTCACTTAACCATCCTTATTTTCTGTATTTATCTTCCTTTGGTTCATTATATGTAATTCCATCAGATTTTTCTTCATGGTCACCAATTCTTTGTTCAGCTATTATGTAATCTGTTTAAACTGCTCATTAAATTTTCAGTTTTTAAAAAACGTTTATTTTTTAGTTGTAGTTGGATGCAATATCTTTGTTTTATTTTTACGTGGTGTGAGGATCAAACCCAGGGCATCGCGTGTGCTATGCGAGCACTCTACCACTGAGCCATATCCTAGCCCACATTTTCAGTTTTAATGATAAAATTTTCAATTCTATATAGTTGTTTTCATAGTCTTTTTAAATAAATTTTTTTAGTTGTAGATGGACACAATGTCTTTATTTTTAGGTGGTGCTGAGGATCAAATCCAGTGCCTCACACATTCGAGGCAAGTGCTCTACCTCTGAGCTACAGCCCCAGCCTCTCTTTTCATAGTCTTGTATTCTGTATTCATGTTTTTGTTTCTGGGTGTTTTTTTTTTTTTTTTTTTTTTTTTGGTACCTGGGATCGAACTCCGGATCACTGAGCCACATTCCCAGCCTAACTTGTATTTTATTTAGAGGCAGAATCTCACTGAGTTGCTTAGCACCTTGGTTTTGCTGAGGATGGCTTTGAACTTGTAATCCTCTTGCCTCAGCCTCCTTAGCTGCTGGGATTACACGTGTGCACCACCATGCCCCGCTGTATTCATGTTTGTTTTTGTTCTTTATTTCTTTTTTTTTTGTTTGTTTTTGTTTTTGTGGTGCTGGGGATTGAACCCAGGGCCTTGTGCATGCAAGGCAAGCACTCTACCAACTGAGCTATATGCCCATCCCTGTTCCTTATTTCTTGAATCATTAAACCTGTTCCAACATCTGAGTAGGTAGGGGGTTAGTTGTGTTGTTTTTTATTCATGGTGGCTATTTTTCTCATGGATTTTAGATTTTTTTAATTGTGAATCTCATTTTAGTAACACAAACCTCAGTTAAAGGTTTGTTCTTTTAGAAAAGATTCATGTGTAGGTCTCCTGAGTGCTCAGGAGTTTTCCAGCTCTTTACATCTCTAAATTTTATTGGCTGGAGACTTCTTGGACCATCAGGCAAGTGTAAATTTGTCCCCTAACCTAGTTGAGGACTAGCCTGTGATAACAAATTCTCAGGAGTGATGCTTTTGCTCTTGAACCAAAGCTGAGTGTACTTATCATCGCCCTTTGCAAATACATACATAGCTCGCTCGTTCTTTCTTTCCTTTCCTCCTCCCTTCCTTCTCACTTTCTTTTCTTTCTTTCTTTCCTTTCATCTCACTAAGTTGCTTAGGGCCCCCCTAAGTTGGTGAGGCTTGCCTTGAATTTTTGTCTTCCTGCCACAGTCTCCCGAGCTGCTGGCATTGTAGGCATGCACCACCATGCCTGACCATTGAACCATTTTCAGTTACCTTGTAGAGAGGAGGTGATGAGCTTCTCAGAGCTTCCTGCAAGGCAGCTGCTGGTTTACTGATTTTATGAGGATTCGTGACAATAAATCTTCGTAAATCCTCAAGCACCTTTGAAATGATGTGATAGTGCACAATTAATTCTTAAAGCAAAATTGCTTTTGATTTAAGAGAGCTTTTTTTCAATAATAGGCTTATCAAGTATTGTCTGTTGGGCTTCAGGATGAGATCTATTTGAAAAAGGATTTCTACTGCTAAAGTAATGCAAATCTCGAACTGCTGAAGAGCATTTTAACTTATTGAGTCTTTTTAGGTTTTACCTATAATTTTTAAGAACTTAATTTTTATAGTTTGTATTTTTAGTAGTAGATTAAAACTCCATTGGTTTTCTTCCTTTATCCCATATCATCAGCTATATATAGACATCAAACAAAGCTTTATTTTTTCCTATATGTGATTGCAAAATTTGTTGTAATTGCAAAAAGAATTGATTTTACATTTAAAACAAGCTGTTGGGGGCTGGGGGGTGTGGCTCAAGTGGTAACGCGCTCTCCTGGCATGCGCAGGGAGCTGGGTTCGATCCTCAGTACCACATAAAAATAAAAATAACGATGTTGTGTCCACCGAAAACTAAGAAATAAATATTTAAAAACTCTCTCAAAGGGAGGGGAGGGGGATAGTAGGGGATAGGAAAGGCAGCAAAATATAACAGACACTAGTATGGCAGTATGTATAAATGTGGATGTGTAACCAATGTGATCCTGCAATCTGTACACGTGGTAGAAATGGGAGTTCATAATCCACTTGAATCAAATGTATGAAATATGATATGTCAAGAGCATTGTAATGTTTTGAACAATAAAAAAAATCTCTCTTTAAAACAAAACAAAAACTCAAAAAAAAAAAAAGGTTGTTTTGGGCTGGGTCTGTGGCTCAGCAGTAACTCGCTTGCCTAGCACATGCAGGGTCCTGAGTTCAATCCTCAGCACCACACAAAAATAAGTAAAAAATAAAGGTATTGTGTCCAACTACAACTAAAAAAAATAAGCTGTTTACCTTTTAACTGTTAAAAAACAGACCTTGGACTGAGGATATAACTTGATGGTAGAGCACTTGCTTAGAATGTGTGAGGCCCTGGGTTTAATCCCCAGTACCACAAAAAAAAAAAAAAAAAAAAAAGAAAGAAAAAGAAAAAAAAGAAAGAAAAAGTAGAGGTAAAGGAAGGAGGTGTTATTAATAATGTTAGGACTCTAGAGTCATATTTGGTTCATATGCCACTGTATAACTGAAAGCCATATAACCTCTTTGAACCCTGAGATTCTGTTAGAAGGAAGGGCATCTACCGAAAGTATTACCTGTACAGTTAGCATTGTGTGAGCATGTACAACAGGCAATACAGGTGCTGTATAAATACAGAATGAGTCCTTGACAAACTTCCAGCTTGTCAGAGCAAACCTTCTCTCTGAAGAGTGTTACTTTCCAACGTGGCACAAGTTAAGAGATTTCCAAAACATACCAACTTATTATTTCTTGTAGTTTGAGCCTGAATTTGACAATGTTTATTGCATATTAGGGACTGTATATTTTAATTAGTGACATTTATGGTTTTTTTAAATTGTCTTTTATATGTAGATGGACACAGTAACTATTTTATTTATTTATTTTTATGTGGTTCTGAGGATCGAACACAGTGCCTCACATGTCCTTGGCAAGTGCTCTACCATTGAACCACAACCCCAGCCTGATATGTTTTTATATAGGTGTATTTTTTTTCTACTACTCATCAGTCAACTTTATCTTAAAATGAAATAGTTGAGGTCATTTACTTGAGTCCTTGATCACTTATTCTCTTTAAGAAATTTGTACATGTGCTTCAAGTTCAATAGGAAACATTTTAAGAATTTTTTTTAAAAAATTGTAACCATGTTAAGTGCTTGACAGACCTCTAAGATTTGTGAATTTTGCTTTTCTCTAAATATTTTCTCAATTCTGTTGTAAATTACCTAAACCAGTTTGGGAACCAAGGCAGGCCTATTGGAGTGTCATAATTTTCAGTTAATTCACGATTCTAGTGCTATAGGAATACTTAAAATAAATGTGATTGCTTTTGTCCTTCCTGATGGAAGACAATGATGCTGGTAACATTCTTGGAATAACCTGGAAGATGGGGTGGGTACATATCCCTTCTTCATTATGTACATTTAAGCCTGAGTTTTCTATGTGTCAGAATTATCAGACTCCATGTAACATTAATATCCTTGCTAGGAAGTAAGCTGTGACTATAAGATAAATTATCTTTTTCTTTTCCAGTTGAAGCTAAAATGACTGAAGCTGCGGAGTCTGCAGTTGGGCCCTATAATGGTTCTACTCATGTTGAGCCCTTTAATGATTCTACTCACATTTCTCTGCAAGAAGAAAACCAGTCTTCTGTCACTCATTGCCTCCCTGACAATTCTACGATTACTGAAGAAGGCTTATTTAGCCAAAAAAGTTTCCTTGTTTTGGGTTTTAGTAGTGAAAATGAATGTAATATTGGAAATATCATAAGAGAACATGCTGGAAAGATTGTATCCCTTCCGAGCAGAATTGTGGCTGATTATGCTGTGGTTCCTCTGCTGGGATGTAAAGTAGAAGCAACTGTGGGAGAAGTGGTCACAAATACATGGCTGGTAAGAAAACACTTCACAACTGAAACATGATATTGAAGGATATTTGAATGCTATTTATTCTTAAGGCACTTAGTTTTGACTACTGTCTGAATGTTGCTTTTAGCCAGGGAAATTGTAAAATAGGAAAATATGCAAGTGTCTTGGTTCTAATTCTGGTAGAGTAGAGATTACTGTTCTAGGGCCTCAGTAGCAACATTGCTTCACAGGAGGACACTCCTGGTTAGCTCTCTCATACAGTTAATCTTCTCTTAACAACCAGAGCCTGACATGCACTTTCTAAACTTCTCTAGAATTAAGGCTATTTAAGGCAACTTTCAGTAACTCCAATAATAAATCTTACTGATTTTAGATATTTGAATATGATTAATTGATGTCTAAATTTCTTTAAATGGTATTTGAAATGAATTGAGAATGAACATATCCAGATTTGTATTAAAGTAAAATTTTTTGTGTGTAAACTAAAATTACTGCTGCTATAACTGAACCAGTGTTAACCACTGGTTTCTTATTTCAGGTTGGTTTTCTTGTTTCTCTTGTCTTAAAAGGTTACTTGTATAGACTATCAGACTTTAATTGATCCAAGGTCAAATCCTCTCTTCACACCAGTCCCAGTAATGTCAGGAGTGACTCCTTTAGAGGATTGTGTTATTTCATTCAGCCAATGTGTTGGAGCAGAAAAAGATTCTTTGATATTCTTAGCAAATCACCTTGGAGCAAGGTATGTAACATTTTCAGTGTAACTGCTATCGTGGTATATCTTGTCATTTGTTTTGACTTACTGGAAGGCATTCTAATTAAAATTTGGCCAGGCATTTTTTGTTGTATTTGTGGGGTGGGTGGTATATCTTTGTGATGGCTCAAGGTGGTGGAGGGAAAGATGGTACTTGATGGGTGTTTAGCAAACCCGTTTTAAGACTATAGGCATTAATGCTTTCTTTACTTAGCCACCAAGAAAGGGAATATTTAAGACTGATTCATGGGCCATTATTGAGTAGTCCTTGTCTAAGTATTATACACCTTTCCATGTGTCATATGGGTGATTTATTATTTTTTTCAGTACATTTGTCTTTTCAGCCAGAAATGCAAATGGTAAGCAGGAGTAATGAGTACTTAGAGGGACAAGAAATGAATTTAAGTTACTTCCAAAATCCATATTAGCCCAATCCCTAATTGATCATTAGATGATGATTGTTTAAAATAGAAATACCAAACCATTTTATCAGTAAATGTAAATTAACTAAACTTTATATTAAAAGAAGAACACTATTTTATTAGATCATAAGGCAGCTGTACTTCTAAAGACATCTAAAGCAAACTGATTGAGACTTTTGTTGGGGGAAGATGACAAGCAAAGGTACAGAAATTCAAACAAAAGGAGGAGAAGGGAGTGGCAGTTTTATAACCAGACAGGTTCAAATTCAAATCAGAATGCATTAAACAAGAAAAAAGAAGAGCACTGTAAGTAAACAGTGCTATTGACACTAAAGATAAAATGTATGGAGCATCATTAATCATTCATAAGACAGAACCAACAAGAAGCTTGAGGTGGAATTAACAGAAACATTTGTAGTCTTTAATTCTCATGTTTTACTTCATGACATGTCAAATAGACAATATGAGGAAAGACATAGACTTAAATAGCATAGTTAATTATATATCTACCATGAACATAGCATATAAGAAGAAAATTGACATTTTGAATATTGATCTTAATTATGTTAATTTAAACTTTTCTGTGCATTGCTTTGAGTATTGAACATACCTGTAAGTCCCGTGGAGCACTTGTGAATATTGCTTGTAAGACAAATTTGCCACATCAATACCTCAGTAAATTCCCTAAAGTAGGAAGACTACAGACTGCATTTTCTTATCATAGTGCAAAGAAAAACTAGAAGTGAATAGCAAAAATAGAAAATTGAGCTGGGTGCAGTGGGACACACCTGTAATCCCAGCAACTCAGGATGCTGAGGTAGAAGAATCCCAAGTTCAAAGCCAGTTTTAGCAAATTAGTGAGGCAGTTATCAACTCAGCGAGACCCCCTACTCTAAATAAAATACAAAAAAAAGGGCTAGTGATATGGCTTGGTGGTTACGTCCCCCACCTCCCTGTGGTGATTACAGGCGTGTCCCACCGCACCTGACTTGATTGTAATCTTAAAGTGCTATTTCCCCACTAAAAGAAAGCTTGGAGAAATGGTTAACTCCAGATCTGGGAGAAAAAATGTGTGTATAAATCTAGAACATTTTTTCATTCAGATAGCAAAAACATTATTAAAGATAACAAGAAGGATAATATTCAGAGTACCTCCATTGACCAAAATAGGATTATGTAAGTATCGTTAAAGATAATAGCATGCAGAGAATGCATGCGTGGCTTCATAATGGTACTAAAGAATCTAAGGTAATTGATCACCTCTTTAAAATGCTAGGGAAGCAGCCCTTTGTTCTGTAAACTGGCAAGGGGAAAGAATCAGCTATTTATCCTGCTTTTCCTGTACAGTCAACATTGGGAACATGTGAGTGGATAAGGCAAAGTTTCCTTTTTTTAGAAATACTCAACAAATGGAGAAGGAATGATGGAATTATGACCCCAAGTGAATGAAAGAATCTATGTGTTGGACATCCAGAGTTACACAGCAAAGTGATAGCCAGACATTATGTGCCTCCTGATGTGTCAAGAAAGCACAAGCAACTTCAAGTAGTCTTGCCAAAATAATGAAACCTCAATCCGATAATGCTGCTCACTTGAATTGCTGATTTATAGGAAATATAGGAGAGTAACATGTTAAACTGTACCACAGTAAAAATCAAGCAAAATCTAGATTTGAGAACAACTCTACAGTACAAAGATTCCAGTGTCTTCAACTAATATATACTAAGGGGTGAAGAAAGAAGGGAGGATCCTGTAAGCTAAGACATAAAAAACTAAATGTACAGTTTCAGGATTCTTATATGATTAAAGAGGTGATGATCATAAATGTCCAAATAGTGGCTACTATGTATATGTATTTTTCTATGATCTGTATTTGAATTAAGCAATAAAAAGAGTTTTTTAAAAACTGAGATTACAGAAAATAACAATAACAAACATGACAACAGATTCCATTGGATACAGCTAAAGCAGTGCTCAGAGAAAATTTCAGTAAATGGCTATGCAGAAAATTAATATACAGAAATCAGTGACCTTTATTTAAATAAACAGTTAGAAGAGCTAATGGAAAAAAAGGCAAGTTTAACATAAAACTTGAAAGAGCTACAGAAAACTTATAAAATGCCCTTGAGGGAAACAAAATAGTCTTGAATAGTAAGGAAAGATCTACATGTCCTTGGAAAGGAAGACTTAATATTCATGAGATTTCTGTTATCTTCTATACTAACGTGTAAATTTAACATGATCCCAGTAAAAGTACAGTAATTCTCTCTTGTCCTTGAGGGAAACATTCCAGGATCCCCAGTGAATGCCTGAAACTATGATAGTACAAAAACCTATGTTATTTCCTATACAGAATATCTGTGATTAAGGTTAATGTATGATTTAGGGAAGAGATGAACAATAATAAGAAAATAGAACAAACATAACAACATATCATAATTAAGGTTTCGTCAGTGTGGTTTCTCACATGTGAACATAATTGCAATTCCACCGAAGTTCATCTGGTAACTGATGTGACTGCTAAGTGACTAATGGTCAGATGCTGGACAAAGGGATGATTCATGCTCTGGGTGGGACAGAGTGAGGTAGTAGGAGATTTTATCATGCTTTCAAAATGGTATACAATTTAAAATGTATGGATTGTTGATTTCTGGAGTTTTCCATGTAATATGTTCAGGTTGCTGTTGACTAGGTAACTGAAACTGGATAAGGGGGCACTACCAACAATATATATATATATATTTTTTTTAATTAGGGAGGGCACTAAGCAAACTAATTCTAAAAATCTTATGAAAAGATGAGCAAGCAAGAAAGTAAAGAATTCTGAAATAGAAAAATTAGGGCTAGCCCTAACAGTTATTAAACTATATTTTGTAATATCTCACTAAATAACAGCATACTCTAAGTAGCAAAAATCTCAATGAATTAACAAGACTAGCATAGATCTAACATAACTAGCAATTTATGGTAAAAGTGAAATTCAAATTATTAAGGAAGAGATGACTTCTTTAGTAAATGGGATTCAATAAATTTGGAGCCATATTTCACATCAAAATAATGGATCACTGAGATAAAGTAAAAAATAGAACCATAAAAGTACTAGGAAAAATTTGGGAGATTAAAAAATCTTAAAAGTCAGTAAATAGAGCATAAAGATTCAGGTCAGAAAAAAACCGAATCATTTCTATTTCAAATGATAGACCTTTGTTTCTTCCCCTTGTTCCCTGTTTAATATTTTATTATCTTGATCTCGCTTAGATTCTTATTTTTTTCCATGTCTCTAAAATATTGCTAATTGATAAATATGGAGAAAATCAATTGAGATTATGTATAAAAATGCTTTGGGAAGTTATAGTGGATATAAAAAAATAGTGTTATTGGGACTAGGATTATGGCTTAGCGGTGGAGTACTCACCTGGCAAGGGCGGGACCTGGGTTCGTTCCTCAGCACCACATAAAAATAAAGGCATTGTGTTGTGTCCATCTACACCTAAAAAATAGATATTTAAAAGAAAAAGAAATGGTGTTATTAATAGTTTGCTTCTGTTATTTGTTCTGTGTATCCTTTTGGAATGAAAGGACTGGTGGGTAATGACTAAGGAGGTAATTTTTCTGTCCTTTGAAAGTCTAATTTGCTTACGATTTTTTTAAAGTTTTTAATTATTGTAATAGGACATTTTTATCCTAGAATTAGCACTTGTGAGGGAATTAGCTTAATTTAAAGGAAAAGGCTAACTTTAGTCAGTGTGTATTTTCTTAAACCTACATGAACACTAACCATACTGTTGTATTAGTTTTGTTCTTAGTTTGCTGACTTATTATGAGTATGACCATTTCCTTTTCTTTAAATATAAATTTCAGCGTTCAAGAATTCTTTGTTCGCAAATCCAATGCAAAGAAAGGCATGTTTGCCAGTACACATCTTATATTAAAAGAGCCTGTTGGTTCTAAATATGAAGCTGCAAAGAAGTGGAATTTGCCAGCAGTCACTATAGCTTGGCTTTTGGAGACTGCTAGAATGGGAAAGAGAGCAGATGAAAGCCACTTTCTGATTGAAAATTCACCTGAAGAAGGTTAATACTTTTATTCTCTCTGTATATATACATATATATGCTTTTATTTTATTCTCTGTATGTACATATATATGCACATATATGTATTTGTACGCGTGTGTGTGTATATACATGTGTGTATATGTACACACATGTGTATTTTACAGCTTGATGGTTTCTAGGATATGATTGTTCCAAAGCTGCCTTTTAGGAAGACCATTTCTACTTTTCATGTTGAAAAATGATGCAGTGAGGCAGGGGTGGGAGGACACAGCCTCTTCATGGCGGCAACCCTGGGCAAACTTCAGGAACAAATTGGCAGCTTGGGTACCTCTCAGACCCATTGTTTATTTACCGAGACATATAGGAAACTTACAACTAAGGCAAAAATGAGTTTAGGTCATATGAAAATTTCATTAGGGCTGGGGATGTGGCTCAAGCAGTAGCACGCTCGCCTGGCATGCGCATGGCACTGGGTTCAACCCTCAGCACCACATACAAACAAATTTGTTGTGTCTGCCGAAAACTAAAAAATAAATACTAAAAAAATTCTCTCATTCTCTCTCTCTCTCTCTCTTTCTCTCTCTCTCTTTAAAAAAAAAAAAAAAGAAAAGAAAATTTCATTAAGGACTTTCTAAAAACTTGAGTACATGTAACTTGGATTTTCTTTTTATTCTACCACTCACTGGTTTGATAACTCATTGATATTCTTGGCAAGTGGGCTATTGAGACCATTTTAATATCTAACAAAATGAAATAAGAAATCTGTTTTCATTAATTATTTGTTTTCAACTAGTGTGCCTGTCTAACTCATGTGTTTTACTACATCATCTGGTTTGCTTTTTGGAAAGTAAACTACCTGAGTCTTAACATGAAAAAAAAGAATCACTTCTGGTGTACCTCTTTAGAGGAAAAAGGGGGATATTGGGTAGCTCATATTTCTATCTTTTCTAGAACAAAGATTGGAAACTAAAATAACAAATGGAGAGAATCCAAATCCAGATACTCCTACACATCCTTGTACACATGTGGAAACTCACAGAAGAACAGCCATTACACCACTGGATATGAACCGCTTTCAGAGCAAAGCTTTCCGTGCTGTGATCTCACAACATGCTGGGCAGCTCTCGGCCTCACCAGCAGTAGAACAGCCACTGCAGAAGGAGCCCTCATTGCACCTGGACACACCATCAAAATTTCTGTCCAAAGACAAACTCTTCAAGCCTTCCTTTGATGTAAAGGTAAGGTGTAAAGGAAGTGGCCTCTAAGTTACCAGTATTATAGTTCGTGAAGGTCCAAATTCTATATCACCTCTGAAGTTTGCAGTAGTAAGTTCTCCAGAACATAGTATTGAATCCTAATATATACCTAGGTGGCAGGTATAGAGCCATGAGGTGAAACTAGGACATCAGGTTCAAGTCTCAGATCTCTCGCTCCAGGCAGATCATTGAGCCTATCTGAATTTCATTTTCTCTTTTCATACAAAGAGGATAATAGCACTTGCTCTGAAAATCCACAGGTTTATTTTAAGGATCAATTGAAATAATATGATGAAATGATTTTTATAAACTACAATAAAGTAAATATATGCTACTTTGTGTATTGTACACTAGTGCACCCAAGGCTTGGATTCTCCAAATGTCTGCAGTATCACCTTTTAGCTGGTTTCTTTAGAGGAGATAAGCTAAGTCTGTTTCTTTGATCTGAACAGGGTAGTCTGGTTCTCTTTTTGAGAACTTCATTTGGAAATCAAAGGCTAATGTAACCTTTTCAAATGGTTTCTTTTTATTTTCCAAAGATAATTTTCTTCATTTTTCCTTTAGTAGTTTTGGCCTTTCAAGTGGCTGTTCAAAATATTGCCTATGGTTTCTTTTCGGGGTGGGGTGGGGGAGGTACCAGGAATTGAACCCAGGGACTCGGCACTGAGCCACATCCCCAGCCCTATTTTGTGTTTTATTTAGAAACAGGGTCTCAGTGAGTTGCTTAGTACCTTACTTTTTGCTGAGGCTGCTTTGAACTCGAAATGCTCCTGACTCAGCCCCCTGAGCCGCTGGGATTGTAGGTGTGCAACATCGTGCCTGGCCTTATGGTTTTTTTATCCAGGAACTTTTGCAAAATTATTATACTCATTCATCTCTTGCTGTTTTGCTCATAAGGAATGAATAAGCTACATTTTAATAATTTTTTGCTTAGTGTGTTTCAAAGTAGACTTACCAGAAAATTTACAGATTGTTCATGTTTGAGAATTTATTTTTCAAACATGAACAATTTAAATTTTATGATATTCTCCAAACTAATTTATATCTTTATCTTGGATTAGTTTCAATGATCCACATGAAAAAAAAAAATAAAAGTCTAACAGCAGACTTAAAATCTTAAGCTTTCATGTGAAATCTCCTCTAAAGTAATATTTTGTAAGTTGTAAATTGTGATTATACTCTTCTTGTACCTTAAGAAATGGAGGGAAATTACTGTCTCGGGAACTGTGAGGTCTAGGTCAGGTCTCTTCTTTGCCTCTTGTTGCCTTTACAGCACGTTGACCTCTTTGGGCTTCATTATTCCTGCCTGTAAAATAATGGAGTGAATCCAGGTAATCTCCACAGTCTCTCAGCTCACAGACCTTTTGAAGACTAAATGAAATAATATTAGAAGGCAAGAAAATAATCAAAATTCTCTTATAGGTTCCTTGTAGTAAAAGCTTTGTAGTTCTGAAATAGACTTAAAATGGTACAAAACACAAAAGAGTTTTCATTGTTTAGACCCATAGTTTATTTAGCAGTATTTCCTCTTTTCCTTTTTTGGTGATACATAAACTAAAGAAATGGATTACATGCATTGCTTTGCCAAACTGATGTAATACATATATTGAATTCTTGACTCAAAACACAAAAAGGGCCTATGGAATGATCACAAACAAGAAAACGGACATTTATCAGTCCTCACAGACAGCAAAACAAAAGACCCACCTCTTATTTAAACTTAATTGTTGAGTTGATATACATCCAGAATACATAGTAATGTATTGCTAAATGAAATACCAGTGCTAACAATGGGGAAGTTTCCATCCATGTTCAAATACACACCCTTGACAACACCACAGAACGTTCCTCATGCTCCCTTCCCACTGCCACTTCCTTGCCAGAGGTGGCATTCCTGGCTTTTCACACTATAGTTGTGTTATGCTTGTTTTCACTTTTAGATAAGTGGCATGGTAGCATGTATTCTTTTCAGTCTGTTTTATTGTTTTTGTTCATCCTCCATTTAGGAGATTTGTCCATGCTGTTGGTGTAGCTGTAGTTTGTTTATTTAGTCCATTGTGTGGCCATGCACAATTTATATTTCCAGCATACTGGTAATGAAGAGTAGGTGATTACTAGGTTTTTCCAAAATAATAATTTGTAATATCTTGCAAAATGATGTTATTGTGAACATTCGTGTGTGTGTGTGTGTGTGCGCGTGTGTGTGTGTGTTATTTGGTATATACCTAGAAGTGAAGTTGCTGGGCTACATTTCAGTTTCAGTAGAAAATGACAAACTGCCAAAGTGATTTTACCAGATAATCCTTTCACCAATGGAGTATTGCCAGTATTCAGTATAGCTCATTCTTGCAAATACCTAATATCATCAATTGTTTTGTTTTCCAGTTTTTTACTTGGAAATAATTTCTAATTTTATAGAAGTTAAAATAGCACAAAAAGTACATGTACTCTACTAACATGTAGTATTTTGAATGTATATAAAGTCTTTTAATTTTCAGATGAAAGGACTTACTTTGCTTGATCTTTTTTTGGGGGGAGGGGGTGGTATTGGGGATTGAACTAAGGGATACTTTATCACTGAGCTATGTCCCTAGCCCTTTTATATTTTTCTTTTGAGACAAGCTCTAAGTTGCTGAGGCTTTCCTTGAACTTGCGATCCTCTTGCCTTAGCCTCCCTAGTCACTGGGGTTATAGGCTTGTGCCACTGTCCCCTACTTAATTGCTAGTTCTTTTACATTGTGTTCAGAGTATTGTTTGTAATATTTTATTTCACAGAACTTACTCTGGTATTTGTGCTCTGGCGTTTGATAGATTTTTGAGAAGATGGTACATTCTCTATGTAAGGATACAGTGTTTGATACATATCATATATATCCAGAGATCTAAATTATTGATTATATTGTTTAAATCTTTTATTTCCTTTCCTATTTGTTCATTTCATACACAGAAATGTTTTCAAGTTTCTTATATTTTTATTTCTTTTGGAATCTCGTCTGGTTTTTGTTGAATTTTTTTATTTAAAAAAAAACATTTATTTTTTTAGAAGTAGTTGGACACAATACCTTTATTTTGTTTTTATTTTTATGTGGTGCTGAGGATCGACCCAGGGCCTCGCATGTGCTAGACGAGAACTCTACCATTGAGCCACAATCCTAGCCCCTGGTTTTGTTTTAAATAAATAGTTGCTATATTTTTTGATACATAGAATTCATAAATTATGTTAGTTGGAATGTGGAATGTGGCTTTCAATATTGTAGAAATCAACTTTGATATTAGGATTTCATTCCCTGTTCCCTTTTTACATTTGCCTCATAAATAAATATGTATTTTTTAATTTTTAGCCTTTTGCTTGCATTTTAAGTATATCTTCTCTGACTTAGTTGGGTTTTGCTTTATGGGCCAATTTAAAAATCTTCTAATTAGGTAAGTTAAGCCTATTCATGTTCAAGATGACTTACTTGATCTTAGTTGTCATAGTTTGATGTAATTTATGATTATGCATACATATTATGCGTCTTTGCTTCGCATGACCTCTCTATTTTTCCTTTTGGTATTTAGGGTAGATTTTTTTCTTCTTCTCCTGGTTATTTTTATATTAATACCTTATAAAGTACCCTTAAATCACCCTTTTTTTTTTTTTTAAAGAGAGAGTGAGAGAGAATTTTAATATTTATTTTTTAGTTTTCGGCGGACACAACATCTTTGTTTGTATGTGGTGCTGAGGATCGAACCCGGGCCTCACGCATGCCAGGCGAGCGCGCTACCGCTTGAGCCACATCCCCAGCCCCACCCTTTTCTTTTATTATTTGTCAGTTTTTTGGGGGATGAGTACTGGGGATTGAATTTGGGCACTCAACCACTAAGCCACATCCCCAGCCCTATTTTGTAATTTATTTAGAGACAGGATCTCACTGAGTTGCTTAGTGCCTCACTCTTTTACTGAGGCTGGCTTTAAACTCACTATCCTTCTGCCTCAGCCTCCCAAGCTACTGGGATCATAGGCGTGCGCTGTCTTATTTGTCAGTTTTCAATTGTATCTTGACTCCCACTTGTTGCCTCTGTAGCAGTGATCTTACTCTTCTTTTCCCCTAGCTCTATTCTACTATTTTTTGTTGCATTTTTCTACTCTGTCAGAAAATAAAGGGTTTATGTGTTCTTCAACCCATGGACCTCATGGTTGTTGGGTCTTAATTCTACATTCAAATATATGAAATGCTTACTGTCCTTTATGAAGTCTTCCATCATCTTTTGGTAGAATGAAGTTCATTCTCTAGTAGATCTCTCAAGATTGGCACATGTGCATAATATTCCTTATGTTTGGCGTGTTCACAGGTTCTGCTATGGCCTTAATTCTTCAACAGATTGCTTTCTTGGATGTACCATTCTTGGTTTGCAACTTTTTCTGGAGTTTCCTGTACATGTTCCTCTACTACTGTCTTGCTTTGTATGTGTCAACAAAATCCATTTTGAAAAAACTACGTATCACGTCTTTAGAGATATTAGACAAATTTTTCAGAACCTGTTTTGTGTCACTTATAATAGTGACTACGTATCTTTTTGCCTAGAAGCCATATGAATTTTTCTTTTATCTTCAAAGTCTGTTGGTTTACAAGAATATGTCTCCATATTAATTAACTTCAATCAGTTCTTCCCAGGATGTGATAGGTTTTCAAATGTTTAGAATTTGGTTCCTTCAAATTTTTGGTCTGAGAGTTTAGAAGAATGGAGCTACCTATCAACTGAGTGATTTTAAAACAGGTTGAAACGTATCTAAACATTCTGAGTTCACATTTAGACACCCGAAATTTGAGATACTTGTAGATATCCAAGAACTGTTTTCAGGGCAATTCCATATAGAGCCTGAGGTTGGTCTGGACTTGATAGAAATTTGGGAAGATGAATTCATAGATAATATTTCAAACCCTATGAAAATAGTATATGCCTAGAGAAACATATACATATACTAGGAGAAGACAAAGAAAGAAAGAACACCTCAAAGTGTTCAACTTAGAAGAGAAACCAGCAAAGAAGGCTGAGAAGGCACACAGCGGGCAGGGATTGGTGGGGAATCAATAAAGGAAAGTATTTCAGAGAAGAATAGAGTACTAACTATATCTGATGCTACTGAGAGAATAAGAAAGGTAAGAACAGAAAGTTTATCACTGGATTTTTGCATTATGAAGGTCAATGATGAGCTCAACAGTAAAGATTTTGGTGGTATGGTAGATAGGTATGAAATCTCTCATGGGTTTCTAAGAACTGGAGACGTTGAAGTGGGATGTAATATAATGTGCCGGTAGTCCCACCCACTCTGGAGGCTTGGTTGGGAGGATCGCTGGAGCCTAGGAGTTCCAAGACCAGCCTGAGCAATATGATTGGGAGATCTGTCTCCGAAGAAAAAAAATGGAGTTATGGACTATAAATTGTGCCATTAAGGAGTCTTCGTTGTAAGGGAGGCCAGGAAATGAGGTTATATTTACTAGGGCAAAGAACTGCCCAAAGACTGTTTTGTGTTTAATATAGAAGAAACTTATGTATGCCAGTGTGACTGATCTAGTAGAGAGCCAGGTGATAGTGCAAATGAGAGAAGGTGGAATTGGAGTCACATCCTTGAGTTGGTGAGAGGGGTCAAAATCCGGTGCTTTGGTCAAGGAAAATACCAGGAGGGCAGTAGTGTTGGTGGCATAGGTACTAAAGCCAGGTATTTATGGTATGGGAGCCTCTAATTTCTTTTATGTATTAAGAGTCCTCTAAAATTTCCTGAAGAAATTTTTATAATTACCATCTAGAAAGATTTATCATTGTTTTTGGAACATAGATTAAATATTTTAAACCTATATAGAAATAATGTAGATCCTATTAAAAACATAGGCAGAAATAGTGTAAAAAAATCTGAAAGGAATAATTGAGGGTAGCCATTGGTCCTGCTGGTTATTAACCTATAAAATTGTAGTAACTAAAGCAGCATGTTATTGTCACATGAATACTCAAACAAATGTACAAGATTATGCCCCGTTGATTAGAAAATTTATTATGTGATAAAGATGGTGCTCAAATCAGACAGAGAGCAGCCATCTGAAAACACAATTGAGATTAAAGCCCAGACTTTATATCAGAATAAATTTTAGATGGTCAGATATTTAAATGCAAGAAATGAAGCCATAAAAATTCTAAAATGAGGGCTGGGGTTGTGGCCCAGTGGTAGAGTGCTTGCCTAGCATGTGTGAGGCACTGGGTTCAATCCTAAGCACCACATACAAAAATAAATAAAAGGCATTGTGTCCGACTACAACTAAAAAAATAATAATAATTATAAAATGAACCATGAGTTAGTTTTTTAAAAATAATTAACATATGCCCCAAATTCACATGAATTTGACAGCATTAAAAAATTTTGCAAATGGCAAAATTTGATAAATGATGAGTTGGGACTGAATATGTGGGAAGTATATCACAGTAGATATATACACTTATAAATGAACATGAAGGAATGTGACTATGTATTCATATATGTGAATATTAAAAAGACTAACAACCCAATAGAAAAATGGGCTAAGATGGGGCACGTAGTTCTCACAAAAAATTAAATTATGCATGCATAAATATATTTAACCTTAGTAAGTATAAAGAGTGAAAATTAAAGCGTACAGATAAAATTATGTAACCTATTAGACTGGACAAAAAAAGAAAAATCTAAGCCAAGTGTGGGTGGCATGTGCTTGTAGACCCAGCTACATGTAAGGCTGAAGCAGGAGGATCTCATGAGTCCAGGAGTTTGAGGCCAGACCGGGCCACACAGTAAGACCGCATCTTACTGAAAAAAGAGAAAAATGTGATTATGTTCTGTACTGTCAGGCATGTTTGGAAACATTCTCACACTTTGCTCATGAGAATGTCAGTGTTGGTGAATTCATTTTACTTGAAAAAGTCCCTTTTTTCTTTGTTTTTCTTTTTATCATTCTATCCTCCTTTTTCTCTTTGTCTTTGCTCTTTCTTCCTTTCTCTCTTCTTCTCTTCTTCTTCTTTCCTTTTTCTGTATATATGTAGGATGCACTTGCAGCCTTGGAAACTCCAGGAGGTCCCAGCCAACAGAAAAGGAAACTGAGTACACCACTCTCAGAAGTCATTGTCAGAAACTTGAAACTCGCTTTGGCAAATAGTTCTCGAAATTCAGTTGCTCTTTCTGCCAGCCCTCAACTGAAGGATGCCCAATCAAAGAAGGTAGACTTAGTTTTCTTATCAACTGGAAGTTTTTAACTAAAATGTTTAGAATAATAGTGGCTGATATTTTCTTTTATCTTTTACATATAGGAAGACACTCCAAAACCCCTTCACAAAGTTGTGGTGTATGTTAGTAAAAAGCTCAATAAGAAGCAGAATGAACTAAATGGAATTGCCGCCTCCCTAGGAGCAGATTACAGGTAGTTGCCCATCTTTGTTTTTGGTGATGACATGGACTGTGTTTATGAGGGATTCTAAAAGTTATCATGATTATTTACAAGAAAATGGTTATTTCACCTTTCAGTCACATTTACAAAATGACTTTTAAATTTCCACATCTTTTGAAAATATCATCTCACATATCAATTCATTCTTCCATGTATATATATTTTTAAATTTTGATTTGTTATATATGACAACAGGATGCATCATGATTCATATTATACATAGATATACATATAGAGCACAATTTTTCATGTCTCTGGTTGTACACAAAGTAGAGTCACATCCTTTAGGTCTTCATACATGTACTTAGGGTAATGATATGAACTCCAGATAGGGCAAAGGGGGAAAGGGAGGGAGGGGAAGAGAGGGGTATAGGGGTAGAAAAAACGATAGCATCCATGTATATTTTTTAGAGATATAAGACAAATTTTTCAGAACCTGTTTTGTTTCACTTATAATAGTAATAGAAACTTGGGATACATGAATGATCAGTACAGTTTAAAAGAATTCCTACTTTTAAGCCAAGCTTCGTAGCGCACACCTGTAATCCTAGCAGCTCCAGAGGATGAGGCAATAGGATTGCAAGTTTAAAGCCGGCCTCAGCAACTGGGCGCTCAGCAACTCAGTGAGACCCTGACTCTAAATAAAATACAAAATAGGGTTAGGGTTGGCTCAGTGGTCAAGAGTCCCTGAGTACAATCCCTGGTACCCTCCCCCCTTTGTATCTTTTTTTCCTTCTTAAGAGATAGTTTCTTGGGCTGGCATGTCCCTCAGTTGTGGAGTGCTTGCCCACCATGGAGGAGGCCTGGGTTCAAACTCAGCAATGCAAAAAACAGAGAGAGAGAGAGAGAGACTTATTATGTTGTCCTGGCTTGCCTCAGACTCTGGGCTCAAGTGATCCTCCTGTGTCAGTCACCCCGGTAGCTGGAGCTGAGGTTGATTGACGTCATTTTTAGGAATTTGGAGACTAAGCTGTCAGATGTGCCTTCAACCTAAAAGTCTTAAGCTAGAGACAGGTCCCAAGTACAAATAACCTGAGTGTCAGGGACTAAGAGACTCTTAACTGTCCCAGCTACTGTTATGCTGGCTTTGTTGATCATTTGTGTTCATCCACTCATGGGTAGTGGTTGGTTTTATAAATGACAAATAATTTGAGGAATATGATTATTAGTTTTATCTTCTTCTTTTAATTAGTTTCCCATTTGATAAAGAATTAAGTCCGGAGAATATAAAAATAAAATTTACCCGTAATAGGGGGCTGGGGTTGTAGCTCAATGGTAGAGCACTTGCCTAGTACGTGTGACGCACTGAGTTCAATTCTCAGCACCACGTAAAAATAAATAAATAAATAAAAGTATTGTGTCCACCTACAACTAAAAAAAATTTTTTTAAATTTATCTGTAATAGTTATAAGCTTCTTAGTATTTAATACATCTTGTGAAATAGTAGAACTTTCTTGTTTATTATAAGATTTGAAATGTTAGTCCCTCTCAGTATTAAAAAAAAAAATGATAAAATTTATTGCTGAAATTCCTAAACGGAATTTAACTGTTCAGTTGTATTAATTTTAGTTAAAACTGCAGAAAATAACTTATTTATATAGAGAGCATAACTTTTTATATATAAAACATTCTAGATTTCATCTAATTATAAACAACCAATTTTGCCTTTATGATTTTGTGGAGACATTACAAATCATACAGAATATGGAATAATTGTGTACGCAACTGTTCATCAGAATTCTAGTATCCCTGCACCGTGTTCCTTACCCCGGATAAAATACTAGCACCCTCCAGCATATGAATATGTTATTGTAACAACCAAAGTTTTTCTTCTTACCTCTTAAAGTAGCACCTGCTGACAGGTCCCAAGTACAAATAGCATGAGTGTCAGTGGAAATACTGGTCTAGACCAAGGGTCAGTGACCCATCATCTGGATTTTTGTAGTAAAGCTTCATTGAAGCATAGCAATGCCTGTTCATTTGTAAGTGGTCATTGACTGCTTTCAAATAACAAGGCAAGAGTTGAGTAGTTGCAAAAGACATTTGCCTGTAGAGCATAAAGTGTTTACCATCTGGCCTGTTTAAAAAAAAAAAAAATGATAGGAACTATCTATAGCTACTTGTTCTTTCTTAAAAGGCCTCTGAGGACTAAAACTCATAGTTTCTGTATTATCACAGTGGAGTTGAATGGTAAACCCAAGATGATTGATTCTGTTTTTTCTGAATTATCTTGATAGTTTATTTAAATATTTTTGTTTTACTGTTTCTCCCTCTGCTGACATACTAGTGATTAAATAGTGGTCCTTATCCATGCTAGGCAAGCATTATACCACTAAGCTACACCCCACCCCCAACCCTTTTTAAAATTTTATTTTGAGACACAATTTGCTAAATTTCCAGGCCAGCCTCCAGCTTGTGATCCTTTTGCCTCAGCCTCCCAAGTAGATGAGATTACAATTGTATGCCATTATGCCCAGCTAAATATTTTTAAATATATAATTAATTACCACTACAGCAGAATTAGAGGTTGTTGCTAGGAGCACTTACAATTGAATTAGGGAAGATGTGTGTCTGTGATCAGTAGGAAAGAGAGATGCTTATCATTTAGAGAGAAATACTACTTAATTTGCTTAACTTGGCTATTTTAAAAGATTCAGAGATTTCTTATTTAGGAAATGGAAAATATCAAGCGTCCATGAAAAAGATTTATTTTGGTGATTGTATTTAGAAACCCAATTTGTATTTTCTTCTCTTTGGTTTTTACTTAAGCTTTTGAAAGATGACTGTTTTGTAGATTTTCCCAGATTAGGAGAATCAGGAGATTTTAGTGTGGCACAAGAGTTAAGAGCAAGGATTTTGAAGTCAAACCTGACTCTACCACTTATTGAATATTCTTGGACAAGTTATTTTACTGTGTTCCTCCAATGTTTTAGGATTTTTGAGAAGTAGGAAAAGTACGTCATCTGTTGTGAGGCATAAAGCAAATGCACAGTGAAGAGTGAAGTCTAACAACTGGAAGACAGACTTGGATGTTTTGCAACATTTTATGAATTTGAAAATACCTTTATGGCTACTATAAAGTGATACATATTATGACAACAAAATTGAAACAATTAGAAAAGTATAGACTAATATATTTTATTTCTAGTACTAGGGATTGAACTTGAGGCACTTTACCACTGTGCTATATCCCTAGTCCTCATTTTTTATTTTGAGGTGGGTCTCCCTAAGTTGTTAAGGCTGCCCTCAAACTTGGGATCTTCCTGCCTCAACCTCCTGTGTTGCTGGGGTTATAGGTGTGTACCACCACACCCAGCATACAGTAACATTTTAAAGGATGTTCTTCTAAACATCTCTCCATATTTATATAGCTAGAGATACATAAAATTTGTTAAAAATTAAAGTTTTAATGTTCTTGCTTACTCTAGTTCTGAAAATTTTCTGCTGGTTAGAATATTCTGTTCATAGTGAATAATGATCACCTTGAACTAATGGGATATTTCTTTTAGTTATTTGCTTTGTTGCATTTGATTGTTTCAGGTGGAGTTTTGATGACACGGTAACTCATTTCATCTATCAAGGCCGACCAAATGACAGTAATCGAGAGTATAAGTCTATAAAAGAAAGAGGAATACACATTGTTTCTGAGCACTGGCTTTTAGAAGTAAGCAATGCTTTACTGTATCCCTTCTCTGTTAATTGAAAATGTTTATAGCCTGGCACTGTGGCTCATGCCTATAATCCCAGCAATTTGGAAGTCTAGGGCAGGAGGATTGCAAGTTCTAGGGAAGTCTGAGCAAGACTCTGTCTCATAATAAAAAGTGCTGAGGATATAGCTCCTGGTAAAGCATCTGTGGGTTCAATAACTACTCCCCCCCCCAAAAAAAAAAAAATGTATTTACAAACATTTCAGAGCACAAAACAGTTTCCATGTCTGTAAACAAGTTTGGTAATCTTGGTAAGCTGTGTGTGGCAGCATGTCATGGCAATAGCATGTATTAGAACAGAACCACTCACCTCATAGCCAGAAAGTGAAAGAGAAGCCAGGCACAGAGGTCCAGACCTGTAATTCCAGCGGTTCGAGAGGCTGAGACAGGAGGATAGGATGGCGAGTTCAAAGCCAGCCTCAGCAAAAATGAGGGGTTAAGCAACTCAAGTGAGACCCGGTCTCTAAATAAAATACAAAATAGGGCTGGGGATGTGGCTCAGTGGTTGAGTGTCCCTGAGTTCAATCCCCAGTAGCCAAAAAAAGAGAAAGTAAAATAAAAAGGAAGGAGTTGGAGTCCCACTCTCCCTTTTGAGGGCATACCCCTTACTCCCTACCAAAGACCTCCCATTAGGCCCCAGCTCTTAAAGTTTTCATCACTTCTCAATAGAGCTAAGCTGGGGACCAAGCCTCTTAACACACCCACCTTTTGGGGACACTGAAGTCCAGACCACAATACATGTTTCATCTCTTTGGCATCAAAAACTTTTTTATTTTTATTCGATTTTTATTGCCTTATTATTTAACAAATCTTCGATGGGTACTCTTTTTATTCTGATTCTTTTCACTAGTTAAAAACAGTATGAATAAGTTGGACCTAGTGGTACACACATGTAATCTCAGCTACCTGGGAGGCTGAGGCAGGAGGTTCACAGATTCTAGGCAAGCCTGGGCAACTTAGGAGTCCCCATCTCAAAAGATCAAAGGGGTTGGGGTATAACTCAGTGGTGGAGCACTTACCTCCATGTGCAAGGCAAGGGTAGAACAGAATCACTCTGCATGGATTCTGTTCCTAGGATTGCCCCCACTCCAAATGTGTATATATGTGTGTGTGTGTGCACACACATGCGCACACGTGGGTGAATGAAAATTTTATAATAATTTGAGAGCAACTAATTTAACAGTAATACAATTTAGAACCCTCTTTCCTTTCCTTTCTTTGTATTCCCTGAAGTAATTGATACCTCAGCAAAAGCACAGAAATAGGATTAGATTTTATACTTTAGTGGCCATGACATTTAAAAAGGACAGTTTGGCTGGGGATAGCTCAGTTGGTAGAAGGTTTGCCTCACACACACAGGGCCCTGGGTTCAATTCCCAGCACCAATACAAAGGACAATTTTTCTTTTTCACTGTAAACTCTCCCTCCCACCCCTTCTTAAGGGGCACTTAACCACTGAGCTACATCCCCAGTCCTTTTTATTTTTTTTATTTTGAAACAGGGTCTTACTAAGTTGCTGAGGCTGGCCTTGAACTTGTGATCCTCCTGCCTCAACCTCCTAAATTGCTGAGATTACAGGCATGTACCACCGTGCCCAGCCATAAACTGCTTTCTTTTTAACTGTAATATTGTGAACTTTTACCATCTTACCACAGGCTGTATTGGTTGTTCTTTTCCTCCTTAACATCTTTCAGTCAATTCTGTTTCAAAACACTATTGTATTGCAGTGTGCCCAGGAATATAAGCGTCTTCCTGAATCTCTTTATCCACATACTTATAATCCCAAAATGAGCCTTGATATCAGTACCGTGCAAGATGGCAGACTCTGTAACAGCCAAGTGCCCTCAACTGTCTCTGCAGCAGAGGATGAAGAGGTAGGCAATGTGCACAGTACATCCCACCCCAAGCTGTATATGTAATCATGGATTGCTGTGGAACCTTATCCAGTGGCTTCATTTGAGCAATTATAATTTCTCTCTTTGAACAGCCAGATCATTTGCCTGTAGAAGAAAATGGTACAGAAAACATGACCACCAGTAATAAAGAATCAGCACTGTCAGATGGAAATGAAAAGAATGATTCTAAAGGAGGTAAAGCTTTTTAAATTACAAAAAGGAAAGGTTAAAAATATATATGTTTGACACAGTTGTTTTCTGTTACTGAATACTGGCAAAGCATGTGTGTGTGTGTGTGTGTATTTGAAGATTAAGTCAAGATTCTATGCCACTTGATGAAGTTTAAGCAATTTAAGAGTGAGACTTGTGGAATGGAACCAGGTATTTTACAGAGTCAGTGTGATATAATTGTTCCATTAAAGATAGAAAGAGTTGTTTGTTTTCCTTTCTTGTCCTGGGGATTGAACACAGGGATACTACCACTGAACTACATCCCCAGCCCTTCTTGTTTTTTTAGTTGGAGACAGGGTCTCACTAAGTTGCTGAGGCTGGCCTTAAACTTGGAATCCTCTTATCTCAGCCTCCACAGTTACTGGGATTACAGGCAATTGATGATTTTTAAAAAATTTGTGCTTTATCAGAAGCAGTGTCATATGCGTGTAATCCCAGTGACTCAGGAGACTGAGGCAGGAGGATCACAAATTTGAGGCTAGCTTCAACAATTTAGCAAGGCCCTAAGCAGCTTAGACCTTGTCTTTAAAAAATAAAAAGTAGCGGGAATATAGCTCAGTGGTAAAGCATCTCAAGTTCAGTCCCCAGTAACCCCCCCAAAATGCTCTTTGGTTCAAGTTTTTTCAGTGATTTCCAAACAGTTTTATTACATGTACAGTATACTTGACGTATGATTTTAAAGGTCTGGAAGAGTTTATCCTGCCCTTGTTTCCCTTTGTTACCAGTTTTGGTCTGTTTGTTTTTTGGTACTGGGATTTAAACTCACTCAAACACTGAGCCATATCCCCAGCCCTAGTTTGTATTTTATTTAGAGACAGGGTCTCACTGAGTTGCTTAGCCCCTCGCCATTGCTGAGGTTGGCTTTGAACTCGAGATCTTCCTATCTCAGCCTCTTGAGCCACTGCAATTGTAGGCATGTGCCCCGTGCACGGCTTGGTACTAGTTTCTTATGTATTCTTCTGGTGCTGTTTTCTGCATGCGTATACAATTTTATATATATACATACATACATACATATTTATATGTATGTGTGTGTGTTCTTGCTCTCACTTTTTAAAATGCATAAGTTTGGACTATTCCACATGCTTTTCTTTTTGTTTAATGGTTCACCTTAGGGCCTTGTTATCTTAGTACAGGTACATCTTGGAGATATTGCAGGCTTGGCTCCAGACTCCTGCAATAACCAAATGTTACAATAAAGTGAGCCAAATGGACTTTTTTGTTTCTCAGTGCTTATGAAAGTTATGTTTACATTATATTTAAATCTGTAAACTGTGCAAAAGCATTATGTCTTTTAAAAAACAATGTGTTGGGGCTGGGGCCGTAGCTCAGCGGCAGAGCACTTGCCTAGCATGTGTGAGGCACTAGGTTTGATCCTCAGCACCACATAAAAATAAGCAAATAAAATTAAAGGCATTCTGTCCATCCACAACTGCAAAAAAATTAAAAAATAAAACAGTGTGTACTCTATAATTTAAAAATACATTATTGCAAAAAATACTACTGAACATCTGAATCTTTGGCAAGATATAATCTTATTGAGAGAAGGTCTTCCCTCTGATGATGGCTGCTTACTGCTCTGGATGGTGGTTGCTAAAGCTCTGGTTGGCTCTGGTAATCTCTTAAAATAACACAGCAGTGAAGTTTGCCATAATGATTTTTTTGTTTGTTTTTGTTTTTTGTTTTGTTTCATGAAATAGTTCTCTGTAACATGATGCTTTTGATTCCTTTTTACCCAGAGTAGAACTTCTTCAGAACTGGAGCCAGTCTTCCCAATGTTCACATCACCAGAGTAGATTTCATCTCAGGAAGCTACTTCTTTGATCATTCATGAGAAGCAACTCCTCATCCATTAAAGTTTTATAATAAGATCATAGCAATTCAGACCCATCTTTAGGCTCCACTTCTAATTCTGGTTCTTTCTGGATCTAGACAGAATACTGTGGGATGTGATAGATAGGGAAATTGACCTTGACTGGTGTACTTGTTTGTTTCAAGTTCTCACACAGACCTTGGAGATGAGAGAAAATTTCCAAAAGCAACTGCAGGAGATCATGTCTGCCACCTCCATCGTGAAACCCCAGGGACAGAGGACTTCCCTTTCAAGAAGTGGCTGTAACAGTGCCTCCTCAACCCCTGACAGCACGCGCTCCGCTCGAAGTGGACGAAGTAGAGTCCTAGAGGCTCTGAGGTGTGTGCCTATCATTGAGGGCAGAAAGATTTGGTGACTTGAGAGAAAGAGAGGTCCTCATTTAGGTACCTGGTGACTCATGAAAATGAGTTAAGCTAATTTTGCCTCTTTGTTTTAAAATTAGTGATAAAGCAGAAGTTTAGAATATCAAGACCAATAAAAGAATTGTATTTCTAGGCCTGTTTATCACAAATGTATCATATCCTGTTATCTGTTGGCTTTGGCTTCTGCTGCCTAGGTTTTTCTCCTTCCTTCCTAGTGTTCCCCTCTTTCCCTTCCTCACTCGAAGCAATTTGAGAATTGAGAATTCTTACTTGAAGGCAGGAAGACAGCACAGAGGTTAGTCCCAGCAAGCACTGGCTTCAGGGAGACCACGATTAATGCTTTTTATTGCCTCCCCTAAGACAGAAATGACTTTAAATTCAGTTTGAAAGTGGAATCACTAGGCAGTCAGTCTCCTCTTTAGTATTAAAGTATTAAATGTTTTCTGTTTGTTGGTTTTGGTTAGGGGTTTTTGTTTCGTTTTGCTTTTTGGTGGTAGTCCTGGGATCAAACCCAGGGCTTCATCATGTATGTCACACAATCATTCTACCATTGAGCTACACCTCTAGCCCTAAATAGTTATTTCTTATTAGAGCTTTGTGTGTGCCGTGGGGAGTGGGTACCAGTGCATTGAACCCAGGGATACTTAACCACTAAGCCACATCCCTGCCCCCTTTTAAAAATTTTTTTTGGATTTTTTATTTAGGGTCTTCCGAAGTTACTTAGTCTTTGCTAATTTGCTGAGGCTGGCTTTGAACTTGCAATCCTCCTGCCTTAGCCTCTTGAGCTGCTGGGCTTACAGGTGTGAGCCACCATGCCCAGCTCTTTATCGGAGCTTTGCTTGCAATTTCTACTCCTTATGAATTTGTTTTCTAGAAAGGTGATTGTAGTTCTTAGGGCAATTCGATTTAAGTACAGTAGTATAGCTAATCTTTTCCAGATAGAAGAAAAATCTGTAACTGTAGGATGAATGTTATGGGATTATATTATCTAATTGATTAATGGAACTATTCATTTATCCTATACTATTTATTTCATGAGGCCAAGTCTTTAAATAATGAATAAATGGCTTTTTAATATACTGCAGATCATGTTTTGTCATTACAGCGAACCCAAATCCTATGCCAAGTCAGTAAATAAATGTACTCAGAATAAAAAGCTGTCTTCTTTGTTTTTGAGGCAAAGGGACTTTGGGGATACTATGTTTGGATAAACTGTTTTTACTGAGAATGCATATGTATGAAAAATGTAGCTAGGATTCTGTTTACTCTCAGATGGAATGATTATGATTTTACCATAAAATGTGCTTTATAATTTAGTAAATGGTTGGTCTGCCTTCTACTCTGGGAAGTTTGATCAAAATACCTTCTTAGGAGGCAACCTTTACAGTAAGCTTCCCATTTAATTATAGTTCCTATAATTTCAATTTTTAACACTACAACTGTTAGACTGAGGGTATAGCTTAGAGATAGAGTGCTTGCCTGGCATGCATGAGGCCTGGGGTTTGGTTTCCTGCACTGTAAAACTGTTAAGCAGAGTAACCAGTTTTCTATACATGACCATGTTTCCTTAACCTATATAATTAAGAGAAATCCCATGTTCAAATATAGTAATTATTTTTGAATTAAAAAAAAATCTTACTATTGAAATTTGCCTTTGACATTTTATATCTGTAGGTATTTGGTCAAAATATGTGTTTAAATTTCTGGCGGAAACATTTAAAAAGAAAAAAGAATTTCCCTATGCTCATTTTTTCAATAACTATTATCAAGTGCCTGTCTGATGCTTGAGGGTGGTCACATAATGTGAACCACAGTGTTATAATCTCAGGGAGTTTGTGTTTTGGATTTTGTTTTGACTATTCATTATTTAAAATTGTCACTTTTATTTTGTAGGCAGTCTCGACAGATAGTACCTGATGTCAACACAGAGCCCTCCCAAAATGAACAGATCATTTGGGATGACCCTACGGCAAGAGAGGAGAGAGCAAGGCTTGCCAGCAATTTGCAATGGCCTAGTTGTCCCACACAGTACTCTGAGCTTCAGGTTGACATTAAAAATTTGGAGGATTCTTCTTTTCAAGAGCCTTTACGTGGTTCAGAAATTGCTGAACAGGGTAATGAGAAAATAATCTGTTTACTTGTTTGTATTAGGTGCATGTTGAACTTGGGCCTAAACTTGAGTCAGAAGGAATTTTTAATTGAGGTACTGTTGTCCAATAAGTTGAAAATATATTTTCTTTAAATTTGGAAATGTGGGAGTAGGCACCTTTTTCCAGGCATGGCTTTCAGGGGCTTTTTTGTTTGGTTTTTTTTGGGGGGGAGGGTTGTTTTTTGGGTTTTTTTTTTTTTGGTATGGGGGATTAAACTTGGGGGTTCTCGACCACTGAGCCATATTCCTAGCCCTATTTTGTATTTTATTTAGAAATGGGGTGTCACTGAGTTACTTAGTCTCACTTTTGCTGAGGCTGGCTTTGATGATCCTCCTTCCTCAGCCTCCCAAGCCGCTGAGATTACAGGTGTACGCCACCACACCAGGCTTATCATTGTTCTTTGGTCCATATTGTCTCATTTTTATTTAATTAATCTAAATCATACCCAGCATATATCTGTATTTGTTCTTTGGATTATATGAGTTCCTTTCCAACATATCCTATTTTTTTCTTCTTTGAGCTTTACCTTGAAAATGAAATGCTTCCTATCATCTTTCCCTTTTTTCACACTCTATGACCATGTCCCTAAACTAAACATGTAGATTTGTCTCTGCCTGTGATTTTCTCCAAATGTAAAATTGCTTTCATTTTATGAATTTGGGTTACATTTTACTGATGTAAGTTTAGTATTTAAAGAAAGGGTTGGAGAAACCCAGATAATACATACGCCCTTTAAAGCATTAATTGTATTTATTTATAAGATCTAGAAATAGGATATTTTCTTTTGCATGTACTTTTTACATTGCAGAGTTTGTGTTTAATCTGATTTCAGCCAAGGCAGAGGAAAAGTGTGTTGGGCAGTATCACATTACAGCATTTTATTGCCCTCAGCTGTCAGTGATCCTGGAAATGGATGTGGGACTGAAGCCCCCAAACACCCCAACTCTGAAGAACTGGAAACTCCAACAAAAGACAGTCACCTGATCCCTACTCCTCAAGCCCCAAGCATCGCCTTCCCTCTAGCCAATCCACCTGTGGCCCCACACCCTGGAGAAAAGGTGGGTTGATCCTATTGTAGTGACATGGCTTTTGGATTTTGCTGTTGTGTTATAGTAGAAATTTATTGATATCAATACCAAAGGTTCATCAAATGGTGAAAACTGCATTTTATTGCATTGTTTTTGTATTTGATAACTTGGAAGACTAAGAACAATGTCAATGTAAGAATAACTGTATCTGATAATTTTTGTTAATTTTTTCTAAAATAAAGTTCTTATATTCCAGATTGTAACGACAGAGGAGAGTCGCGAAGAATTAAAAAAATACATATTTCAGCTGTCGTCTCTGAATCCTCAGGAACGTATTGATTATTGTCATCTGATTGAAAAACTAGGTACCAATATTTAAATTAAAACTGTCCCATTATAATTACCTTAGTTGGAAGTCAGATGTTGTCAACATTGATATCATGGTGTAGAAGTTGAGAAAAAGTATGGGTAGTCTGTCGGAGGCTATAGGTGAGCATTAGAGCTTTGATTTTATTAACTGACCTGAATCTAAAGTCACTAGATCATGGGCCTAAAGGTTTAAATTGAAACCAACACTTAAGAATCTGCACTAGAGCATTTGTGGACGAAAACTTGGACAAAATCAATTAAATTACAGGCCTACAGTATAAATAAAACCACACTGAGGTGAAGTTGAAAGTGTAACATCCAGTGAAGATTTCTTGCCCTGAGTTTCCCCCCTGGTCGTTGGGCTCCCCGTCTGACATCTGGAAGCAGTCCAGGAGAGGAACCTGGTGTGCTGTAGCAGCACACTGGGAATACAGCATGAACCCCACATGTCATTTTATATTTTCTAGTAGCCACACTTAAAAAATAAAATGAAACAGGAGAGATTAAATGTAATTTTATTTGCACTAGTATATGTGAAATAGTGTCATTTAGCATGTAATGAAATGTTTTACATTTTTTATATTAAAGCTTTGATGTACATTTTACATTTTAATAAGAGAACTTAGTCTGACAGCTTGACATGGAAAGAGAACATTAAGTGTGATGTGGCTCAGTTTGTAGCGCGCTCGCCTGGCATGCGTGCGGCGCTGGGTTCGATCCTCAGCACCACATAAAAATAAAATAAAGATGTTGTGTCCACCCAAAACTAAAAAAAATAATATTAAAAGAAAATTCTCTCTCTCTCTTTCTCTCTCTCTCTCTTTAAAAAGAAGAGAGAGAGAGAGAGAGAGAGAGAGAGAAATACTCTTATCTGTGCCTTCACTTTCTGAAACTCTGCCAACTCACATGGCATCATAGTAAAACTCTGCCAACTCACAGAGTTAAAAAAAAAAAGAAAGAAAGAAATACTGGGGATAGGAAAATAGTTCAGTGTGGTAGAGCACATGCCCAGCTAGATTCCCCAGCACTGCAGAAAGAAGATTGAAGTAAGGATGGTGAGGTTTTGATAATTTTAGAACCTAGGTGGCTAATGTGTGTGTATTAATTTTACTATTTTAACTGCTTTTGCATTCAAATTTTTATAATGAATTTCAATATATATATTAATGTCAGAGTTGTGTGATTTAAATAGTTCAGTGCATTTTATTTATAAACAATTTTTATGTATAGTTGAGATTACATTTTTTCCTAGAAAGAAGTTAAGAATAAAAATGCAAACAATTTCTCTTCACAAAGGTGGGCTGGTGATAGAGAAGCAGTGCTTTGATCCCAGCTGTACACACATTGTTGTGGGGCAGCCACTTCGAAATGAGAAGTATTTGGCCTCCGTGGCAGCTGGGAAGTGGGTGCTTCATCGCTCCTACCTGGAAGCATGCAGGACTGCAGGACACTTCGTGCAGGTGTGTGTATTCACATTCATGTGAAGATTTGTTTTTCTTGAAAAGTGAATATCTTAAGGTTTCAGTTGGGTGCTATGATATGTGCCCGTAATTCCAGTGACTTGGAGGCTGAGGCAGGAGGGTCTCAAATTAGAGGCCAGCCTCAGCAATTTAGCAATACCCTTTTTAAAAATAAAAAGAGCTGAGGATGTGGCTTAGTGGTAGAGCAGCCCTGGGTTCAGTCCTCAGGCCAGGGTCAGGGGTAGAGATCCCAGTATATATATCAACCATACACATAATTGAAATAACCACATGTGAGCCAGGCGTGCTGGCACGTACCTGTAATCTCAGCAATTTGGGAAACTGAGGTAGGATGACCACAAGTTCAAGGCCAGTTTAAGCAACTCAGCAAGACCTTATCAAAAAATAAAAAGGCCTAGTGATGTAGCTCAGAGTTAGAGTGCCTCTTGGTTCAGTCTCCAGTACCAGAAGAGAGAAAGAACACCACGCATGGCCAGTTAGATTGTATCAGCTGTATGAGGTTCTTGGTAACAAGGCAAAAAAAGAAAAAAGGTACTATACAGCCATATTCAGTTTATTTTGTTTGTTTGATACTAGGGATTGAACCCAGGGGCACTGTACCACTGAGCCACGTTCCCAGCCCTATTTATTTTTTTGAGACATGGCCTTGCTAAGTTGCTGAGGCTACCTTTGAACTCATGATCTTCCTGCCTTAGTCTCCTGAGTTGCTAGAATTACAAGCATGCACCACCACATCTAGCTTTATTCACTTTTTGAATTATTTAATTTGAATGTCATTTTTTTTCTTTTGAAATAAAATGAGAAAGTTTCAAGATTATCTCATTGTAAGCTTTTATCTTCATTACTTGCCCATTAAACTAATTATTGAAAACTGGCCATCACCATAGCATCTACTATGTAGTTTTTGAAGTTTTCAATAAGACCCTCTTAGGGATCTTTTCTACAGACAGATAATCAAGTTCTCATTACATGCTCCTCTGAGACTATCCTTGTACAAAGTAACTCTTACATCAGGTGAAGCCCAATAACCTAAATATTGCCAATTGCCAGGTGTAGTTATGTTTCTTAGAAATGAGTGCAATATCTTTTCTGATTTTATTAAAAGCTAGGATACATTTGACTCTAGAGTATTTACCTACCCCCTGCTCACAAAATATTTACTTAACTGCACTCTGTATTTATAACAATTCAGATGGGCTGGGAATGTAACTCAGTGGTAGGACACTTTCTTAGCATGTGGAGGATCCTGGGTTCAATCCCTAGTACCACCAAAAGAAGGAGGAGGGAAAAAAAAAAAAAAACAGATTATAACAATTCAGTGTTTAGCTTTAATCTTCGCTGATTGAAGGCTTCTTGGGGTCAGAAACACATGTCCTGTCTGCAGCACAGACTCCCTGGGCTTAGGAGCTCAAAAGTATATTGGGTTCATTCTCTAGGAAGAAGACTATGAATGGGGAAGTAGTTCCATACTCGATGTTTTGACTGGCATCAGTGTACAGCAACGGAGACTAGCACTCGCAGCAATGAGATGGAGGAAAAAAATCCAGCAAAGACAAGAATCGGGCATCGTGGAGGTATTAGCATATATGATACCAGTGGCTTGGGAGGCTGAGGCAGAGGGATGACAAGGTCTTGGCCAGCCTTAGCAATTTAGTGAGATCCTGTCTCAAAAAGTGAAAAAAGGACTTGGATTGTGGTTCAGTGGTAGAGCACCGCTGGGTTCAATCCCATGTATGTATATAATTATATAGGTAATGTAAAGGGCATTCAATCATGTGGCTTCTTTTTTTTAAGGGTATATGCTTAACTAAATAATAATTCTACTTCTTTTATCCTTTGATATGTTTGTTTGGTTTGGACATTCTAAATTGCACTTAATGTATATTTCTAGTGTTTCCAATTATGTTTGACAGTAAGATACATATCTTGAAAGCTCTTTTAAAAGATATTTATACTGGGCATGGTGGCATCTACCTGTAATTCCAGATGCCCAGGAAGCTTAGGAGGGAGGATCCCAAGTTGGAGGCCAGCCTGGGCAGCATAGAAAGACTCAGAATGAAAATAAAATTTAGAAAGGACTGGAGATAAAATCAGTGATTGAGCACGTGCTTAGCATGCACAAAGACCTGGGCTCAGCTCAAATGTCTACTGAGGAATGTGCCAGAGATTATCACGTTGTGGCAAAAGTAAAGGTCATGAAATTACTTACTAGCTGGGCTCAGTGGCATATGCCTATAATCCCAGTGACTTCACAGGCTGAGACAGGATCCACAAGTTCAAGGCCAACTAGCAAATTAGCAAGTCCCTAATCAACTTAGTGAGACCCTGTTTCAAAATAAAAAGGACTGAGGATGTGGCTCAGTGGTAAAGTGCCCATGGTCTAATCCCTAAGGCTCCCCCCCCCCCAATTTTATTTGCTGACTTAAAACAGTCTACAGTTAAAATCATACATTATCAGTATTATTTTGTTATTTTCTAAATCATTTCAACACTGATGAATAGTTTTTGTTTACAGGGAGCATTCAGTGGTTGGAAGGTTATCTTACATGTTGACCAATCCCGAGAAGCAGGATTCAAGCGTCTTCTTCAGTCTGGAGGAGCAAAGGTTTGTTTCACATCAATTTACTATGTGTCTTACATGAATTATTATCCATCCATGCTTGCTGTGATCAATTCTTCATTTCCTCTACTTTTCAGATTGGTAATGCTTAAGTATATATTATCTATTTGAAGTGCTTGGGAACACTGGTAGATTGTTTCTTTTTGTTTTTTTCATTAGGTGCTACCTGGTCATTCTGTTCCTTTATTTAAAGAGGCCACACATCTCTTTTCTGACTTAAATAAACAGAAACCAGATGACTCAGTAATTAATATAGCAGAAGCTGCTGCCCAGAATGTGTACTGCTTAAGAACAGAATACATTGCTGATTATCTTATGCAGGTTGGTGACATTGTGTCCTTGATTTTCTCATTAACAAAGATATGCTTATCTGTACCTGAGAACCTTTGGCTTGTTATTAATGGAAGATCAATCTTCTGCTCTTCTTGATTTAGCCTCCTCCAGTTTTGTTCTGTTTTTTATAATGACACATAAACATTTAGCATGAGAGTTAAATATGACAAGGTCATACAAATCTAGCGTGCTTTCAAATACTGGGATATAAAGAAAGTAGAAATTGATTTAGGAATCCAAGGAAAATCGTTTATCCAAGGTCCTTCTTAGTTTTCTTGACCTTTGTGTTGATTTTCAGTAAATACCTATGTTAGATATGGTAATAATTAGGCATTTGCTATCTGGAGGGCAGATTTTGTGTTCAGAATCAGCTTATACTGTGTAAGATTTAAATGGGCAAAGAAAAATCTTCCTGACAGTAGAGTGCCTGTAAGCTGTCAACAAGGACGGATAAAATCCTAAATGTCTTTATTACAAAGTCTTTAGAATAGGTTGGCATAGAAATAAGGGGAACCAAAACAGCCTGCTTCGTGATCTTGCTGCTTGGGTATGGCGGTTGCTCAGAGTTTAACAGCAGGAATGCTTGAAGCCTTTATTATAAAGTGGATATACTGATTAGGAATTAGTAACCATTAATAACACTCCTGGAGCAACTTGTAAAGAGACTTTTAAAGATGCTTAGTGTAACAAGCCCCAGAGTTTGAGACCATCCTGGGCAATGTGAGACGCTGTATTTTAAAAAGAAAAGGTCAATTTACTGAGACATGTGAGGTTATAAAAATTTATATAATGAGGGAAAATGACGGGGGTTAGGAAGATATAGAGAGCTGAAGCTAGTTTCTTATTTATGAGTTATTAACCTGGAGAAGGACATCTGAGTTGTTTTGTTTTGGACTACCATGAATAGAGCTGCTGTTTTTATGTGAATATGTTTTCATTTGACTGTGACACATGCCCAAGATGTTCCCAGAATATCCATATTGTTTTACATTCTCATCAGCAATGTAAGTGATTCGGTTTCTGTCTTCAAGATTTAGTGTTGTCTCTATTTTTTTCTCTTAGCCATTTCAGTAAGTATCTTACTGTGGTTTTAATTTGTGTATCTCACGTGGCTAATGAAGTCCAACATCTTTTGGCATACTTATTTGCATGTTTACATAGTCTTCATTAAAATATCTGTTCATATCTTTTGCCCATTTTCTGTTTTTCGTTTTGTTTCTAGTATTGGGGACTGAACCCAGGGCCTTGTGCACACTGGGCAAACACTCTACCACTAAGCTGTTACATCCCCAGCCCTCCTTTGCCCGTTTTCTAATTGAATTGTTTTTATTGTTGAGCCCTGAGGGTTTCTTGTTTTAGATGATAGTCTTTAATTGCATGTGTGGTTTGTGAATATTTTCTCCCAGCTTATTTATCTTCTTAGAAGAGACTTTTGCAGAGACAGAGAGTTTTTCTTTGGCTTTGTGGTATGGAATGGATCCCAGGGCCTCACGCATGTGAAGTAAATTTATTGGCCACTGAGCTCCCTCCTCTGCCAAAGAGTTTATATTTTGATGAGGTCTGATTTGTCAATATTTTATGGATTGTGATTTTCATATCAAGCCTTTACCTAGCTTTAGGTCTTAAAAGATTGTTTTGTTTCTTCCTAAAAGTCTTTAAAGTTTCATTGTCTATGATCCATTTTAAGCTAATTGCTACATAAGATGTGAAGTTTAGGTCAAAGTTTATTCTGGGATTTCTTCTGAGACTGTGCAGTGGCTCCATTTGTCACTTGTTCAAAGAACCTTCTCTCCTCTGTTGAGTTCCTTTTGTACCTTTGTCATAGTCTGTTGGGCATACTTGTGTATGTCTGTTTCTGGTTTCACTGATCTGTGTCTTCCCCTCTGTGGTGGTCTGCTGCTGTGATCCTACAACTCTTATTTTGTTAGCCCTGATATCAGCCAGTGATAGCTTCTACTTACTCCTCTTTTTAAAGATTGTTTTAGCTACTTTAGGTGCCTTTCCATTTTTCTTTCTTCAGTTGTACCTTTTTTCCATAAATTTTTAAAATAAGCTTGTTTATACTCATAAAAAAATCTTAATTTTGATGGGAATTGCATTCATTAGTATTGATCTCTTTAAGTGTGTTTTGAGTCTTCCATCCGTGAACATGGCCTGTCTATTAATTTAGTTCCTTGATTTTTCATGAACATTTTGTTAAATTTATATATAAGTATTTCATTTTTGTTATGTTTTTTTTTTCTTGAGAATGAATTATGTTCTGCTTCTACATATGTAGAATAATTCTGAATCTATCCTGCACATTATGAATAAGTTTAGAAACTCTGCATTCTGCTGTAGCCCTCTGAAAACTACTGTTTTTATTTAGCAGGCAGTTTACTAAACTGACATAAAGCAGCCGCAGCTTAAATCTTAGTTCAGTGTCTTTGGTCTTAGCACACACATGGCATGATTTAGAGGTCAAGTGAAGATTTGGGCAGGGTTCCTCCCTGAACTGGGTCCCCCGCTTGCTGTTTTTTTCTGGGATTTCCCCACCTTACTTTCCAGGGGGTGTGGTTCTCATGTGTCTTTCTTCAAGCCTTTTTTTTTTTTTTTTTTAGCCAGGCTGCACAACAGTCTGGGGCCCTCTCCTCAAAGTCATAACAAAAGAGAAAAATGCTCTATACTATTTATTCTTCTAAATGTCAGCTCTTCTTGATTTGTTTATTCTCCAGTTTTCTGGTAGTTGCCTTTAATATATTTTAGTCAGAATTTACAGTTGTTATACATGGAACGACCACCAATTTTATGGAGCTTTTTTTTCAGGTTACCCAGTCTACCATATTTGCCAGAAAAAAATTGATGTTATTACACTTAGAATAAAGGAAGAAATCTTTTCTTCAGTATTGTAAAATGGCTGTGAAGGAGAAGAATGTGTGGGTTTGAGAAGGGAAGGAACTCTGTAGCTTTGCCACTTGCTTGTTAAGTAACATAGGTTGTCTTATTTTAAATTGGTTTGTAAAATGGGAATATAGAGAGGATGTTATGCTAAGCTTAACAACTTGTGTTATGATAGCTATTGAGCATGTAATCCCCATGAAGATCTGAACAGGGATTCTTCCTCTACCTGAGCTGTACTCTCATTTTTCTGATAAAAGGTGTATGCTGATCCAGCATACCATGAGAGACAGGTTTTTGCAAGAACCTAGGAAAGAGTATGCATTTTCCTTTTTAAGCTTTTCTCCTCAAAAGGCAGAGTGAAGGAGTCTATGACTTGATTGCCTAAAAGTTTGAAATCTTGGGGAGAAAAAAAGAAAAACATTTCCTTTGCTCTTATAGGAATCTCCTCCTCCTGTGGAGAATTACTGTCTACCAGGAGCTGTTGCATTTCTTCAGAATAATAAGGAGCCTGCACCACTGTCACCACAGAAGAGGAGAGCTGCTGTGGAGAAGAGCAAGGTCAAACGACCTCGAATACACTAGTCAAGTCTGCCCCTTAGTTACCAAACAGGAAATGTAAAGCCTGAATGTTGTTGTGATTGTGTAGCAATTTGAAGACATGTACCTACCTGAAGAATTTTGCTTTGGAATGTAAAGATGATCCCGCCTGAAATTTTTAACACCTGAAATTTTAATCACTGAAACATTGTTTTTTAATGAAAAGTTCCTGAAATAACAGCAAGAAAATACAACTCCTCAGCTGGCTTGTCAAACCTCGTGGATGTGTGCAAAAGGCTTTTGTTTTTCTTTCTTGTAAATATATGAGGCTGTAGCTCGGTGGGAATTTTAGCAAGGTGATGGATTTTGCTTCAGAATGTCTCCCTTGATTTGTAAAAAGAGTTATCAATTGGGCCTTTTCATGTTTTCCCTGATTTTTATCTTCTTATCATTTTATCTCTTTTTAACAGGAGCCTGAGCACAAGGTTTAACGAGAAAACTGGGGCTTTAAACTTCTGTGTGTGTGTATGTATATATATATATATATATGTATATGTATGTGTGTACAGATCTCCATGATGTTTGCCAAGTTTGGGCACCAAAACTTGGAAAATGTGACAATAAAGAATAAAAATAGTGACTCAAATTAGTATTAAGATGTGTTCAGTTAGCTCTGTTAAGGCACTAAAAGAGTTGTAAAACTTAGCTTAAAAATTAAATTGCTAATTACATTTCTGATATTTGTTATTTATGCAGAATTTTGTTCTATTAGGTTGAAAAAAAAAAAAAACCTTCTGCTGAAACTGTTAAACTGCATTAGCTGTTATGATGCTAGACCCGAACACCAAATATTATATGCATTAGCACCACCTTCTAACTATAAAAACACCTCATCTTGTCATAGAACAAATGAGAAAGTTAGGACTGTAATTTTGATGTTAACTATTTGTTTCCTAATGAGTCTTTGAAACAGCAAAGGGGAAGAGTCTCAACTTGGACATGAACCCCTTTTGTGTTTATCAGAAGAGGAAGGAGTTGTGTCCCTGCCCCTTAAGTTTTGAGTTTCATCACAGTTGACTGTAAATTCTACACAAGGAGGTAGCATCTTAATGTAAACTATACTCCTGCCTTGCTCCAAAACCACATGGGCCTAGTTTTATCAAAACCATTTTTAAGTTAGCTAAATCACTTTGTAGGTTGTAGGGGGTTTTTTTTGTGTGTGTGTTTTTGTTTTGGTTTGGTTTTAGTTGTAGTTGGACACAATACCTTTATTTATTTATTTTTATGTGGTGCTGAGGATCGAACCCAGCGCCTCACGCACTAGGCAAGCACTCTACCACTGAGCTACAGCCCCAACCCCTGTACTAAGTTTTGGAATCGATATTACTTCTTGAGGGGGCAGTTGAGCCTCCCTCCCACCCCCGCCCCTGCTGCTGCCATCTTGGTTGTGGTACTCACATGCTCTACCACACTAAGCTACATCCCAAACCTGAACTTCTTGATGATCACAATGTTTCTTTCCATTCCAGATAAAATTACCTAATCTACTCTTTCTGCAAAAACAGTGTACTGTTCTCTTGTTTACATCTGACACAGCTGACGCTCCAGACGTGGTGTCTCCTCCCTAGCATCTGCCCATATCCTCCCTCATGAACCACTTCAGCTCTGGCTGTGGTTCTTTATCTGTAAATGTCCTAATGCCACCAAAAATATCCTCTCACGTGCAAGGAGTACCAAGCATAGGTAGTTGTCTGTTTTTAAAATAAAAAATGTTTATTCTTAATTTACCTTCAGAATTGCTACAGAATTTTAATGTGATGTTTAAATTAGCACCTTATAGTCCTCTGAATTTTTTCATGCATTAGTCTGATCTCCTCAGCATTCATTAATTCAATAACTAGGACTCATTAGCCCACAAGGTAGAGCCTGGGATTCAGGAGTAAACCACCTAGAAACATGCTCTCAGCACTTAGAGGTGGGAACCCTGAATGCAGACCCTACTTATTTATGTCCAAATTCAGCATTTATAGTAATGGACTGAATTGTGTCCCTCCAATGTTAATAGGTTGAAGTCAGCCCAACCTTGTGTATAGCTAAAGCCTTGAAGGAAATAATTAAAGTTAAATGAGGTCAGAGGGTGGGACCCTAGTCCAGCAGGATTAGTGTCCTCATAAGAAGAGAGGGGGACATGGTGGCACATGCCCATAATCCCAGCTACTCAGGAGGCTGATGCAAGAGGATCATAATATCAAGGCCACCTTGAGCAATTTAGCTAGACCCTGTGTTAAAATTTTAAAGGGCTGGGAATATAGCTTGGTGGTAAAGTGCCCTGATACTAAGGGCATGAGAGTTTAGAACTCTCCTGCCACCATCACCCCAACTCCCACCTGCATGTACACAGGAAACTGAGGACAGGGACAGGCAGACATCCATATGTTAGAAAAAAGGCCTGCCCAGATACCAGCCTTGTCAGCTCCTTGATTTCAGGTTTCTAATTTTCAGAACTGAGAAAGTAAATTGCTTTTTAAGCCAACTACCCTGTGGACTTGCATTTTGGCAGGCCCAGCAAACTATATTACAGCGCACGACATCCTGGGGTGGATGCAGGCACGGGTTTGTATGTTCCTTTTGAGCTTAGAGCTGTCATAAAGCTAGATTCTAGACATGTGACTCCCCACCCCAATATGCCACAAATCCATGCCTATTATTTCACAGGCCTCTTGCCTGGAGGTTTTTAAATACACAGTTTGCTGATGTTACAGAGAGAGCAAATGTCTTGTTTTGTGGACTGGGTCTTTGTATCATTTATCCCCAAATCTTTCAAAAATGTAAAAACCCGGCTGGGGTTGTGGATCAATGGTGGAGTGCTTGTCTAGCATGCATAAGGCACTGGATTCAATCCTCAGCACCACATTAGGTAAATAAAGGTATTGTGTCCATCTACAATTTAAAAAGATTTTTAGACATGTAAAAGCCATTCTTAGCTTGAGGCTTTGCAAAAATAGGCATTGGGCCACATTTAGTCAACCTTTTCTTTCTCCCTAAGAATGTTCTTAAATTTAGATGGGTCAACAAGCAAGGCACACAGTGTTTTTGTTTTTTATACCAGGAATTGAACCCAGAGATACTGAACCACGGCTTTTTTTTTTTTTTTTTTTTTAATTTTGCAACAGGGTCTCACTCAGTTGCTTAGGATCTTGCTAAATTGCTGAGGCTGGCTTTGAACTTTCAATCCTCCTACCTCAGCCTCCTGAGCCACTGGTATTATAGGCATATGCTATTGTGCCTAGCCCAACTGTTTTGCTGCCACACTATGATTAGTATTAACCACTTGGCAGAACAATTTCAAGCTTAGCATTTGAGGATCTGTAATGAAAATTGCTTTAAATTTGAGGTATCTACTGGAGGAAGGAACCTTAGTACAGATATCTATTTAGGCATTTTCAAGTCAAAATGTTCAAATTTAAAAGCAGTAGAAGGAGCCAATCGCAGTGACACACACCTGAATCCCAGCAACTTGGGAGGCTGAGGCAGGAGGATCACAAGTTTGAGGCCAGCCTCAGCAATTTACCAAGTTACTAAATAACTCTGAGACCCTGACTCAAAATAGAAAGGTCTGGGGATGTAGCTCAGTAGTAAAGCATCCCTGATTCAAACCCTAATACCAAAAAATGAAACAGCCAAGAAGTAGAAGAAACAAATATTCATCAAATAAATAAATGAACAAAATGTGTTCTGTTTTACTATGTCAAGTAATACATAAAATTATTTGAAACTCAAAATTTCCAGGGAAGAGCATAAATTCTTTTACATACACACACACACACACACATATATGTATGTGTGTATATTAGTTTTAGGTGGACACTATTTTTATGTGGTGCTGAGGATCAAACCCGGTGCCTCATGTGTGCTAGGCAAACACTCTACCACTGAGCCTCAACCCCAACCCAAAAAACACAAATTCTAATAATAAAAGAATATTGAATATTCAACCTTAAAATCCTGGGGCACATCTGTAATCCCAGCAACTCAGGAGACTGATGCAGAAGGATCCCAAGTTTGAGGCCAGCCTCAGAAAATTAATGAGGCCCTAAGTAACTTATCGAGGCCCTGTCTGAAAATAAAAGGGCTGGGGATGTGGTTAAGTGCCCCTGGATTCAATCCCCAGTACCGAAACTAAAATAATAATAATAATAATAAAATAAAGAAAGAAACTAAGGGCTGGGGATATAGCTCAGTTGATAGAGTGCTTGCTTTGCATGCACAGGCCATGGGTTCAATCCCTGGGACCACCAAAAAAAAGAAACTAATAAAATCTAGCAATTACCTTCCTATGTCAGAATGAACCTCCTTTCAATACGACAGCTGAGGAAAAAGTTCTCTTTACAGAATAATTCCAGACAACAAATGAGAGCAGCATATGATTTCACAACTCCAGGGATCACCAATAACTGCCCAAACTGCTGCACACAAGGCAAGTGGGGAAGTTCATGTTAGATGAAGCTGATGACTCCCGAGCTTATTGCTTACTCAGGACAACCAGGTGTGTGGCCCTGAAGTGATACAACAGGAAGTAAAGAACAATACCTGTGAAATATTCTTTCACCTACACTTGTGAATCAGGCTCGAATTTGATCAAGCCTCCAAATATTACGACCCATGATCAGTCAACACTGAGGAGACAAAAAATAAAGAGAAACTTTTAACACTAAAAGAAGTTATTCAATTAGTAAAAGGCAACTGCTACAAGGAGATTTAACTTCTGGCCACAGTGGTACACACGTGTAATCCCAGCAACTCAGGAGGCTGAGGCAGGAGGATGGAAAAAAGTTCAAGACCAGCCTCAGAAATTTACTAAGGTCCTATGCAACTTGGCAAGACCCTGTCTCAAAATTTAAAAATTAAAAGGACTGGAGATGTGGCTCAGTGTAAAGCACCCCTGGTTTCAATCCCCAGCGCGCGCGCACACACACACACACACACACACACACACACACAAAATGCGGAAAGCAACTACTTCCCTGAGAAGGGACTGGAGGGGTGGAGTCCAGAAAATTAAGGCTTCAGGCCTCAACTGGCAGCAGTAACATCCTGACAATGGAGGCAGAAAAACTTCTAGGGGTCACAGCTGACCAAGCATGCCGCTCTAGGAGTGGGGGACCTTGCAGGAGAGGGGTGGTGTGGGCTGTTTCCGAATCATGAAGGTGAGCCAGTGTGGAATACAGCACGCCTGGAAATAGTCCTTCCTCCAGCCCTGGCGTCTGGTGTCTCTATAGTGCCCTCTACTGACAATGTACTGATGATGGCTCCTGAAATCCCACCTCCTCACTGCAATCAGAGCCTATCTCAGTGGCACAGGTAGCTAGGCATGGTTGTGCATGTCTGTAATCCCAGCACCTCAGGAGGCTGAGGTAGAAGCAGCACAGTTTGAGTCCAGCCTGGGTGAATTCTTTTTTAAAATATTTTTTTAGTTGTTGATGGACCTTTATTTCATTCATTTATTTATGTGAGGTGCTGAAAATCAAAACCAGTGTCTCACACATGCTAGGCAAGTGCTCTATCACTGAGCCACGCCCCCAGCCCCTGGATGAACTTTTAATGAGCCCCCATCTGAAAAGAGAAAATGCTGCGGGCCCAGCTCAGTGGTAGAGCACTCCTGATCAATCCACACGACCACCCCCAAACACACACCAAAAAGAAGGGCACAGTAGTACCTTGCTGTAACTATAATATTCCAGAATGACCAGGTTTCCTCAATTACTTCAGTGTAAGAAAAAGTGGGGAAATTAAAGGGAAGACTGGAAGAACTGCAGTCCACTGCCAACAAACCAAATTCATTCAAAACAGCACCAGAAGAGAAAAGAGAATAGCAACACCAATGGGATATGTGACACTATGGACATTTTTTTTAAGGTGTGAAAATGCTGATTTGGTGAAATATGGATGAAACAGAATAATTGGAAGGCGGGGAAGGTGCCCTAGGCTGAGTTGCCACAAACTGGTAAGTTGACTTAGGGAGCACAGGCGTTTACTACATACCATGTTGGGAGCCTGGAGCTGGAACTCCGCGAACTCCACTCTGGCAAAACGCCAGGCGCCATCCTGACTCGGCTGCGGCTCTCAACAGGCAGGGGAGAGGAAGTGCCAACTCCTGGCCCCAGTCCTCGCCGAGGGCTGCGTCTGAGCAGCTGCAGGCTCGCAGTCCCTTCTTGCATGGTGCGAGACCCAACGCTGCTGGACGCGGGCACCGGGGCGCAGCGGTGGCCGCCAACGCCCCGCCCCGCAGCAGCGCAGCGCCCCGGCTCCCGGCAGGAGAGGCCAGGCAGCGCGGCCAGGGACCGTGAAGGCTCAAGGAAGACAGGCGCAGGGGTCGCCTCCTCCGCCTCGATCCTGTCCCTTCCTCTCCCGGGTCGCCGCTGCAGCTGAACCCAGTAGCCCCTTCTTAGCGCCCCGCGGCTCTAGGCTCTCAACAATACCATTCTCTGTTCCCCTGTATTTGTAATTTTTCATTATAACATTATAGACACTAAAATTTCACCGTTGGCCATTTAAAAACAGAGTAGTATAATTCGCCCCAACATTAGGGACTTTATGCTACTTTGAGAGACTGAAGAGGGCAGACTCCCAAACATCCATACTGACATTGGGTGAATAGGGCAGAGGGCTCCTTCAAGCCAGACTCAAAGGAGTTTTTTTCCTTCACTAGCTTTAAATCTGGTGGGAGGCAAGGAACAAAGCCTTATGGTGCAGAATATACTGAGTCAAAATACCTGTGTGGCAAGCCTCACTCCTTCCTTACTAGCTTGAATTTCAGCAAACTACTTAACTTTTCAGAACCTATTTCCCCAATTTTACGGGGCAGTCAGGAGGTCAGGGATAAACCAGTCAATATTCGTTACCTGTTCACTTGATTAGAACAGTACCTGGCCCAAGATAAAATACTGTTTATTTATTTATTTTGTACTGAGCCATGAGCCACATGCCAAGCCCTTTCTTTTTTTGAGACAGGGCCATCCTTGCTAAGTTGCCAAGGCTGGCTTTACACTTGTGATCCTCCTACCTCAGCCTCCCAAGCTGCTGGGATCACTAGTGTGCATCATCATGGCAGCAGTGATTTTTAAAAATTCGAATGACTGCCAAGCATGGTGGTACACACCTGTATAATCTCAGCAATTTGGGTGGCTGAGACAGGAGGATCCCAAGTTCGAGACCGCTTCTGCAATTTAGCAACTTCCTCAGCAACTTAGTGAAACACTGTCTCAAAATTAAAAAATTTAAAAAAAAAAAAAAAAAAGTATGCAGCTTAATGGTTAAGTGCCCCTGGGTTCAATTCCAGTATAAATCAACAAAACCCCAAGGTCTGATACAACATTCTTGTCAGGCTGGAGTCAAGGTATTTAAAAAGATGTTAGGGGAGAATGAAGGAATAGAACTTTGCAATCTGCTCTTCACCCACACTATTATGGTACCACTGAGGTTGGGAGTCCTTGACCTCCAAAGTTCTATTCAGTTTCAGATTTTTAATAATAATAATATAAAAAATGTACTGGGGATTGAACCCAGAGGTGCTTTACTACTAAACTATATATCCCCAACCCTTTTGAGAAAGGGTCTTGCTAAATTGCTGAGGCTGGCCTTGAACTTGCCATCCCTTCTGCCTCAGCCTTCCAAAATTGCTGGATCACAGGCTTGAGCAACTGCATCTAGCCCCACATGACTTTTAAAAAGGCAGAGACTGGTAAAAAGTGACCTGCATGCGCAGTTGTGGTGGTGCAAGCGGCTGAGGAATTAGATGGTCACAGGGTTCTGCTGCTCTCATGCTTGTCTCTGATAGTTAATAAGGGTCATTTCACAGTCACCAGGGAGAAATGCAGAATTACAAGTAGCCAGGAGTACTGTAAGGTAGATAAACTTTGCTGTAATTTAGGATAAACCTCAGAACTTGAAAGTCTCTAAACTCAGGCCATACCCATGCTAATTAAACCATGTCTGGAGGTGGGAGTCGAACAGCATTTTAAGGATCTTCAAGTTATTCCAAAATGCAGGTTTGAGATCATGAACATGATCTTGCAGAATTGTACCACTTCTCATGAAGAAAACTGCTCACACAGGTAAAAAACCTTCAGAGATTGGCTTCTTAGGGCAGAATATGCTGTTTTCAACTGCAAATTAAAAGGAAGAATGTGGTCATGTGCACCTGCAATCCCATGTACTTGGGAAGGTGAGACAGGAGGGCCGAAAATTAGACAGCAGCCTGAACAAATTTGTGAGGCCATTCTTCAAATAATAAAAAGGTCTGGAGACCTAGGAGACCAGTGCTGGGGGCCCCAGCAAACTTCCAGCTGCCAGCAGACCAGATTCAATCTCCAGTACCACGTAAGAAACTAAATCAATAAAGGTGCTGGGCAACTGGATATCCACTTGCAGAATGAACCTGGACCAACAAAATTCACACACCAGAATGACTCAAAGATCTAAACAAAAAAGCTGAAACAGACTGGACTCAAAATGGAGAATTCCATACTTCAGACACATGGGAAAAAGCATTTGCAAACTGTGTATTTGATAAAGGAGGGACCTAGAATATATAATTCTTGGCAAGTCAATAAAGACAAATAACCCATTTAAAAACTGGCAAAAGATCTCAATACTTTTCCAAAGACAAATGGTTGGTAAGCACTTGAAAAGATGTTCAACATAATTATTCATTACAGAAACATAAACCAAAACCACAATGAGATTCCAGTTTACACCCTCTAGGGAGGCTAGAATCAAAGATTCTCAGACAACTGAAGAGGATAAGGAGAAGTAGGATTCCTCAGACTAGATTGTTGGGAATTTAATAGGGTGCAGCCACTTTGGGAATTTGGTAGTTCCCTAAAGTATCATATGACCTAGCAATTTTATACCTAGGTACATATCCAAGAGAATTGAAAACAAGTTCTCTTTCTCAAATACCAAAAAAAAAAAAAAAAAAAAAAAAACCTTGAAAATTTAGTTTTAACATTGATCATAACAAAACAAAAACCATCCAAATGTCCATCAACCCAGGAATGTATAAACATGGTATATTTATAAAATTGACTTAAAACTACTGATCTGATACATGCTACAACACAACATGGGCAAATCTGAAAAATGTGCTAAGTCAGTTAAAATTGATGTCAATATCCAGAATAGGGAAACTGAAAAATCCTCTGTTGCCTAAGGTGGAGGATTTGGGATTGGGGTGACAAGTAACAGTTCAGAGGTGGGGAATTTCTTTCTTGGGTGATGAAAACACTCAGGAATGAAGAGTGAAGGTGACTGCATGTCCTTCAGAATATGCTAAAAACTACACGAACTGTATTTTTTTTTTTTTAACTTTTAAAAAGCGGGGTTAAAAAAACTTACGGGGAGGGCTGGGGTTGTGTCTCAGTGGTAGAGCACTTGCCTAGCACATGAGAGGCACTGGGTTCAATTCTCTGTACCACATAAAAATAAATAAAGGTCCATCAATAACTATACTTATGGGGGAAAAAAATCAGTAAGTTTGAGTTTCTGTATATTGTTTTAAATAAGGTGGCCAAGAAAAAAGCCTCAACTGAGTACAATCAAATAATAATCAACAAAGCCTGAGATAGGAGGATCAAGTTCAAGGTCACCCTCAGAGACTTAGCAAGACCCTACCTTAAACTCAAGTGCTTAACAGTAAAGTTAACAAATATTTAAATATTTATTACCAAAAATGACTGAAAATATACTGATTTAGAAATTCAGGCACTATAATTCAAACTCTACTGCTCTAGAGAAATACGTACGTTTCAAGTAAAGCGTCAAACCTGCAGTGTCTAGAATGAATTTCCTTGCTGTAACCTAACATTTAATATTTCAAGAGACAAGTAGATTCCAATACTTCTCCAAAGATAAAGAACATTTATCATGGTTTTGCAGCCATTTTCGTTCCCCATCTTTTTAACATCGAGTATTCTGCAAGCACTCTTCCAACACAAGGGTCACTCTCCCATAGCAAGGAGGCATGACATTAATTCACCGTTTCCCAAGACAGTTTAGAAGAAATACTGTCACACTCCATGATCCATACATTTACTTTTTATTGAATTTGTTAATGTTACAGAGTTCTCGCACTGCCAAACCATGCCTGAGAATCCAAAGAAGGAAATGGTATAATGGACAGCCTCATCAACCCATCATACAGTATATTAAAACTTGATTCATATGCATTTTGAGAATTTCACAATCTCTTATAAAATTATAACAAGAGTTGGAATTTAAGTCTGCTGCAGGTCTTCAAAATTTCCAGTACAGTATGCCATTAAATAAAACCACCTCATATTCATCTCAGTTCATTCCTCAACAATATAACCCAACAAAAGTTTGTGGGAAAAACGCATACTTTAAGGAAAATATGTGGCTCAGGGTCCAAGAGATTACTTGTTAAGGTTTTTGGCTCCCAAATCATGTCTTCAGTATAACCAAGAATTTTAAAAGTCTCCTTTAATCATCCTACCTCCCCGCAACTGGCTCAGCTACTCATCCAAATAAATCAGAAGGCAGGTGTCCTACCTGCCACCTCAAATACCAACATTATTGCCCAGAAGTTGTAGGCAGGTGCTGTCAGGAGATACTATAGCCCTCCTAAAAGTCCAATTCCTGCACCAACATATTCACCAAGACCAAACTCCTACAGAGAATGGCCCCATACCAGGACAGCTGCCTTCACTCATGTACTTCACACCTGCCAGCAGCAAGCCCACAACTCCTGCCTTTGGTGAATGGATTTATTACAGAAAAACCCAGGCTCTGCATCAAGTGGTCACACACCACTACAAATATTTCTACTGAATCACAGATATAAAACTAGGAAATTTGCTAGACTGTCTCATTAGGTAGAAAGAAATGTCTCAGTAATCCTGGGGCACTTCCACAAGTCCCTTTTAAGGACTAAGTACTAGTGGATAGCTTAAGCTGTAATTATTAAAAACAGCAGGGCTATATCACTGTCTTTTGCCCTGCCTTTCTAAATGAACACTATTAGAGACACTCTAAAAGGCTGGTAACAGAGCTAGTGGGGACAATCACTGTATCTTTAGAATGTTTTAATACCTTAAAAGTTTGGACACAGGTATGTAAGGAACTCTTATCAACACCCATACAAGATCCAGGACACTTAAACGGATTGTGGGTGGTTTTGCTCACATTGCTTGAATCCCTTAGTTTGAGTAGAAACCGCTGTCTCCACAGCAGTGTACTGTAAATTTAGACCTGATTGGAGGCTTTAGCAGCACCTGAAGTAGAGTGTCCAGCATTTGCTGCCCCTTATGTCAAAGGCTATTTGGTTCCACTCCAGGGATTGGCAAATTCAGGAGACATTTCACAATTCTAATGCATATTTCAGGTTACTTACCTAACCAAGCAATATGCTGTCAAAGAACTTATTCCAAGTCAAAGCAAAAAAGGCCTTAATGTGGAACACAGAAAAAGCACTATCCAAATAAAAAATGACTAAGAGAAACGAGATTATTCCTTCCCCCACCCCTTTTCCCACTTGGTAGACCCAAGTTTGGTTGAATTCAATTGTAGTTTACCTCAGACTATAACTAAAAACTTAAATTATAATTCACAGCCCTACATAGATGATCTGAACACAGTTCTTTTGAGCGGCATGTTCCAGGAAGTATAATATAGCCACAGCCTACTACAGAGTATTCCTTAGGGTGGGGGACAGGACAGGTTAATTAAGGTCACTTAAATCTTCATCTTTTACAGCAGATCAGAACCCAGATGGCTGACTTTCTGCAGGATTTCTGATAGGAATCCAGTAGAGCTGGTTTCAAGGTTCATATCGACACCTTAATAGCTGTAACCTTCTTATCCAGAAGTTGTGATCCACATGAAGTCCACAATGAGTGCAGCAAATCTGAGGTAGTCAACCCTTACGAAGGCTCAGTATCTGAACATAAAAAGATTTTTGAAATGACCACTGCTGCAGGTTTTGGTTTTTTGTATTTGCAGAGCAATTATGAAATAACACTGCTGAATCTAGTCCACACATTTATATAACAATGGAAGCTCTCCTAAATCCAGTATACATAAAGAGCAGTTGTGACACTTTAAACTTCCACAGTGCAACAGAGCCAGTCACTTAAACCGAGGGGTCTGCATCAGCTGCTGTAGGTCCAACAGAGATCGGATGAAAGGTTCATGGTGATAAGCAGTGGTCTAGTTACCTCAGAAGGGTTAGCAAAGACCATTCCTCAATTGTACTGTGTGTGGCTGCTTTTCTGATTTTCAAGCACAGCATACTGGTTGTCTAGCTGAAGTTTAAGGGCCTGGTTTTTTGAAACCTCATCCCTACCTCTATTTTTGTGTCTTACTACTTCAAAGTTCTTCTCCATTTCTTTATCCCTAAGGGAAAAGAAATGTAATCAGTAAATATTCTTCACTAGGGTTTTTTGAAAATATTCTTCCTTGGGGGTGGGGTGGGGGGAAAGGCCACCCCTAAATATCTTGGGGAGGGACAGAAAAGGAGAACTGGTATATAAAATTCTTATCAAACCATTTTAAGGCTTCAATTGAACAGAAAAGGTAATACTGTACTGAAGCTCTATGGTCCCATCTACTGAATAGCATTAACTGCAAACCTGTTTGGGGACCATTTGAAGACAGCTGGAAAGAAGCTGTGCAATGAGATTCCTCCTAGGACTCACTTCTAGATTTAGCAATTAGTAGACAATACATCTCTTTCTTTATGCATAAGGTAAGGGTAACAATTTTCTCATTCAAGTAAAGTTCTCATCATTCAATGATTTCTCCCCACTTTTGTTTGTGAGGGGTCGGACTAGATCAGGCAAAGAAAGCTGAGTGTGGTGAGTCACTCCCCTCTCAGAGTCCCTTACGCATTCTGTAGGAGAGCAGAGGAGCAAAGTCCAAGTGGAGGTTTAAATTCAAGCCAGCTGTGCTCTCAAAGAGGCGAAAGGCTGGGATTTACTTTAAAAGCCACCCAAAAAAATTTCCATCTGATGTCATTTACATTTCTTCCCATTTTATTTATTTTTTAAAATTCATGTCCCTAAATAAGATGTAGATGTGCCATATGTGGTCATTAACTCCAGGTAGCATTCATTTTAAGTACCTGCTGAAATAAGATTATTTTAATATTAGATTTATAAATGTCAACATCTTTCATCTATTCACATTTACTGGGAAATACAATGAAATACTGCTCTTACATTTCTAGTTTCCATATTATAAGGAACATAAGCCAGTAATAATGTATTTATAAAAGATTTTAAATGAGACTTGTCACCGCCACAAAACATACCAAGCATCGGAGAATCTGTGACAGCAAAGTGTCTTCCATGCTCTTCCCCCTTGCCCTCCCTCCTGGGCCTCTAGTCCCAGCTGGTTCTCAGCTGCTTGTCAGTGGCAGCCTGGGCCTTACCAACAGGGAATAGTCTCCCTCAAGCGGGTTTTCATTTCCCCTACACCCCATTCCCTGACAAGAGCCCGAGATCCCACGTGAAATTGAAATGCAATAATTACAGTACTTACTTTCGGCTTTCTACATGCTTGGCAGTGGACTGCAGGGATGGGAACTGTGTGTCGCTGTATATTTCTGGTGGTCCTTGTGGTGTTTTCCTTGTTGTGGTTAGCCTGGCCCCAGGAGGCCTATACACACCACTAGTCATTGCTGGTTCTGGGGTTTCTGTAACTAATATTTTGTAAGAGCTTAGAGAAATTATTTAAATGGATAGTGTTTTAATAATCTATTCCTGCATGCTCAACCATTTAACAGTCATGGAAAAAAGCAACCCTGATACGGAAAAGGTCTCTGGATTAGACAACAAAAGTTATCTGGAAAAAAAAAAAATTTTTTTTTTTTTGGTACCAGGGATTAAACCCAGGGGCCCTTAACCACTGAGCAACATCCCCAGTTCTTTTATTTTTAAAAATTTTGAGATAGGATCTTGCTAAGTTGCTGAGACTGAATTCAAACATGCAATCCTCCTGCCTGAGCCTCCCAAGCCGCTAGGAATACAGGTGCAGTGCATGCCACTGCACCCAGCCTGAGGAAATGTTTTAAAGTAAAAAGAATGGTTATCTTTTTAGGGTAGTTTTCTTTCTTTCTTCCCTAACTGGGAACTTAACCCAGTCCTTTTGGTTTTGATAGGGTCTCCCTAAATTGCTCAGGTTTGTCCTTGAATTTGCAGTTCTCCTGCCTCAGTCTCCTGAGTAAACTGGGATTACAGGTATACATGGGGTACTGTTTTAACTTTTCCTGTACATTTTTTTTTTCTCCCAAACGCATAAACAGGCTTATGTGGGAAAAGTAGATATAAACTCAAGGGAGAACTCAGGCCATCTCTGGAGGAAAGACAGCCTCCATGTACAATTTTAATTCTTTATATATAAACAAGTTCTATAAGCCTCTTTATGGAATATGAGAAACAATTTGCTGGTCCTGGGATTACCTTTCAGAATGACTATTGTAGTCCTCAGTTTCCTATTAGTAAAAATGAAAGGTCACTTCCTTACCTGGATGACAGGCTAAACAAGATGCCAGGTGTAAAAGACTTAAAATGCTTGCAAAGTTTGTTAAAAATCTTAAAAATAATGAACTAGATATCCTTATTTATTTAATCCTCTTCCACAATGACTTTTAAGGTTCTTGCCTTTTTTCCCCTCTTAGAAAACAGGAAAAAAATAAGCAGCTGAGTAGCCCCAAATTTTCCACTATGGCTAACATTATAGGGACACAGGTTTTCCCTATATCCCCTACTCCATCCTCAATATGTATACAGAGTGGATCTTCATGTTTGCCACCTTTTAAAATTTTAATTTTGTGTTGGCAGTGTAGTTTAGTGGCAGAGCATTGACCTATTATGTACAAGACCCTGGGTTAGATCCCTGGCACTACAAACCTTGACCCTTAATTTCAAATAAAGGTCTATTATCATTCTCTAGCTTAAAAATAATATAGCCATTTAACATAGAATTTTTTTTTTTTGGTGGGGGGAGCATACTGGGAATTGAACCGAGGGGCACTTAACCACTGAAACATTTCCCTAGTTTTTTTAAATTGAGACAGGGTCTCACTAAATTGCTTAGGGCCTCACTTAGGTTGCTGAGGCTAGCTTTGAATATCTTTTGAAAATTTCCTGCCTCAGCCTCCCCCACTGGGATTACAGATGTGATGCATGCCACCATGCCAGGTTGCCATTTGAGTACTACTATAATAGGATTATTGTTTTGTACAGTCTTTTGACTCTGTGGGTGAAAGCTCATACATACATTATTTCTGAGTACCTAAGCTGCACTCAGATACAAACATTAACAGAATAAGGGCCTGGGTATATAGTTCAGTTGGTAGAACGACTGCCTCACATGCACAAGGCCCTGGGTTCAATACCCAGCATCATCAAAAAAAAAAAAAAAAAAAAAAAAAAAAAAAAATCACAAACCTTATTATTTTAACCATTAGCCACATGTGACTATTTAAGTCACATCAGCCACACTTTAAGTACTCAACAAGCCACATGTAACAAATAATCACTGCACCACACAGTGCTATTCTATCACTGCAAAAATTCTATTGAACATAGTTTTCTAAAGGAAGGAAACAACTATGAAGAGATAGGTACTGTACCAAAAATTATAGCAAGGAAGGATTAGTAAGGGAGTAGAGGATGGGTAAGGTGGTAGTGGCGGGAGGAACTATGATTTTAAATAAGAATGGGGGAGGGTGGTAAGATGAAAATTAAGCTAAGACTTGAGACAAGTGCAAAACACACACAAAAAGCCAGCATTGGCAAACCAGCAAAGCCAACCCAAGTGATTCTGTAAAGTTCCACAAAAATATAGCTCCAACAGCAGAGACAAGAAATCACATCAGAGCCTGCATGGCCCTCCACCCCATGTTATTTACTACTGTCTGGCCCTTTACAGAAAAAGCTTGCAGATTCCTGACACAAAGGAAAGAAAATTCCAGACTGAACACACAGCACAAAGGGTGTGCAGTAGCAATGTGTTCAGTGCATCTATAGAACAGCATCAATGAGGATCAAGTTTTAAAAAAGAAGAGAAGGCAGACGCACAAGGCCTTGTAAGTCACTCATAACTTTTAGCTTCTACTATGAATCATAGTGATATGCTCTGATGTATTTTAAAAGGAACTGGATGCTGTGCTGGGAGTCTGTGTGTACATGGGCGTGGGAGGATTGCAGGAAGAAGCAAGCAGACAAGAAGTGCTACTTCAGTAATCCACATAAAAAAATGATGATAGGGTTAGGTGTGCAGCTCACTGCAGAGCATCTGCTAAGCATGTACAAGGCTTTAGGTTCATTGTGAAAATACAAAAATAAGCAAAATAAATAAAATTTAGCAGTCCACAGAAATGTCTCTTGATTTCCAAATTCTTCTGTTAAGGATTTAAAAATCTTTAAGACACATATACAAATCCCCTCTGCCAGGAACAGAAAGAAACACCACTGCTGTTAACCCTATCTCACATATATTTAGTTGAGCAGAGACCACATGTAAAATTATACACAAATAAGACATCTCCTAAAACAAAAACAGGAAGATTACCAACTACTGGAGTAGGAGGCGCTTGTACCGGAGCTGTTTTATTCCAGGGACCTGAAGATTTTTCTATACCTCCACCACCTCCTCCTTCTTCCCAGTTATCACCTGGATCTTCTCTCTTTTCATTGTCATCTTCTTCTTTTTCACTATTGGAAAAGCAGACAAGTGAATTCAATTAAAGAACTACCAAGAAAAATATCAGTCCAAATCCTTAGTTGTAACAATGCTTATCTATGTCACTTAACTTCTTTGAGGCCTCAATGCTTAAAAGAAATGCTCAATGTTTAAAGAAAGGCGTGTAAAGAGAATAGAAGATTTTTTATCTGTTTTATAGATAAAAATACTACTACTTGACTTCATGTGAAAAAAGGATTTCATTCCTTACAAAGTCGAAGTTCAAGACTACCCCGACAACATGGCAAGACACCACCTCAAAATGAAAAATTTAAGGAATGGGGGTACAGCTCAGTGGTATTTTAAACAAACAAATAAACCCAAGTTAAATCCCATTACCTTAATTAATTAATCAATCAACTAAAGGGTTGGGATGGAGCTCAGTGGTAAAGCTCTTGCTTAGCAAGCACAAGGCCCTGGATCCAATCCTCAGGACATCAAAAAGAAAATTCAAAAAAATCTAATACACTGGTAGGCTATGTGACAACAGCATGATTATTTGTAGGTGTTCAGCCTCTAGTGCAGAACCTCAACTGACAAGAGGAAGAGAAGCTGACATAACCTGAAATGCAGAGAAAAGGGTGACCTGAAGGGCTGAATGCACAATTAAGATTTTTCTGGGACCAAAGTATACAAAATTAGCATTTATGCCAAGTGTACTTTTAGTAAGCAAATAAAGGATTTTGGAAAATGTGATTTTGCTTATTATTTATCTTGGTACCAGGGACTGAACCCAGGAGCACTTAACCACTGAGCCACATCCCCAGTCCTTTTATTTTTTTAAAGTTGAGACAGGATTTTATTAAGTTACTGAGGCTGGCTCTGAACTTGTGATCCTCCTGCCTCCGCCTCCCAAGCCCCTGGGATTACAGGCAGGGACCACATGCCCAGCTTATTTGCTAATTCTTTAGCACATGACAAAAATGCTCTCAAAATGAAAATTTTCATTCCCACAGAGGAAAGCAAGACGACGTCCATGGTTCATATCAGAGTTAAAGTATCTCCTTAGTACCAGCCTCAAAGTCTGACACAAAGAATCCAATAGAATTAGTCCCCTAACATCAAACATGTATCTGTCACTGTTATAAAAGGAAAATATAAAAACGACATCTTTGGTTCTTCAGTTATATTATAAGGATATCCTCAGTGTTATCTAATCATCTTAAGACTGTCTATAATGTTCATTTTTGGTGACTGGGTCTCAATGTGTTGCCCAGGACGGCCATAAACTCCTGGACTCAAAGGATCCTCCCCCTCCTGCCTCAGCCCCCTGAATGTTGGAATAAAAGGCACCTGTGTCAGGGCTCCTGATTACAATGTCTTTTGTTGTTGTTGTTTTAAAATATTTTTTAGTTGTACACGGACACAATACCTTTATTTATTTTTACGTGGGGCTGAGGATCAAACCCAGGGCCTCGCACGTGCTAGGCGAGCCCTCTACCCATGAGCCTCAGCCCAGCCCTACAATGTTTTTTTAATGTCAATTTTTATTACTTTATTCTTGAACTGACCTAAATCAGAATCTACCATTTTTTCAAGGTACCCTTATCTTTCCTTTTGCTGAATTACTGTCACTTTATGTAAAGTTGAATGTTCTAAATTATCAAGTACACATATCTTGTCTCCCTACAGTGGCTAGACAGCAACAATACTCAGTACAGTAATTGTTCAAACTTCCTTTTGCAGGCCAGGGGAGGCAATGCATGCCTGTAATCTTAGCTAATTGGGAGGCCAAGGCAGGAGGATCCTGAATTCGTGGTCAGCCTGAGCAACTTAGTCACCTCCTATCTCAGAAACAAAACAGAACAATCTTCCTACTGCAATTCTGACCTTGTGAATAATATACCTGGCAGAGTACTAGACTTTCCTGATCATGACATTGGTGGTCCTTCTCAGGTCCTCAGCTCCTCAGTCTCATTTGCCATCCTATCTTTCTCCCCTCCCATGAAAAACTTCAGCTATTCCCTGAGGCTATCTATTCCTTAGACATTTTCTCCTTCTGGTATCTAATATCTAATCCACAATTATTATGGCCATAACATGGTAGAGGTGACCTCCACCCTGACCCTCTGTGTGAATTTGAGAACATGACAATCATTCCTGGCTTCTACCTAAGGATATTTAGAATACATTCCCTCTACTTCTATTAAAATGAGATACATCTGGCTGTAAAACAAATTTCTTGACCAGCTTAACAGGCCCCTTTAAAGACACTTTGAATAAAACTTCAAAGATAGCGGGAGCATCAAGTGAAGTACCTATCAACCAGAGGTGACGCCAGTATTTAGAAGCCAAGGCTGGCAATTAAGAAGGGTAGAGAGAAACAGCTCTATCTTCAAGCCTACATTTACTTAAGACTGTTTCTGAGGAAGACGATGGATATAGCCAAGCCACTCTTCAGTTTTCTCTTGTTTATTAACGCACAATGGAATCATATGCAGCCACTTAAAATGATGTTAGGCCTAAACTTCCGTGGGAGTAATCTTCATGTCATATAAACCAGTAATTTACTAAATCATCATCTATATACCTAACATAAATAAAAAACATTTTGAGCCTAATTTTGAGACAGTATCTTGCTAAGTTGCCCAGCCTGGCCTCAAACTTGTGATACTGCTGCCTCAGCCTCCTAAGTAGCCAAGTATAGGCATGTGCCATCATGCACAGCTGAACACGCATACTTTTAAAAAGGATTTTAAAAAACAAATGCCAGACAGCATGTCCCATTTTCTAAAGGTAGCTTATTAAATCTGATGAATGACACCAAGTAAGGACAAGAAGGTAATGATTTATCCAGGAGTCTAACTAGTGGCATCCAAACATCAAAATTATCCCCAAAGGATTTTTTAAAATCACTTTTGAGGCTACTCCAAGTAATTTCATTTGCTTCATTTAAAGGGTAAAAGTATAGTTGCTATTCATCTAGCTATAAACAACTAATAATAATAACGTCCTAACAACCAAATCAGAGACTGGTGAAGAATCCACAGATGTTCATGACAACTTTTCTATACCTGAGCTGTCACAGCTTTCAGCTGCTCATTTAAATCTTGAAACAGCAGTTAACTTACCAAGGCACTAAATTGCCATTATTCAAATGTATGTATACATGTTATTCTAAATTATGCTTCCCCTTTAATATTTGGTAACTATTATTAAAATTATTAGTTTGCAATAAACCTTCAACTGAAAAGCAAAAACTTTTAACAATGATTGTCTTTGAGAAGAGATTATGAATAATTCTTTTTTTTTAACATTTATTTTTTAGTTTTAGGTAGATACAATATCTTTATTTTATTTTTATGTGGTGCTAAGGATCAAACCCAGTGCCTCACAGGTGCTAGGCAAGCACTCTACCACTTGAGCCACAACCCCAGCCCCATGAATAATTCTTATACATTTCTCTATGCTTTTATATTTTCTCAAATGGTCTAAAAACAAGAATATTATTTTTCTAACTAAAATGTTAAAGAAAAAATTTGTTTGACAGATGAATAGCATTTCAAGTAAAAGTTGTTTACTCAGTGCTATCCTTTCTACCACCTCCTTGCCCTCAGAAGCAAAGAAATGAATAAAATAATCATAAATTTAAAAACACATCTAGGTTACAAACTATTAGTAAATAAAAAGTACGATCTGTTTAATTACTGGGTAAGTCTATCTTTAATAAAACTGGAAATAGTCTAATCAAGAACCTTTACTTTGAGCTAGCATGTAGCACATGCTTACCAGCAACTGGGGAGGCTGAGGCAGGAGGATCACAAGTTTGAAACAGCCTCAGGATGTTAGTAAGAATCTCTATCAAAATAAAAATACAGGACTAACCAGGCATGGTGGTGCACGCCTGCAATCCCGGCGGCTGGGTAGGCTGATAGAGGAGAATCCTGAGTTCAAAGCCAGCCTCAAGGCACAAGCAACTCTGTGAGACCCTATCTCTAAATAAAAATACAAAATAGGGCTGGGGATGTGGCTCAGTGGTAGAGTATCCTTGAGTTCAATCCCCAGTAAAACACACACACAAAAAAAAAAACCAACAAAACAAAACAAAACAGGACTAGAGATGTCACTCAGTGGTAAAACACCCCTTGGTTTAATAACCAATCCCTCCTCACCAAAAGGATCCTCTGTCAGATGAAGAAACTAATGCCCAGAAGTCTAAAAGACTGTTCTAAATGCCATTGTACTAAAGGCAAAGTAGAAGTAATTTACATAGTCTATTACATTTTCCTATTTGCATATTTCAGAAAGTGTCAGTCAACTCTCCAAATGCCAAAGTCAGAACAAGGTACAAGTTGCATTTATTTCCACAGAAAATAATTAGACTAAAATGCAGTTTTTGACCCAAATCAAGATAGTTTCTCATTAGCCATGTTTTGTTTTTAAACACTGCAGTGTAAATTCAACTTCATGATCCTGTTAAATACATGTCAGTTGGTGAGCTAAGGGGAATAACCATGCTAGAAAAGAAACACTATTGACCAGATCCTGTGCAGGCAGAATTCTACCAGCTTCACAGTGACACCCAGACAGTGGCCAAACCCAGAAGCTGACACTCAGTAAGTACCTTCTCCTGGGCTACAAAGCAGCAGACCTCAAAAGGACTCCAGAGCCCATTCTTTCACCTTGCCTCTTGATGCATTTCATCCTTTTCACATCTCTTAAGTTACAACACAGAAATTTTCTTTGAGATTTGAGAAATTCTATTTCCTTAGTATGGATGATCAGTATACTAAAGAAAGGACAGAACATTTTACCTCCAATTCACAGAAGATAACATACAATTCAATCCAAGTCCCATTCCCAAACACTAGGGGGAAGCAGCTGTAACAAAGACCTGACCAAGCTGCTGGAAAGCTGGGCATCTCCATAGGCTTGTCTTCACTGTTATACAGTAAAATGGGGAGGTTAAAAATGTCTCATGATTGATTCCTGGCCTTGAGCCTTGAAATATCACTGTACTTCATCCAAAGATTTTTTTGCCTGACTCCTTCCTGGTACACAAAGTGTCTCTCCTCTATGCCCCACAGCACCTTGCACATCTCACATCTCTTTGAAGCTTTATTTTATTTTTTAATACTGGTGCTTGAACTCAGGGGCTCATGCATGCTAAGCAAATGTCACACCATAAGCTACAGCCCCAACCGCTTTTCTAAAATTTTACTTGGTGGCATATCTCTTTGAAATTACCTACCCGTGTCTATTATACATTTTTATAACCCCCAAACAAACCTAACACTTTGCATGCCTGGCACACAACAGTCACATATTTGCTACAATGACTCGAACATGGATTCAGGAACCATTTCTTCTCTTCAAAGTACAACTTGACCATTTTAACCAATAGGTTTAAAAATGCTGATTTCTCAAGAAGGTTCCCAGAGAACCACTGGAAACTCCAGGACTCAACTCTGTATTGACACTTGACAAATGGGCAATATTTTTGTAACCTTGAGAATTAATGAGATCTTTCTTTATCCCCCAAATCTATTTTTAGAAGTCTACAATTAACCAATCATTCTATCTCAATGAGGTCACTTTCATAACCATCCAATGGCTTCTCTCCCAAGAACTTGTCTAAATGACTTGACCTTAAATAGGACTAATTTTGATATGTTAAATATTCTTGGTACTTAAATCTTAAGCTGGTAGGTAAACTTGTTTGCTGATACTGAAAATTTTCCTTTAAAATATACACTTATCTTAAATAAAGGAAAGCATACTAATCTACTAGTGTCAGGTTATTTTATAAATGTCCTGTTAATGAAATCCTAATAGTACTAGCAGTCTCAGCTTTGCAGATAAGGACCAACACCAAAAAGTATGAGACGAGTGCAGTGGCACATGCCTGTAACCACAGGTACTCAGGAGGCTGAGGCAGGAGGCAGCTGAAGCAGGAGGATCCCAAACTTAAGGTCAACCTTAGCAATTTAGCAAGACCCTCAGCAACTTAGTGAGATCCTGTCTCAATGTGAAACATTAAAAAAAAAAAAAGAACTGGGGATGTAGCTTGTACCCCTGGATTCAATACTCAGTACTGTAAAACGAAAACAAAAAAATGACCAAGATCATACAAGTATTAAATCTCAGGCCAAAAAGTCCTTTTTTTCCTCATAATCATCTCCATCCTTTTTGTGAGTAACCTACTTCCCACTTACCTATGAGCCAATGTTTCTTTCATTAGAATCCCCACTATACTGAACCCAGGGCCACGCACATAATAGGCAAGCACTCCACCGCTGAGCTACACCCCTAATCCAACTACCAAGAATATTTAATACAAAGTTTACAGGAATACTCTATATGTATATAAGGCACAAATTTTAGTCATTATCATTAAACCTCAGATGATTTCTCACCCTCAAACTTTTTCTGGAAGCCATTATATTCCACTTTATTGCAAGATTTATGAGGGGAATGGAAATAAACAGACCACAAATTTCAGTTTCTAAGGACTCAAAAGCAACACCCTGAAAAAGGAGTGATTTTTCAATGTTAGATTAACAGAAGATGTGGACACTAGGCAATGATTAGATGCTAAGGAGAATGAAAAACAAAAACAAAAATATAAAAATGTCTACTTCAGGTCAAACAGAACTCAAAACACTCACACTAGCTGAGACCTATGTATGCCTAAGAAATATTTAATATTTTACCATCAAGAATAGTCAAGAGGCTGGACCATGGTAGCACATGCCTGTAATCCCAGCAGCTTGGGAGGCTGACACAGGAGGATACCAAGTTCAAAGCTAGCCTCAGCAAAAGTGAGGGATTAAGCAATTCAGTGAGACCCTGTCTCTAAATAAAATACAAAATAGGGCTGGAGACATGGCTCAGTGGTTGAGTGCCCTGAAATCAATCCCTGATATGAGGGAGAGAGAGAGAGAGAGAGGGAGAGAGACAGAGAGAGAGACAGAGAGAGAGAGAGACAGACAGACATACAGACACATACACACACACACAAATAGATAGATAGACATAGGAGAATCACTTGAACCCAGGAGTTAAGGGTTCAGCCTAGGCAACATAAGCAAGGCTCTATCGTAAAAGAAAAAGTTAAAAGTAGGGTTGGGGTGAAGCTCAGTAGTAGAGCATTGTCCTAGCATGTGCAAGGTCCTGGGTTTAATCTAGAAGCAGCACCACACCACCACCACCACCACCACCACCACCACCACCACACACACACACACACAGTAGCCAAAATAGAAGATTTGGAACTTCTATTCAGTGACAAACTTCGGTTCAGTTTAAATATTCTCCTTACTTTAACAAAATCAGTTTCTAATATTTCGTGAACCTGAAACTTTGCCCTTCAGAGTGCTACTCCTGCAGGGTAAGTCAACATACCAAATGCTATCCTTCTCGTCATACAAGTCTTTCAGAACCTGCAGTCAGGAAAAGCAGACCAAGAAGAGATAACTTTACTATAGAACGGGAGCCACACAGAGACAGGCAGTTCCACAACCTTAAAGGATAGGAACCTCACAACCCTTTCCCCCATTTCTAAAGGTCAAGCCCCAGGAGAAAGAAAAATGGAACAGGGATAATTTCCAAATCATACTTCTTCAAAAACATGAAAAAATGGGAATAAAAACTCCAGTCGAATCATTTCTGCTTATCACTGCTCACAACAATCTCAAAGAGTGGAAAAGACATATTTCCTCAAAATTTCTATCAATCAGGTTTTGCTTTGGTTAATCTCACAAAATGATGGAATAACACCCAAGGAAATTAAAGTGTGGCTGTGGCAGCTATTAAAACAAAAAAAAAAATTTAGCTCTAGCTTTTAAAAAAAAAAGTTAATCAAGGGAAGCTGAGGCAGGAGGATCACAGTTCAAGATCAGCTTCAGCAACTTAGTGAAACTCTGTTTCCAAAAAAAGGAAAAAAATAAAGGTAAGGTATACCTCAGTGGTAAAGCGCCTATGTTCAATCCCCATAACCAAGTGGAAGAGAAGCTATAGAACCACATATTCACCCTTTCCCCCTACTTTACAAATCCCTCAAAATATGGCATTTATTTATCTTTTTAACTTTTTTTAAATGGACACAATACCTTTTATTTATTTTTTATGTGGTGCTGAGGATAGAACCCAGTGCCTCACACATGCTAGGCAAGCGTGCTACCACTGAGCCACAACCCCAACCCCATGACATTTATTTAATATAAATCCAAAACTAACTACCAGAGACCAAACTTAATAAAAATGTTATTAATTTCAAATCCTTCAACCAACCAATCCAATTTTTATAAATTACTGTTTTCTTGAACTTTAAAAATAGCACACCTATTGGACAGGTGGCAAACCCCTGTAGTTCTGAAAGCTGAGGCAGGAGGATCACAAGTTCAAAGATGTCTCAGCAACTTAGCAAGGCCCTAAGCAACATAGACCCTGTTTCAAAGAAAGGACTGGGGATATTGCTCAGTGGTTAAGCACCCCTGGTACCCACCCTCCAAAAAAGTACACTTTGTTCAATTTCTTGTCCTTGAGGCCAATATATTCACTGTGTGAATACAAAATCTGTACTTTCTCTAAGTATCCTATATTTCAACTTGCTTACTAAGAGGAACTAAAAAACACCGACATTATTTTTGAAACAGAAAGAAAAACGAAGTTCAATCACTAATATTAAAAGTTGGAATTTTGAAAGGACAAAATTCATTCTGGTTGCCTCGAATAAAAAAGACCTAAACAGAACTGAAGTAACCAAACTCTCACAGGATTTTAGAACTGGCAACTAATTTGATGAACATATAGAAAGGACTGCCTTCAGAGAGGAAGAACAGACATAATACATTACAGTTCTAATCAGCACACCTAAAGCACAAGGCTCCTATGATGTGGCTTTGGGGCTAAAGAAAAACCAAACCTGTGTCCAATTCCTATCCTAAATAAGGTTATCTAAACCCATTTGTAATCACACCGTACCTTATCTGCATTGCCTGAACTCTGAGTCCGCTGTAATCAACCTCTTTCTGCTCAAATTCTTTCCATTCATCTTCATCCTGTGAAAGAAATAACATCAGATCAATTAAAGCTCTTTGGAAATATACAACTAAGCAAATATCAGACCCTGAAAAGCGCTGGAACCCCAAGTAATTATGGACTCATTTTATGGCCCAAGCCCTTGCTAGATTCTGTGATATGCCTAGTCGCCTAACATACTAACTGCTGCAGGGTTCTGCAGGAACTGTTAGAGTAACCAGGGAAAGCCGAGCAGGGAGAAAAAAAATCAATAGTAATTCCACAACTAAATTTTAACTCAATGTTGCCGTGGCTTTTTTTTTTTTTTTAAACCAGCTTAGGGACCAATTCATGCCAACAGAGCTGCTACAAATACGACTTAACACATTAAAAGACAAAATTCAGCCACAACTACTGGGCTGAAGTCAGACACCAAATTACTCGGAGCAGACGTCACTCGATAAATGCTGCCGTGCTGGGCACTGCAGTCCCAAACCAAGTGCCCCAGGAGAGTGCCGCCGCCGGGGTCAGGGCGACGCGGCGCGGCACCTGGGGGGTCCGGGTTCTGGCTAGCCCGGCCCGACGTGGGAAGCCCACGTCACGTGGCCGGCTCCGCGCCCGTCCGCCCGCCCGCGCGGGGCCCAGCGGCCCCTCCCGGACGCCTCCCCGGGCAGGCGGGGGCGAGCACATGGGGCCGAGCGCGCGGCCCGCGCCCCAGTGCCCGCCTCCGGGCCCCTCACCTTCGTCACGGCCTTGGTGGCGGCCCCGGGGCCCGTGGCCCCCGTGCCTGCGGTCCCTCCATCGCCCGGCCGGGACCCTGTGCCTGCCGTCCCGCCGTCGCCCGGCCTGGTCCCCGTGCCCGGCCCGCCGCCCGCCGTTCCGCTGCTCCCGCCCGCGTTGCCCGCCGCGCCTGCGGCGCTCGCCGCCCGACTGCTCCGCTCCTTCTTCTTCTTCTTATCCCTCTTAGCAAAGAAGTTGTCTAGGCTCCGCTCCTCCGTCTCGGCCATGGCCGCGGCCTCCTCGGCCCGGATGGGTGGGGCCGGCGGCGGGCGCGGCCGCTTGGAGCTCGGGGTCGAGGCCGGCTCTGCGCTCACGCTGCCGGGCGCGCAGACGCCTCAGCCCCGCGGGGTCGCCGAGGCGTGTGAGGCGGGGCGGGCGGCTCCCCCCGCGTGCTGTCGAGCGGTGGTACGCTCCGCCCTGGGGCTCGCGTGCCGCTGCCTTAACTAGCTCTGGCTGCCCCGACGGCGGTGCAAGATCCCGCCTGCTCCACAGCCGGGGGGAAAAGGAACGCGCGGGCCACAGGCTCCAGCAACAGTGCTAAGCTAGCGGCGGCGCGTGCTGGAGGAAGACGCGCGCGCAGGCAGGGAGAGGAGGGGAGGGGACAGGGAGGGGAAGGGGGGGGAGGAGGGAGGGCGGGCCTCCAGCCGAGACAGGCAGCGCCCGCGCCTGCGTACTTAGCTCTGCCCGCCGTTGTGGGCAAGCCGAGGGGCGGGCGGCGGGAGGAGACGGAGGCAGGGCGGGACAAAGAGCCAATCAGAGGCCAGGACGAAGCACTTAGGTGACAATCCGTGCTTCCGACGGGGCGGTGCCGGCGTGAGGGCGGGGATATGCAAATTAACTGACGCGCCTATCGACTCTCTCCGGATTGGCCGAGGGTTTGGCCTTGAGGGCGGGTATTTAGAGGGCTGGTTGGTGACTTGGCTAAAGAGGACCCGCGGGAGGGGCGGTATGTCTCGACTGGGCGCATGCGTGGGGTACACGTGTGTCTGCTCGCTGAGAGCGAACTGTGGCCTTGTAGTCGTTTGAACTTTCACGAAATGGAAAGGCGCTGTGTTAAGCCAGCTGCGTTAGAGCTTGCTCCTCCCCCTCTGCTCACCTGTGTACTTTCACCTTCTCTGGGCTGGTAACCATTACTTTTGATCTGGATGATTATTATCAACTTGAGATAATAATCTTTTCTTTTAAGTCCCGTTTACTCTTAAAATAAGCCAGTAGGCATATGAAAGGAAAATGACTGAACTCCATCCACTACTAGATATGTTGATCAAAGTCAAATAATTTATCTGACTCTCAAAACTTCTAGTCTGTAAAATGGGGACACTACCTCTTGCAACATATGGGGGGAGTACCTCTTAGTACTTAACATGCATTGGAGGCGAAATAAGTGAGTCTAAAAATACAGTTAGAGTGCCTCCTGCCCTGGATCCAGTCTAGATAATGATCTCAGTTCATCCTCTGCTCCTATCCTGGAGGGGAATGGCATATCATAGGGGTGGGAACCAATTTCCCATGCTATACCTGGCTTTACCAGATTAAGGACTCTTGGGGCCTTGAGAACGACATGTGTCCTTGTATATGAAAAAGGTGGTCCGGGCAACTAAACTGTCTACTTCCTCCTTCCAAGGGCAGAGGACAGAACTGTTACAACCACTGAGGAAATGACTCAGATGTATGTTAGGACCCTATGGGACCGATAGAATCCAGCCAGAAAATGGAGCGACTTGTCTTTTCCTTTACAATTTTTTTTCATTGAAGGTATTTTTCCTACCCTCCACTACCACCTGCTATTGAAGATCTAAGTTCTGAATATTTCCATGAAGTAAATCAAGGGCCTAGCCTTGGCCAAGAAGCTTCATATCATTCCTCAAATATATATATATATATATATATATATATATATATATATATATATATATATATAAAATATATTCCTCAAACCACCAGGATAGGTCCCCTTAGGTCACTTCCTTCTGTGACACCACATATCTTCCTATGATGCTGGCCAAATTCAGTACTTCCCATTACCACCACCCTCCCTGAACATCTCTACTCAGATTAATTTTCCTCTTTCTTCCTTCTTTCCTTTCTTCCTCCCTCCTTCTGTATCTCTTGCCTTCCTCCTTCTGTCTTCCTCCCCCCTTTCTTTGTCTATGAAGCATTTATTTACCTATATTTAAGACAGCATCTTATTTAAAGTTGAATAATTTGTGATTCCTGCCTTCAATTCCCTTAAAATCTAGGAGAGATAGATACCAATAACTGTCATGCAGTCCCTTTCTTAAGTCCCATCAATAACACATCATTACCAAACCTGACATGAGGGCACATACCTGTAATCCCAGGGACTCTGGAGGCTAAGGCAGGGGGATTGCATGTTGAAGGCCAGCCTCGGCAATTTAGTAAAACCCCAAGCAACTTAGGGAGATCTTTTCTCAAAATTGAAAGTAGAAAAGGGTTGGGGATGTATTTCAGTGGTAAAGTGCCCCTAGGTTCAATCCTCAGTACAAACTAATAAATAATACATCATTGTCTTGAAGGAATTAATGAGAAAATGCGAAGAAGGAAGAGCAGTCAAGGGCTAACAGCAAACTTTCCCACATTTTTTCAGCATGATTCATGGTATGCTTGTAGAACTTGATCATGTGTAAGAAGTTCAGGTCAGGCCAGCAGAGAGACCAGTGTATTTGTGGTACGGTCATTGTCTGTAGTTATTCTGTCCTCTGTATAGCTGGTCCCTTCCACGTTGACTCCCCTGCCCTGAAACCAATAACATCTATCTATTCCTAATGGTTGTTCAGAAGTCTCCCCTGCCCACACTCCTCTTGATTGGTTACACTGGGCTCTGAAACCTGTTTTCACCACCTCCCTCATCATTACCTGGCCCCAATGTCCAAAGCATCCTCCAGCTTTCTCCTGATGAAGATGTCTTCCCTTCTACCTTCCAAAGGGTTTGGACCTTCCCATCCTTAAAGCAAACATGCCTTCACTTGTCCTTGCTAGGTGGCAAAGTTGAACCCTGACAAGGACTTCAACCATTCCCAGACATTTCAGCATGTCTTTGGGGGTTCTTAATGCTGTCCTAACATGGGGATTTCTCTGTGGGTCCTTTGAAGTGGACAAAAGTTATCTCCCTTGAAAAGTCTTGCTGAGCTCAATATTCTGTGAACTCAAGAGCTGGTAAAGGGCAGTTGGGCCCAATCCCATTGTCCCTGGGTTCTTTTCTGCTGAGCTGTATGTTCCAAGTTCCATTCTGCTACCTAGGCTAGAAATCCCACTCTCTCTCAGCTCAAAGGAATGCAGTCCATGCTGGCCAGAGAGCTCACTAAGAAGCTGATGGCCAGAATCTGCCTTTTCATTTGTGGCTTCCTCTGTAACATCTGTGAGACAGACTGTGCTGCTGCCTGAGCTATTCTTTTTTTTTTTCCAACTGGGCAGCAACTACTTACAGATCACCTCCTGGGGGCGGGATCTCTCTCTCCTGACTTTTCTGTCAGTGTTGTGGTTTCCTGAACTTTAGAGGCCCAGAGGCCTTTCGTTTGATATATTTGATGCCTTCCTGGTATTCCCCTGGTTTGTTTATTGTTCAGTCACTTTCATTCATTCACTTATTCATTCACATAAAATCTTTGTTTAACGAGCACCTACTATGTTGCCAGGCCTTTTGAGTTAAGAATCAGCAGGTTGGGTTGGGGGTGTAGCTCAGAAGTAGGTACTTGCCTGCATTTGTAAGGCCCTAGGTTCAATCCCCAGTACCAAAAAAAAAGAAAGAAAGAAAGAAAAAAGAATAAGAATACAGGCTGTATCCTTACAGTTTATTCTACAATAAGCTAGTAAGTAGAAGCAGATCACAGTATACATATAATTATAACACGTTTAAACTCTTGAAGGTAGGAATAGTATTGGGCATACAGCTCACATCACACAAGCATTTGACTGATGTTTGTAAAATGAAAGATATCTCCATTAATCCCCAGTTTTCTATATTAACAGAGAAATGTACAAATCATGGGCTATCTGACAGGTTCCCTTGTTGGCTTCTGAACACATGCTCTCACAACAAAGAACTCAACCTTCTCCCTCAACCTCCTGTCCCTCCTAAGCTCCTCCCTGGCACTAAAGCCCTGGTTGGAGTAGGCAGGGGAGCAGAAGAACAAGGCATGCATGCCCCACCCCCATACAGACACATCCACTCCTACTAGCAAGGCTTGGGAAAGGGAGTCCAGCTCAATAAACCCACCCCAAAGGGGTCTGGTCTACCCTTAGTTGAGTCACATGAAATTGTAGTTATTCGATTGGTTTTGTTTGTTTGTTTTAACAGGATGTCACTATGTTGCCCAGGCTGGCCTTGAACTCCTGGGTTCAAGCAGTCCTCCCGCCTCAGCCAGAGTAGCTGGGACTAGAGGCATGCCCAGCTGTTGGACCATTTTTGACCAAAACATTTTGTAAAGTTCAAGCTAATACATTGGCAAATAAACCAAAATGTTCCGTAAACGAATGAAGAGCTGGGGAACAACTAAGCCATCGGGGTGACACTCTGTGTCTGGAGAGAGGGGAGGCAGGGCTGGAATCTGACAACTAAAGGAAGAGCAGCCTACTTGCCTTTATGATATGGAGAGGGTGAACTGAAGGTTGAGGGATGAGGCTGGAGAATAGAGAGGAAGGAAAAAGAAGAAGATGAAAGCAAAGAAGACGGAAGTTGGCACTTCCCACCTCTCTCCAGGAAAGAGCAACAGATGTGCTCACACAGATGTGGCCTGCTGTGAGGCGGAGATGAGTCACCCGGCCCCACCCCGACTTGGATAAAACAGCCCTCAAAATATCTGCCTCCCTAAACTCTTGGGATATACTCACCACCCAGCCCACTGATGACTAATTTAGCTCTCTGGGATTGCTAATGTTGGGAAAAGGGTAACCCAGCCAACAAGAGAATTCCAGTTACTGAAGGCGTAACACCCATTGTCAATGAAAACATTGATGTGTGGCAGTAACTTCAGGCTCCTCTGATTTGGATAGCTGGGAGTCAGGCTTCTGCAGGTAGATGAGCCCCTACCCTCCACCAAGATGATGATTTGGCCGTGAACCAAGGTTAGCTCTGCCGTAAATTCATTGAGGAAAAGCCACTCTGAGTGGCCTCTTTGGAAGCCAGTCAAATGATTCTGGCACAAAGCAAGATCTTCTGACTCAAGCACTTTGATCATAGGGTGCAAGGGATATAATTATGTTGGCAAGGCACGATTATCCTGTCCCTGACCCCAACTCCATTCCTGATCCTACTTCATGACCCAACAAGTAGGTGTGAAAATTGTCTGGCATTTTCTGCTTCTGAGTCAGCTCCCCAAGTCCTGGTTACCAGGTCAGTAGGCCAATGGTCTTGTCATCCTCTTGGGAAGAAGAGCAGAGAGGACAGGAGGGCAGAGTGCAGGGACATCTCCCTATGCCCAGAAGAAAGCAATCCCTTTAATTTCCCAGGGTCCATTTTGTCCTTTTTGGCTTTTTTGGTGGGTGTGGGTACTGGGGTCTTGCCAGCTGCCCACCCTGACCATATGAGCTGGGTTCAAAAGAGCTGGCTGCAACATTAAACTAAGAAAATTGCGAAGAAATCATGCAGCACATGGTCATGAGTTTCTCAGGTTGAGGGTGGAACTGCTCTGTGACCTGGGAAAGAAAGCATGCACCAGAATGCATTTTATAGGGGGCACCCACAAAGGAGATTCGATGGAATGTTCTTCACCAAATAAGGAAGGCGATGATGCTTCAAAGGTGGAGTCTTACTTTGTGATGTCTTGTGGTCAGCAGATTGATTGACATCTTGGCAAGTCACACCCATCTCAGGTGCAGTGTAGGATCACAGGCGGAGCCAGAGGAAAGCGCACTTGCATCACACGCCCAGTCAGTGTGCAATGCCAGAACTGTCCCCTCATATAGTTCCAATGCACATAGCTCACACACAGCCCATGGATGGCTCGAGACACTGGGGATTGAACTCAGGGACCCTGGACCACTGAGCTACATCCCCCGCCCCATTTTGTATTTTATGTAGAGACAGGGTCTCACTGAGTTGCTTAGTACCTTGCTTTTTGCTGAGGCTGGCTTTGAACTCGCAATCCTCCTGCCTCAGCCTCCTACAGGTGTGCACCATCATACCTGGCTTTTTGGCATTCTTTTGTTGTTGTTTTTTGTACTGGGAATTGAACCTAGGGGCACTTTACCACTGAACACCATGTTCAGCAATCCTGCTCCTCCCCTGCTTTAAAAAAAAAAAAATTCTAGACAGGGAACATCATCTTCAGCTGCTTTTTTTTTTTTTTTTAAATTCTAGACAGGGTATCATCAAGTTGCTGAAGCTGGCCTCAAATTGCTATCCTCCTGCCTCAGCCTCCTGAATAGCTAGAATTACAGGCATGTGCCACCATGTCTGAGTGGCTCCCTTGGACCATTTAGATTCAGCCATTTTGAGGTCATAGTCAGTTTTTGTATGAAGGCTAATAAACTATATATAGTCAGAACATTTAAGAGCCCCAAATAATAAGCGATTTCATATTTAGTAATTGCATATACAGAGCATGAATTTTTAATTCTTTCTTGGTTTTGTTTTTTTCTTAATTGTCAACCAGTGTTTATGGATGGCCCACCATGTGACAGTTACTCAGCAGGTACTGAGGATCCAGTGATGAATGAGGATCAGAAAGAGGACAGATAAAAGGATGCTCATCAAAACCCCTCACATAAATCAGAACACACACCATCATCACCGTCATAACCCTCCCCACCATTAGGTGTAACTAACATTCATTGGATTTCCCATTTGTCAAGTTGAGAGTTCATAAATTCATCCTCTCATTTAATCCTCACATCTCACAAGGAAGATGTTTATCATCCCCAATTTACACATGAAAACACCTGAGATGCAGCAAGATCAAGTGTTAGGAAGAGACAGAGCTAATTTAAACCTAGGTCTGATTCCAGAAAGCATGCACTTGACCATGGGGTGATGACCTGTGCAAAGTTCCCTGTGTGTCTGTGACACTGTGGCTCCTTCTTAGTACCTCACTGCACCTGCTTTCTCACTCACCCTTTCCCTGAGACTTGGGAGTCACTCTGCCTCTCAGCCTCAATAGACCTGGGTTTACTGGTCTGCTCCCAAGTCATGGTTTGAGAGAGAGGGTGAGACAGCCTCAGGTAATCATTGATGATCCCCCTGTCCAATGATTACACAGCATTTTGATGATTGTGGCCCAAATGCCCTGCATGAATTCAGTCATAGATGGTAGGGTCTGGACTCTGCCCCTAAACCCATGCCTGGTCTCAGGCAGGCTTCTCCTGTCTGATGGGAAATCTAGACAAGGGAATGCAAAAAAAGGATAGAAATTGGACATTTTGGGGTTTTTTGCAGAATTTCTGGGGCTTTCTCTTTTGTCACTGGTGAATCTCATTCTTATGGGCATCTGCTGTTCTAGGCTCCAGAGGAACAAAGTACATGCCTTGTACTTGTAAACCATTGTGAGTTTATATAAATCAATAGGATAGAATGATATTCCATATTGGACCTGTTTCCAAACACAGGTCAATGAAGAATAGCTCAACTTGTAAGTCTCCGTAAAATGACCATGTCAATCAAAGGTTCTGCTGGTGGTGTGTCTCTCCCTGCCCTCTACCCTCATGTCCATGGCAGAGCAGCACAGATCTCAACCTCCCCTTCCCCTCACTGCCTGACTATAGCAAACCTGCAATTGCTGCAGGACTGGGTATCACTGTATCCTAACCCAATCCCAGGCCACTAGGCCCTCACATTTCCCAGGGTGTCTGGAGCCCCATTTTCTGAGTGTAGAAAATGTGAAACCTAAAAATCTCCTCTCTTACTGTTGACTATGGTATCTGGTTGAAAATTACCTTGCATCTGGTCTTACCTGATCAGCCTCAGTAGAAGACAACCCTCAATGAGTGCAAGGAGATTTTAACCTGCTGAGGTCCCCAAGGACTTTCTGTGCTCTATTCAATTCACTGGAAACACTGTCCTCAGAGTCACAGGCTTGCCCAGGCTTCCTCTGTCCTGCATTTCGGTTAGGGTTGTGGACTTACCTATCAGGCTCTCTGCTGGACCCTGCCTGTTCTGTCCCATCTGTTTTCATCCATGAGATCATGGGATGCCCTTGGTGTCTCTGAAAATTTGGTGGATACTAGATTTGTTTTGAAAGATAATGTGATACTTTTCTTAGGTACTGTGGATTGAACCCAGGGGCACTTTAACACTGAGCTACATTCCTTTTTTTTTTTTTTTAATTTTGAGAAAGGGTCTTACTAAATTGCTGAGGCTGACCTCAAATTTGCAATCCTCCTGACTCAGCTTCCTAAAATACTGGAATTACAGGCATGTGCCGCTGTGCTTAGGCTGATAATATAATACATTTAACATTATATAGGGTTATTTATGTACTTATCTCCCCCTCTAAAGGCTTAGATAGAAGACAAATGGAAAAATATAGGAAGGAAATGAAAGTCAGGTGCAAAAAGACATGAGGCTACTACAAAAAATTGCATGTCTTTATGTTCTGGAAACTGGCTTCTTGGGGGGTGGGGACAGGGCAAATTAGGGACTGAGCTTCCTAGCATTTTCCCTAGATGATGTCACTAGGAAATTTCTATCTTGCCACTGAATATGATATTGTCTTCAGAGGTAAAGCTAGACTATTGTCCCAGATCTTCACAATCTTGCAAATCTGGGCAATACAAACAATTCTATTTCCTTACATCTAGTGCCTTTCAAAGCTCCCTGGGCTCCAATTTGCCTTATATTCTTCTATCTCTGGATCCTTAGGTATTCCCTCTTCCAAGAATGTCCCGCTCTCCTCCTGTCCATCTGAGGAAGCTGGATCTTTAAGGGCCAGAGGAAGCCTTCCACAACTTTCCAGATTAAACTCTAGGTCTCCCAGGCTTGCCTAGGTCTTAACCACACACACTCTTTTTCTTTTCTTTTTTTGAGGTACTAGGCATTGAACCCAGGAGTGCTCTACCACTGAGCTACACCCCTAGCCCCTTTTAGGTTTTATTTTGAGACAAGATTCTCTCAATTGCTGAAGGTCTCACTAGGTTACCCAGGGTGGCCTTGAACTTGTGATCCTTTTGCCTCAAGGATTACAGGTGAGTGCCTGGGATTACAGGTGTGTGCCACAGTTCCCTTCTCTCTGCACTTCTTGTAAAGCACTGACCCAGATCTGCTCCATGTTTCCACGTGGTCACCTGCCTCCTGCTAGCAATAGACTGTACTGCGGGGTGGTGTTTTGCTCAAGTATAAAGAATTTCAGAAAAACAAGTAAAAATTTTTAAAATAGGGCTGGAACCAGGTGCAGAGGTGTGAGCCTGTAGTCCCAGCAACTGGGGAGACCAAGGCAGGAGGATCACAAGTTCAAGGGCAGTTTGGACAATTTAGTGAGACCCTGTGTCTCAAAATAAAAAGGGCTGGTGATGTAGCTCAGTGGAAGAGTACCCCTGGGTTCTATTTCCAGTACTGGTGGTGGTGGGGGGGGGGGATAGGACTGGGGATTTAGCTAGGCGAGCATAGAAAAGAAAAGAATCTCTCTGAATCTTTGAATTGAAAAGCTCCAAGGACTTGAAAACTTACAACTCAGCCCCTAAATGGGGTAGCTCAGAATTCTCTACTGGGAAGAGATTAGCAGTCTTCTTGATTTATCACCTTCATGATGTTAGAATCTACCTGATGTCCCACTTTGGCTGGGCCAGCTGTGGCCTCCCAAAAGCCTCAGTTCCCTGGGCTGGACTGGCCTGTGGCCTGGGTCTATTTGACCAAGCAGGCAGCTCACAGAGCCCTGGGTAGGGAGCTCCCGGAAGCATGCATCATCTTTATTAGTGGCCTCCCCTGGGGACCTCAACTCACCTGGCCCAGAGGGAGCTCCTTTGCTGTCATTCCCTCCCCTCTCCTCCCCCCTTCCCATTCAGCTGTCCTGGGCAGAGTCCTGGGGTCCTGCTGTCTCCCCCCCTTCCTCCACCCTCCATCCTATTAATCATTAAATCCTACAACCGCCCTCCAAGCACGGTATTCTTTCTAGATCAAAAAAATCTGATCAGGCCATTACTCCTCTGTTTAAAATCATTCAGTGGCTACCCATTGCCCTTAGGATAAAGGCTCAAATTCTTAATGGGATTTGCAAATCCTTCACCTGGTCCTTTTGAGATAAGAGGATTTTATAATCTTTTCAAAACCAATAAGCATCCTGAGACAATCTTAATTTTTCTGGCTGTCCAAGCTATTTAAGATTGACGAGGTCAGCGCTAAATTGTTAAAAGGTGATTAATTCATTGGGTCTGAATGGTGTGTGAATTCCAAAAGAACTGTTCTCTCCGCCTTCCCTTTTCCACCCTGCAACTTGAGGTCAGGACACTCTCCTTGGGTGATGGGGGACCCAGGTGCATTAAGGCAGTGGGGGCAGAGAAGGAGCAGATGTGTGTGATGGGGGGAAGTGATGTAGATGAGATTCCTGATATGCCAAAGAAGAATGGTCCTCCCCTCCATCTAGAATTTCTGCTTTGTATTGACATAACACAACTTGTTCATTTCAAAATTCCTTTTAATGGCAAAACATTTGGGAGGAATGTCAATACTCAATGGGGGAATAGATGTAAACTATAGTTAGAATAAGATGCAACCAATTAAAGGAAGAAGTTTAAAGTCTTTGTAATAAAATTAAAAAGCACATATGATTCCATATTCAGTGACTGTAAACTACCATCACCTTGGGATCCTGCACAGATGCCGGAAGGGTGTGTGATGGCGAATAAACTTGACTTTTCCAGCTGCATAGACCAGACTGGGACTTCAGTTCCCATTCCCAACTCACAAGCTGGGTGACCATCTGCAAGTTCCTTAATGTCTTTGGGTTTTGTTTTTTTCCTTTTTACAATGTGGATAATAATCTGAGCTGGATTGTGTTGAGTATTATGAGATAATGCATGTAAAAATGCCAAGCAGAAACCAAATTAGAAGTTCAATAAATCAGCATGTAGGCACAAGCAACAACTTTCTTAACAGGACCCTAAAGCTTAGGCAATAATGCCAAGGGTTAATAAATGGGATGGTATCAAATTTAAAAGTTTCTGCACAGCAGAGGAAACAATTAGGGATGTCTTCACATCAGAAAACCTACAGAATGGGAGAAAATCTTTACTAGTTGTCTTCGGACAGGATCAATATATAGAATATATACAATGGATTTAAAAGGCCAAGTAACCCAGTTAGTAAGTGGGCAAATAAATAAAACTGGCACTTTTCAAAAGAAGAAATACAAATAGCCAATATGAAAAAATATTTAACATCATTAGCAATGAGGGAAATGCAAATCGAAACTACATTGAGGGCTGGGGATGTGGCTCAGTGGCAGAGCACTTGCCTGGCATGTGTGAGGCCTTGGGTTCAATTCCCAGCACCAACAATAAATACATAAATAACAATAAAGTTTAAAAATATATTAAAAAAACACTAACTACATTGAGATTTTATCTTACACCAGTCAGAATGGCAATCGTTAAGAATCAAACAATAATAAATGTCAGAGAGGGTGTGGAGGAAAAGGAACACATCTACTCTGTTGGAATTGTAAATGACTATAACCACTGTGGAAATCAGTATGGAGGGTCCTCAAAAGACTAGGCATGGAACCACCGTAGACCCAGCCATACCTCTCCTCAGTATTTATTTCTAAAGAATAAAATCGGGGCTGGGGATGTGGCTCAAGTGTTAGTGCACTGGCCTGGCATGTGCGAGGCACTGGATTCAATCCTCAGCACCACTTAAAAATAAATAAAGATATTGTGTCCACCGAAAACAAAAAATATATAAAAAAGAAATAAAATCATCATACTACAGTGACCCATGCATACCCATGTATAGCAGCACGATTCACAATAGCCAAACTAAGGAACCAGCCTAGGTGTCCATTAATGGATGAATGGATAAAGAAAATGTGGTATATATACACAATGGAGTTGTATTCAGCTAGAAAGGAAAATGAATGAATGGCTGAAAATTGAGATCATTATGTTAAGTGAAATAAGCCAAGTTCAGAAGGTCAAGGGTCATATGTTTCTTCTCATATGTGGAAGCTAGAGAGGAAAAGGGAAAAGAAAGGTGGGGGCAGATCTTATGAAAATTAAAGGGAGATCAGTAGAGGAAAGGATTGGAAGAAGGGGGAAAGTGCTGGGGAGCCATATTGGCCGAATTATATTGTTACATTATGTGTATGTACAAGTATGTAACAACAAATCCCATCATTATGTACAACTATAATGCACCAGTAAAAGATGTGGAAAGAGACAGGTGCGGTGGCACACGCCTGTAATCCCAGTGGTTTGGGAGGCTGGGACAGGAGGATCTCAAGTTCAAAGCCAGCCTCAGCAACTGTGAGGTGCTAAGCAACTCAGTGAGACCCTGTCTCTAAATAAAATACAAAAAAGGGCTGAGGGATGCAGCTCAGTGGTAGAGTGCCCCTGAGATCAATCCCTGGTACCAAAAAAAAAAAAAAAAAAGTGGAAAGGGAAAATAAAGAAGTTCAATAAATATTAGGCATCAGGCAGGCATTTGTTTTCCCTATGAATGATAAATAGGAAAGCACTTTCAGAATCTTAACATTTTCCTGCTAAAAATCCTGAGGACAGAAAAATAAAGAGATTTACTGAGAGTCACTTGCCAAATTAGAACAAGACCAGGCCAATAGCCCAGACCTGTGCCTCTTAGCTAAAGTGCGGGCAAATTTTATTATCTTTTGTTTTGCAGTATTGGGGATAGAACCCAGGAGCACTCTACTACTCAACTATATCCTCAGCCCTTTTAATTTTTTTTTTTTTGAGACAGAGTCTAAGTTGCCCAGGTTGGCCTTGAACTTGTGATCCTCTTTCCTCAGCCTCCCAAGTGGTTGGGATTACAGGTATGTGCCATCATGCCCAGATTTTATTTCAATCTTTAGTGATTTTCAATATATAACCTAGATCCTCCCACCATTTTGGTTGAATTCACCAGAGATACCATTAGGGCCTGGAATTTTAAACTACAAATTCAGTTTTATTTATATATATATATATATATACACACACACACACATACACATACATAACTATTCTGGTTCCTTATTTCTGGACATGAAACTGAGGGAAAAACCAAAATAAGCCATCCAGCTTCACTTGATTTTAGCTTAGCTAAACAATAAAGTATTAATAGATCCCTACTACCTTTGCTACAGATAACACCCGTGACATTCGGTCACTATGATAACCGTTGTTCAGGTTGTTTTTCAGAAGTGGCCTAGCTCAAACCTGTTGCAATCACCCACTGATCCTTCACCTGGGTCTGTGCAAGTGTCCAATGGGTGATCCTTTGACATCAGGGGACCAAAAACTCTACCTGCAGCTCATGCCAACATGCCATTTTCTCAACACGAGTCCTAGGAAGAACCAAGAAGTTTGACCACACATGCTCTGACCACTGATTACTTCCCTTTTCCTTACCACCTTTCCTCATGTCTTAGATCACCCACAAATGCCCCTAAACTCTATGCCTGGGGAGGTGGATTTGAGACCAATTCTCCCATTTCCACATGCTTGGTAGCCACACGAACAATCCCTTTTGCAGAGCTTGTCATCTCCATGATGGAAAAGAGAGCCTGGTTTGGTAAAAGACAATGGTGTGGGGCTCTAATCCTGGTCCGCATCAAATGTGGAAGGAACAGATGGCCACCAGTGACTGAGGGAAGCTGGCTAAAGCCTTTAAGCCCAGTCTCTGTTCTCACCAGTCTGAGATAGAGGAGGGTGGCTGAGGTAGGAGACAAGGTCAGCCGGGCCATTTCATCTCCTGAATCCCACCGAGAAGCTATCTATTTGCCACTGTGACCATCTCCCAAGCCTGGAATCACCTCTCAAGGGTCTCCAAACCAGCAGCAAGGGTCTTGGCAACCAGCAGCCTGGTTGCCAAGGCTGCTGTTGCTAGGCCAACTGTGCCATCAGAGGCAAATAAACTTCTTCTTCACAGTTCTCTTCTTACCTGGGTCCCTGTAGAGATTACATTAATAACCTGGAGGGTAAAGCTGGGAGACGACTTGGGACTGGGAATTTGATTGTCTATTGTTAGGTAACAAACTACCCTAAAGGTTAGCCACTCAACAATAGTTATTTACTATTTCTCACGATTCTGTGAGTTAGTTGTGCTCAGCAGGGTGGTTCTTCTGGTCTGTATGGTGTTGGCTGGGGTCACTCATGTGACCACATTCAGGCGAGAGTCTGGCCAGGGAGAGAATGTCCAGCAGAGAATGTTCTAGAATGTTTGAAGACTTAAGTGGGGGGCTAGGAACAGCTAGATGGCTAGCTCCCTCTGTCTCCATGTGGTCTCTCCTCATTGAGCAGGGTGAGCCGTGTATTCTAAGGAGACAACTGGATCTCAAGAGGCAACAGTGAAACTGTAGGCCTCTTGTGGCCCAGGCCTGGAAATGGCATGGTATTATTTAGATGATGTTCTTTGTTTTATTGAGGTGCTGGGGATCAAACCCAGACTTAGGCTGCATTCCGTTGGCAATGTCCTGGGGCAAGTCCAGATTCAAGGGTAGGACAAATAAATTCCACTGCTAGTTAAGAGGAGTGGCGAGTACATGTAGGGACATGAGGAATTATGGGCAGCCATGTTTGGAAAGTTGGATTAGACAAGGGGATATTGATTCTGTGCTGGGCCTTGCAGGAACATGGAAATTATGTCATGAAAAGAAAACTCCAATTAGCCAACACAGTGGCCAACTGCTGTAATCTCAGCAATTGGGGAGGCTGAGGCAGGAGGATTATAAATTTGAGGCCAGTCTCCATAATTTAGCAAGATTCTGTCTCAAACTAAAAAATAAAATTAAAAAAAAGGCCAGAGATGTAGCTCAGTGGTAGAGCACCCCTGTGTACTGTGTTCACCCCCACCAAAAAAACAACTGACAACCTTATGGAATGAATCCTCGAGGAAAGGTCATGTAACCAACATATACGTCATTTATGGGTTGGTTTGTTCATTCATTTCTTAATTATTGAGGACTTGAAAGATAAACAAGACATAGCCCTTACCCTGAATCCCACAGACTGGTTGGGAAACAGATTCCCACAAATAATTATACAAAAGTAGTGCCAATGCAGAGATAGAGAGAAGCACTTGGCAACCTTTACTGATAATTTAGCTGCATTGCAACTCATCTTCACTAGAACCCTTTGCTATAGATTTTATCATGAGCATAGCCATTTATATATGAAGCAAATGAGACTCAGACAATTAATTCACTTACAATCAAGCACCTTGTAAATGCTGGAGCTGGGATTTTTTTTTTTTTTTTTTTTTTGCCCCTTAGTACAGGAAATTCAATCCAGGGGTGCTTTACCATTGAGTTGTATCCATAGTTCTTTTTACTTTTTATCTATCTATCTATCTATCTTTTATTTATTTATTAATTTGTTTATTTATTTATTTATTTGAGACAGGGTCTCACTAGGTTGCTTCGGGCCTTGCTAAATTGCTGAGGCTGGCCTTGAATGTGCAGTACTCCCGTCTCAGCCTCTCGAGTTGCTGGGATTACAGGCATGCTTCACTGCTCCCTGTTGGAGCCAGGATTTGAACCCAAGGTTTTATGTCTCCAAAAACCATTTTTTTTTTTTTGGCGGGGGAGAGGGATTACCAGGGATTGAACTCAGAGACACTCAGCCACTGAGCCACATCCCAGCCCTTCTTTTGTATTTTATTTAGAGAAAGGGTCTCACTGAGCTGCTTAGTACCTCTCTGTTGCTGAGGCTGGCTTCCAAAAGTCATTTTCTAAGGGCTATATATGTACACACATATATATGTATATTGTGTAATATATATATATAAAATATGTGTTGGATTAGAGAGGAAGTAAGGAAGGCATTGGAGCTAAGGAAATGTCGACTTAAATTTTGATCACAGGTTGGAGAAATGTAGCTCAGTGGTAGAGCAGTCGCCTAACATGTAAAGGCCCTGGGTTTGAACCTCAGCATTGCAAAACAAAACAAAAAGATTGGATTCTGCTACTTAAAAAAACAGCTACCACAAGTTCAGTGATCACTGTGCTCCAGCTCTGTGTACTATCTTTTAAAATCCTTATACTAACTCAGCATGGGTGAAGGTATGATTATTATTACCCACATATTCCAAACAGAGAAACGGAGGCATTGAGAGCTGAGATAGCTTCTGTGTGGTTTCCCAGGTAAGGAAGCCCGGCCTATCTGATTCCAGAGCCCACACTTTCTAACCATGTAATCTAGGATCAGTCCCATAATCTGTCTAATGCTCGGCACCTACAGCTATAAGGTGGAAATCTTTGTGAGGATTAGGAAAATAAATGTATATAAAATAATTATCATAGCAGTGCCTGGCATTTCATGGATATTAACTGAATGCTCTGTGTCACGGGTTTATGTCCCCCTGAAGATGTTGAAATTCTAAGCGCCCTCGCCTGTGAATGCGACCTTATTTGGAAATGAGGTTTCTGCAGATGATTAAGTAAGGATGAAGTCACCAGGGTGGGAAATTTGGATTTGGAGACAGATGTGCCCACGAGGAGAATGTCACATGGAGGTGCAGGAAGGATTTGGGCTGATGCATCAACAGACCAGGAAAAACCAAAGATGGCCAGCAAATCCCTAAAGCTGAGAGAGGCCTCCAACAGATTCTCTCGTAGCCTCAGTTGAACCAACCATTCTGACCCCTGCTGGCAGAATATATTTCTGTTGTTTTAAACCACCCAGCTTGTGACACTGTGCTAGGAAACAAATATGCTCAGTACATGTTAATTGTATCTTGACCTACTTTCTAGGTCTCTGGGTCCCTACCCTGAGCTTTCTGGGGTGCTCTACATGACTGCAGCCCAGTGCAATAGACAGGATTTGTCTCACCTGATACTATGGTCTAACCTGACACTATGGGTTGGAGCCAAGATCAGCCTTTTGGGGTCCCTCCTATCTTCTGTGCTCCCTTTAGGTTAAGTTTCTATTTCTTTCATGTGACCTGGGCAGGGAAGGTCTTCAAATTAACTCATTCAGAAGAACATGTGGGCGAATACATGAACAAATACCCGAGTGAATGTCTCACCGTGGAAACGTAAAATTTCAGAGGCCGAGGTACCTGGTTGAAAGAGATTTGAGGTCAAGGAGGGGCCCACCCAGGCCCTATCAAACCACCTGCATGCCCTGTGGGGCCTCCACGGTGCTGATTGTTATTTGTCTGCACGCAGCCACCTGTCCTGCTGCACGTCAGGGAGATTTCCTGGCTGTTTAAGCCGCCCAGGTAGGCACCTGAGGCCTCCAGGGAAATTGGACCGCTCAGAGCGAGTCTGGAAACGAAGCCTCAGGAGCCCTTGGGATTTATGCTAAAAGTTTAGAAAACAATTACACTGCAGTGAGCTCACCCAGCTGCAGCCAGGGCCTGCTTGGCACTGCTCTCTAGGAACGCAACGAGTCAAATCCCCTCAAGGTGGTTTTGAGGAAAGCAAAAGAAGGCCCCCAAGTGAAAGATCATCCTAGCTGCTTAAAACAGGATGGGGGACATGCCCAAATAGAGGGGATCTGTCCTCTATTTCTATTGTGTTGGGTCATCTATATAAAATATCTAATGTCATTTAACAAATGACCCCAAATTTAGTGGCTTAAAACAACAGATATTTGTTATCCCACATTTTGTGAGGGTTGGGTTTCTGGGATCAGCTTAGAGAGTGGTTCTGGCTCAGGGTCTCACACAGGATGCTGTGAAGTTTCAGAGGAGGCTCAATCAACCCAAGATTTGGACTGGAGGACTTGCTTCCAAGATGGCTTCCCCGAGTGGCTCTTGTTGGGAGGCCTCAGTTTCTCAATCATTGCTGTACAGGTGCCTCGGTTTCTTGCCACATAGGCCTATGGTGACCTTTAGTCCTGGTTTGTCCAAGACTGAGGGAGTTTCACAGGGTGCAAGACTTTTTGTGCTAAAGCCAACCTAGTCCTAGGTAACTCTGGGACGAGTTACCTCTCCTGTGTACCTCTCCATGGGGCTGCTCACAACATGAAGAGTGAACTGAAATAGTGACCAAAACAGTAGTCTCAGGGTCTTTTATAGCCAGGTGCAGTGGCACCCACCTGTAATCCCCATGATTTGGGAGGTTGGGGCAGGAGGATCACAAGTTGGAGGCCAGCTTCAGCCACTTAGCAAGGCACTTAGCAATTTAGTGAGACCCTGTCTCAAAATCAAAAATAAAAAAGAACTGATATCAGAAGTCATTGAACATCTTATGATGCATTCTGTTACCAAAGCAGGTATAGGCCAGACCAGATGTAAGGAGAGGAGAGAGAAATGCTATATGTGAGAATCTATCTATCTATCTATCTATAGTTTTTTCTCTATATCATATGTGTGTGTGTATGTGTGTGTGTGTGTGTATATATATATATATATATATATATATATATATATATAGAGAGAGAGAGAGAGAGAGAGAGAGAGAGAGACAGAGAGAGAGGAAGAAGGAGGAGGAGGAGGAGGAATTAGAATTATATGGGATTATCATACTCCTTAAAGATCATGCTTTCTCGTCTCTCACTGGGAAATGTAAAAATTCCACAGAGGCTCAGGGGTACCAAGAACTCTTAAAATTATGTGTGTCCACAATCATAATCCATTCCTGCTTATGGAGCACTGTGTGAAAAGCTTTACATGTATTATCTCAATTAATTTCTGACATTCTTTTTGTTTTTAGTACTGGGGATTGAACCCAGGGTTCTGAACATGCTAAGTAAGCACTTTGCCACCCAGCCCCCATTTTTTTTCATTTCAATGTTTTTATTAAGTGCATCATAGTTATAAGTTATATGGGGATTCATTTTTACATCATCATACATGCATGAAATATAATTTATTCCACTTCGGTCCCCAGTACTTCCTCTTTCCCTCCCTTCTTCTCTCCTCTACTTCTTCCTCTACTGTATTGGTCTTCCTTCTATTTATTTATAGTTTTACATTAGTACTTTATAGTGAAATTCACTATAATATAAATTTATATGTACATAGCATATTTTGATCAATTTATTTATTTATAGTTTTTGGTACCAGGGATTGAACTCAGGGGCCCTTAACCACTGAGCCACATCCCCAGCCCTTTTTATTTTTTTATTTAGAGACAGGGTCTTGCAAAGTTGCTTAGGGCCTCACTAAGTTGCTGCGGCTGGCCTCAAACTTGAGATCCTCCTGCCTCAGCCTCCAGAACCTCTGGGATGAGCCACTGTGCCCAACTCCTCATTCAATTTTCATATCAATCTGATGAATGGGGAGACTAAGCCTCCAGCAGATTAATTAATTGAATCCTAAACCAGTGCTTTGAAGCACATCCTCCCTTTTGGAACACTTGCTCATAGGAAACCCTCCTCTCAATCCCAGCTGCTACATCATGGGAAACCCAAGACCCAGGAGGAGGCCAGGTGTGGATGTTTTTATCACTAGTTGAGCTCCCAGCTGACAGCCAGCATCAATTACTAGCCATGTGAATGAGCCACCTTGGGCTTTTCAGCCTAGTTAAGTCCCCAGATGGTTACAGCCCCAACTGAGATCACATGGAACAGTTGGCTCAAGTTGAGACATTAATCCAGAGAGCTAATAAAATGGTGTGTGGTTAAAGGCTGGGGATGAAGCTCAGTGGTAGTGTTTGCTTAGCATGTGCAAGGCCCTGGTGTTCAATCCCAACACCACAGGGAGAAAAGGAAAAAAAAAGAGTCTATGTAGGGCACAGTGGCATATGCCTGCAATCCCATTTACTCAGGAGCCTGAAGCAGAAGTATGAGCTCCCAGCCTGGGCAGTTTAGCAAAACCCTATCTCAAAAGAAGGGGAAATGGTGGTTAAGTCATTACGTTTTGGCAAGATTGTCACACAGCAATGAGTAACCCAAACCAGGCAGCCTCATTCTTAGATGAGTCCCAGTAGAGTCTGAAGAGGGGATTTCTATTCTAGGATGTGGCTGGAGTGGGGACCTTCAATCATACCTAATGAGTTCAGTGCACTCGGTAGGGTCTGTATAATATGATGGCTTTTCTTGTTCCCTTCCCCGGGCTGGGAAAAACTTCTCTGAGTCATAAACTGAGAGGAGAAACTGTATGAGCGAATTAACAAAAATCCGGGCAAGATTCCCAAAGTAAATAATGTTGATTTTTTCCAGCACAAAAGAGGCATTGCCTAATGCTTCTTAAACTCACATAAACAGTCTTTGCTTCATGACTGACTTCCTATTTTTGAAATTTTCCAATTTCAGAAAAGTAACCGTTATAAGCATCATTAAAAAAAAAAAAAAGCAACTCTTGGAAAAGCCTAAACACTGTTGTGCACAGTTCCCGGGGCATAAGAAGGCCCTTGTCCTTGGGGACTGGTCTTCATAGTCCCGTGGACAGGGAGTGGTTCCAAGATGACCTTGAGACAGTCCCAGTTGGCATCTGGATCCCCAGGGAAAATCCACCTCCTCCCTTCCACTCAGTTAACCGAGAAGGATGCTCACAGTGGTTTTGGAAGATGATGGTTTTTCAACATTCGCCAGCCTCAGTCATTTACTCCCACTTTCACCTCCCAGTGTTTTCCGGTTCAGTGGTTCTCAAATTTTAAAACATCACTATCACCTGGAAGTACGTTTAAAAAATGCAAATTCCAGGGTTCTTCCCAAGAAGATTCCCATTGTACAAGTCTAGGGTGTGCCCCAGAATTCTCATTTTAATAAGAACCAGGTGATCCCTTTATAGCACATCTTGAAAGCCAGGTGCATAGCTTGAGATGCACTGTAACCTCAATTAATCGCTAAAAACAAGAAATCAGGATGGGGAAAACCTTGGAGGGAGTTGAGGCCTGCAGATTCTAAGCAGGGAAGGATCTAACAAAGCCATTTGGAGCAAGGGGTTTTAGCCCCAAAGGGGTCTTCAGAAGTTCCATTACTCCCGTCTCAGCAGTTTCTTTTAATTGGCTTTTCTTTATTATTTTATTTTAAATGGAATGCTTCACAAATTTGCCAGTCATCTTTGTGCAGGGGCCATGCTAATCTTCTCGGTATGGTTCCAATTTTAGTATGTGTGCTGCTGAAGCAGACGCTCCGTTTTATTGTAGTGGATTTCTAAGAAAGATTTTATTAGAAGCAGAGCTGTACAGGCTGGAGGCCTAGCTCGGTGGTAGATCACTTGCCTAGCAGGCATGAGGCTAAGTTCTAATCCCCAGAACCACACACACAAGATGTTGAATCTTTTTTGGGGGGTACTAGGGATTGAACTTAGGGGTACTGGACCACTGAGCCACATCCCCAGCCCTATTTTGTATTTTATTTAGAGACAGGGCCTCACTGAATTGTTTAGCACCTCGCTTTTGCTGAGGCTGGCTTTGAACTTGGATTCTCCTGCCTCAGCCTCCCAGTGGCCTGGGGCCACTGTACTGGGATGTGGTTGATTTTTTTTTTTTTTGACAATTTTTACAATATGGTATTTTTAATTATTTCTGAAAACCAGAAAACAAATATTTTCTTACCAGTTGAGTTCATCTCTTCTTGGAATCACAACTGATGGTCTTTTTCCCCCCTAATTTTGAAATATTGAACATTGAAAACATTGAAAGAAGTCAGACACAAAAGACCACATATTTATATGAGATTTCCCAAACAGGCAAATCCAGAGACAGAAGGACAACTAGTTGTTGCCAGAGGTTGGAGGGAGGGAGTAATAAAGAGTGACCCTTAATAGATATGGGATTTTTTTTTTTCTTTCTTTGGTACTAGGGATTGAACCCTAAGGGTGCTTAACCACTGAGCTACATCCCCATCCCTTTTTATTTTATATTGAGACAGGGTCTCACTAAGTTGTTGAGGCTGCCCTCAAATTTGCAATCCTCCTGCTTCAGCCTCCCAAGTAGGTGGAATTTCAGGCATGTACCACCAAGCCCAACTAGATATGGGATTTCCTTTGGGGTTGATGAAATTTCCTGGGACTAAAGAGTGATAATGGTTGTACAACATTGTGATACACTAAATATTGGTAATGATACGTTTAATTGTATATGACAACAGTTAAAATGATTCCCAATAGAACTAGAACAACCATTTTACTTTTTACCCACAAGGAAGTTGAAATGGCCCAGCTTTGTCAAAAGTAAGACCAGGATCACTGATCTCCAGTCCACCACAGCAAGCTCTCTTCCTCAAATTCCCCCTCCCCACCATCCCCTGCCCCAAAAGCAAAGTTTCAGGGGCATACAAAGGCCAGAGCTGCATGCATGCCTGCCTTGCCCACCCACACTCCACTAGTCTCTCTTCTGCTATCGCCAGAACTTGCTCCCTTCAAGTATGATGAATGAAAGATAAACCCGCTTTTAACTTCATACTTAAGTAAATCTTCCCAAGGGCTTCAATGGCAGCTGCAGCTGCCTGAGCGGCTGATAAGGACTAGGTGGATGGGATTCCTTACATTGCAGACATTATTCAGTTTCCCAAACTGCAACTGGGCAGACAGCCTGGAGGTGCTGCCGGTGGTTTGGCCAGGATGAATCCTAACCGTGTGCCATTTGTGCACAGTTGGTTCTTGTCTCTCCGGCTGTGAGACTACATGCACCTGTCGCATAGCAGGTGCTTAATAAAGATTCATTGGTGCCAAGGGTTCCTGCCTTGAGGATCACCCTGGGAAAGTCTTCCTCACCCTAAAGAGTTTAGGGAAAGCCTCAGTTTTCTCAGTGCTCCAGAAATGAGAAATGAGAGTCACCTCATCTGGTCGCTTTCCAAAGTAGAATCATTCACCATTCTGGGAAGTGGTAACAGAAGCAAATAGCTCATTTGCGTTTGCATTTTCTGGGGAGCTATACCCCCTCCTGGTCCCCCTCCCCAGCATCTCAAGATTTTGCTAAGGTCCCAGATTCGGACCTTTTCTTCCATCTCCTGTAGTCTCAAAACTTATTAGAGGCTTTTTTTTTGGAAGTTCATTAACATACAACAGGGCAATTGTAAAACCCTGGAAAGCCAGTTCTCTGGAAACTTACTGAACTCAGAAAACTGAGAGATCCGTTGAGAAGGGAAAGGCAGCCCCGCCCTTGTGTTCAGGGCTTCTTGCTTTGGGAGAGAAAGAAAGCAAATTCCTGACAAGGTCACCCACTTGTCTCAGCCTCAGAAATTTTCTAACATCTCAACTCTGGAGACTGGCTTCATGCAGCAGGGATGAATGGGGACTGCAGGACAGAAAAAAGTTCCCATTTGGGATAAAGCAGGAGAGGATTTCTACAGCAAAGGGATTGGGGGTGAAGACTTAGAACTCAAGGTTTAGGCTGAACCTGGTGGGCCGCATGCGGTTTCACCAATGTATGGACAGAGGCCTCATTTCCTGAGGCTTCCTTGCTCAACTGGGAAAGCTCTCCCAAGATAAGGAGGTTTAGGAAATACTGCAGACACAGCCCTCACTGGAGATTTCGAAATGCACCACTATGCTCAAGATAAGTCTTGCAGAAAAGAAACCTCCTTTGGAATTATTTAATACAGGACTTTTCCCAAAGTTACTTGATCTCAGAATTCCTTTTCCCTTTCATAACACTCAATCATATGTTTAAGAATTCACTTGGGACATGCCACCCTAATGTCCAGGGGGAGTTGGTTCTGCCCACTGCCCCCTGCAGTAAACCATGATGAGTCGTTTGGGCAGTCCACGAAATATGAAACCCTGCTACAATCATCCAGGAAGTAGAATATGTTTATTATACCTGTCATGGCATTTGCTAATCTTCCTGTGCTAGGAGTTTTTCATTCTCTCTCTCTCTCTTTTTTTTTTTTTTTTGTGTGTGTGTGTGTCTGAGGGGTACTGGGGATTGAATCCAGAGACCTCTACCACTAAGCTATGTCCCCAGTCCTTTTTATTTTATTTTGGACAGAGTCTCATTAAATTGCTGAGGCTGCCCTTGAGCTTGTGATTTTCCTGCCTCAGCCTCCCGAGTAGCTGGGATTACAGGTGTGCACTAGCACTAGTTTTCTTATGCCCTCTTTGTAATTCTCCCCCACTTTATTATTATCTCCATTTTGCAAATAAAGAAATTGAGACCCAGAGAGGTAGAAAAAGGAGGTCTCTCACATCAGGATGCGACAGAACTGAGATTCTGGTCATGACACACCACCCTGGTATTCTCTTTTCAGTATCACGCCATCTCGCTAATACGCTGCATTTTATGGCATCCTGTCCAATTCCCGTTCTGTTCTTGGAGAATCTCACCAAATCCCACAAGGAGCTGATGTGGATTTAAGTGAGACATCTGAATTCAGAAGCCAAACAGACAGCTGGAAGTCTTGCAGAAAAGAAACCTCCTTTGGAATTATTTAATACAGGATTTCCCAAAGTTACTTAACCTCAGAATTCCTTTTCCCTTTATGGAGTCTGGGGCAGATTAGACTGTAGAAAATAAAGTTCATCTTGGATGTCAAGAAAGCTCAGAGGCAGGGCAGCCCCAGCAGATGCTCTCCATATCACAGAATCTGAGGCTTTTTTCTGCACCTGACCGAGCAGGAGAGGGGTGGCAGATCCAGATCTCACAGGATAATCAGAGCAGAGCCGCCTCTTTTGGTTTGTCTTCTAAGACCCAACCCCTTCTCCCTGTGTCCAAATATCTTCCTGCTTCTCATTGGCTTACATCATTCAGGACAGAGTCCCCTCTGGCTGGGATTGGGTCAAATTTCTTCTTGTAAAGGAGGAAGGCAATGGATATTGGGACATTGGGACATTGGGTAGTTGACCAGATGCTTCTATATGGGGAGAGCTGTTATCCAGTGTGCCCTTGAACCCCCTCCCAGGAGCTGCTTCTCACCCTACTTTTTCATTTTCTTGTCCCTCCCTGTGATAGATTATGTTTTTGATCCCTTCCTATCACTCCCCCGTGTAGCCACATCCTTTGTCATGTGACTTCACAGTGCTTTTAACCCTCTGTGAACAAGAACAACCTCTCTACTTTGGGTTTGGTTGTGTCAATAATGCAGCAGTGAAAAAATGAAAGCTTTGAGCTCAAGTCTCAAACATTTCCGCTTTCCTTTTTACACATCTACCATCAGTATGAAAAGAATGTGGCCCCTCTCTCGGCCCACTACCCAGGGAGAGGATGAGGGCTCCAGATAAGAACTCACGCATGCGCAAATGAGCTCAGCATAGAGGGGTCACAGTCTGACCCACACAAGTGAGCTTAAAGTTGGGAATGATCGTTGAATTGGGGGAGATTTGTTATACAGCATTAGCCCAGTCGAACTCCCAACCATCAGCCACCACCACTGTTGGCATATCAGTGGACTATCATGGACTTGCTGCCCAGAGAGTCTTCATTTCTCCCATACTTTTTCCCCCTCCCCTCCCCTCCCCTCCCCCCTCCCCTCCCCTCCCCCCTCCCCTCCCCTCCCCTCCCCTCCCCCCTCCCCCCTCCCCCCTCCCCCTCCCCTCCCCCCTCCCCCCTCCCCTCCCCCCTCCCCTCCCCCCTCCCCTCCCCCCTCCCCCCTCCCCTCCCCCCTCCCCTCCCCCCTCCCCTCCCCTCCCCCCTCCCCTCCCCTCCCCTCCCCCCTCCCCTCCCCTCCCCTCCCCTCCCCTCCCCTCCCCTCCCCTCCCCTCCCCTCCCCCCTCCCCCCTCCCCCCTCCCCCCTCCCCCCTCCCCTCCCCTCCCCCCTCCCCTCCCCCCTCCCCCCCCTCCCCTCCCCTCTCTGATGCTGTTAAGTAATCTTGGGCCCCTGGGTTTCGGTTTCCTCATCTGTTCCTCATTATTTCTCATTAGAATAATAATCATCTAATTTTCTCCCTCTGAATCTTTTTATCCTGCTCTCTCCTTTCCTCTTCCCTTCTTTACTTTTCTTCTTTCTCTCTCTCGTTTTTAGTACTGAGGATTTGAACCCAGGGCTTTGGGCTTGCTAAGAGAACTCTACCACTGAGATACTCCACCAAGACTTTTTCATTTTATTTTGAGCTAGGGTCTTGCTAAGTAGGCTGGCCTGGAACATGCAGTTCTCCTACCTCATCCTCCCGAGTTGCTGGGATTACAGGTGTGCACCACTCTTCTCCACATTCTCTTTCATTGTTCCATTTTCTCCTAAACCCCACCTTCTTGTATTAATTCTCGCTTGGAAGATCTTTAAAACTTCACCACGGGTCCTCCTTAAGGTGACTTGAGGGGCACTGACTTTTTTTCTATCACAGAGACCAATCAGGAAGGCAGCTGCTGATTAATTCTGTGTCCTTCAGGGTGCTCTGTGCTCTGCATCTAGAATAGGGCAGTTTCCAAGGTGACCACGGCTAGTGTGTGAGGATAAGGTGAGGTCCCGAAATTACGAGCTGCCAAACTCGTAAACCACGAAAGCTTCCTTTGAGCCATGTGATGCACACAACTGGCCTAGCAATTTAACAACCGGCTTGCAGCAAACTGTTCCCACAACGCTTAATGATCAGTGTGCCTATGAATAGGTTCATAGAACAATTTGGATAGATGTTAATAAATGGGTTTGGTCCTGAAGTGACTAAACCTTGAGTTGTTTTGACCTCAGAGAGCCATCAAAAATCTGCTGCAATGGAACGAATTCTGCCGTGCTCTGCAGCAGATGTTTTGTTCCCGTGTAACATGTCCTTGTGTGTATAATTTACTCACATGATAATAATGTGCTGTTTGCGATTTACAAAGTGGCTTTGCACATATGTTCTCGTTTGATCCTTGCAAGACAGGCAACATTACTGAGATTTGGGGGAGACAAGTAATTTCCTCTAAGACATCCAGATTGGGAGTGTAGGGAAGGGGGTGGGATGGGAGGATGGTGGCAGAGGTGGTGGCTGTGCTGGAAGTAGGCTTCAGGCAAGTGGATCTTCCTTTCTTATTCTACCTAAATCCTTATTACCTAGCTTAAAAGATTTGGAATAATCAATTCCTCACCTGTCCTTGCTGGGGACAGTCCTTCAGGATCTAGCACCCTAAACTTTTCTTTATTACTTTACATTAAAATTAGGTTTGTTGGGCTTGGGTTGTGGCTCAGTGGTAGAGTGCTTGCCTGGCACGTGTGAGGCACTGGATTCAATCCTCAGCACTACATAAAAATAAATAAATAAAATAAAGGTGTTCATCTACAACTAAAAAAAAAAAAAGTGGATTTGTGTCAGGTGAGATTGTGTCAGGTGAGATCCTAACGTTTCTGGAGGCTGAGGCAAGAAGATCGTGAGTTCAGGGCCAGCTTCAGCAACTCAGTGAGGCCCTAAGCCACTCAGTGAGACCCTGTCTCTAAATAAAATATAAATTGGGCTGAGGATGTGGCTCAGTGGTAAAGTACCCTTTGGCTCAATCCCTGGTACAAAAAAACAAAACAAAACAAAACAAAAAACAAATCAATGGGTTTGTGTGATTTAGCAAATAAAAATATCAGATTCGCAGTTACATTTGAATTTCAGATGAACAATGAATAAGTTTTACAATAAGTATGTATTTATTTGACAATGGTGTATTTTATATGATAACCCTAACTAGATGTTAGAATTTTTTTTTCCTTAAAAAATAATATGGCGGGTTGGGATTGTGGCTCAGTGGCAGAGCGCTTGCCTTGCATGTGTGAGACACTGGGTTCGATCCTCAGCACCACATAAAAATAAATAAATAAAGGTATTGTGTTCACCTACAATTAAAAAATATATTTAAAAAAATAATACAGCATGTGTGATGATCCGAGTTCAAGCCCTAGGATCAAAAAAAAAAGTAGGGGATCATTGGGATCATTGTAATTGAATTGAATTATTGTAGTTGTAGTTGAATTCTTCCCTAGCATGGGCAAGACCCCGAGTTTCATCATTGCACTACAAAACAAACAAACAAAAAACCCCAAACAAAAAAGATTCCTTATATAAAAATTTGAAAAGCTAGACAAACAAAATAAAGAACTAAAAATTATCCTTGATTTTACAAGGAGACAACAACCTCTGTAATATTTTGGATATCCATTGTGACCTTCTTTTCACACATATATTTGTGTGCATACATTCCCCTTTCAAGATAGAAAATGAAATAAAATAAAGAAAATTAAAAATGAGATTTCAGACTTGCTTTCCTTCACTCAACAGTATGTTCTGGACATCCTTCTGTGTCCTCACAGATTCTGTAGGAGCCAAGCCCTTCGAAGTTAGCATCAATGGAGTGTACTGTGTTTAGCTACTCCCCTGCAGTAGAAACCCTTTGCCTGTTTCCAGTGTTTTATTATTACATACCTTGTAGTGAACAATCTTACATAAGTCTCTCTGCACATTCCTGGAGTAAACTTCTGGCAGTAGGATTTCTAGATCAAAGGGTAAGCAGACTTTTAAGGTTGTGGTTATGAATCTTGGGTCATCTCAGGCTCTCACAAATTTCCTGGGAACACACTATTTGAAAATGCCCGTTTCCTTACACGTTATCAACACTGAAAATTATTAAAAACAAAATTGGAAAAACAAAACAAAACAACCCTCCTCTTTGATTCTGAGCCTGATGACTTAATCACATCCAACAATGTCCCTAAGCCACACCAAGTAATTTTATTGCTTTCTACAAAGGCTTCAGTTTCATTCTTTTTCTTTTTTTGACACTTGGAATTGAACCCAGGAGTGCTCTATCACTAAGCTACATCCCCAGAGCTTTTTATTTTTTATTTTGAGACAAGAACTTGCTCAGTTACCCAGGCTGACCTTGAACTTGTGACCCTCCTGATTCACTAGAATTATGTGTGTGCACCCCCTCACCCAGTTTCTGTTTGTTCT